>NC_137789.1:4303838-4751028 GCF_963383645.1 Muscardinus avellanarius
GAACTCTGCCTTGGTTGTACTGTGAATTTCGTTTGCGGATGGGTGACTGAATTGTCTTGAAGCTAGTGTGGCATAGAGTGAAGAGTAAGAGGATGGTTTTTATGCCATATTGCCGTTTTTGAGGTGACCATCACACATGTAATAGGACAGCAACATCACGTGAAATAGGTTAAAAAACAGGCTTAGGAACAGCAAGCAGAGTGGGCAGACACTCTGGAACCCCATTAGCCAAGGATTTGCTTCAGGGCTGAGACTTGCCGGGCTACACTCTATCAGTTCTGGAATCAGTGTACCATTGGGGAGCGTCCCCCATGGTGCTTTGCCTTCTAGAAGGACCACAGAGAGAGCTGCTTTTTCAGTAAAGGGACAAAAATCTGCCTAGGTACCTGAGAGTCTAGCTTTGGGCACCATGTATTTTTATGGTTTTCTGTGAATAACAGTTGGTGACCACTCCACCCCAAAGGGGACTTAGAAGTTGCAGGATCATCAATGGTCTCACCAGAGGCTGAACATGACTGCAACCTCTCCCACCCAGACAAGAGTTGGAACCTGGGATTCTGATGATTCCACTGCCCAGACAGCAGAGTAAGCACTGTATGCCAGTCATGGATCATCTTTTTTCTTGCATCAAATATCATTTCCCTTTCCTCTATTTCTATAGGCTCCATCTTTCCAATCAATTTGGTGGCATGGATCTGTCCGTTTTATTATTGCTATTAGCATTGTTTATCCCTTCTGGAGCTCTTGTGTGTCAGGTTTGAAGCCCATGAGATGATCCAATCTTCTCAACAGCTCTGCAGTGTTTCATTGGCCCTCTCCTCTCTGCTGAGCCAACCATGGCATCTTATCTTTGGGTTCCCATGAAATAACCTGCTTCCTTTGGCCCATTGCCACCAAGGGAGGTCACGATTCACCTGGTTGCCTGTCCATATCATTCTCTGGACTAGAAGATGCTTGAGGTCAAAGGCAGAGCCAATTTCTTCTAAGGTTCTCCTCGCCGGCTGCACGGATGATGCAGTAGTGGGTAGAGCTTTGGGTCTCAAGCTTGTCAAGTGATAAGTTTGCTATTGATAGGAAGGAGAGAAAGAAAAAGACCAGAGTGGGAACACTTTAAAGGGTGGCAGAGATGCCTGAGGAAGCCCCTTTATCTTTTTGGTTGCAGGCCTCCTCGGAATCCTGCTCCTAAATCTACTCTGCTCTTCTTTCTTCCTGATGCCAGTGGTGCCAGAGCCTGGCTCTGGGTTGGAAATGAACTGTTGAACCCAGAGCCTTCAAGGACCTCCAGGTGTGAAGATGCCCTTTATCATGGGAGACCATCCTGGAAGGAGAAGTGGGTCTCGGGCCAGGAGAGGTTTGGGGAGCCCAAGAGCCCCTGCCTACCTGCCTGGGAGCACTCTAGGATCTCTCTGATGGCTCACACTTACTATTGATTTTTATTATTGCTGTCTGACCCATGGCCTATGGTGACTCAGAGCCACTGCCAGGAAAATGGGACACCTGGGTGACAGTCAGCATTTGGTGAAAAAATAAAAGAGATAGAAAAAAAGAAAATATAACATTAATATAAGAATCTGGTGCTAAATTGCCTCATACCATACGCGTCAAACCAGTTCTTTGCCAGGCCTGTGTCTCCTAAATTCCTGGTAAGTCTGTAAGCCTTAAAGTTAACAAAAACAAACAAAACTTTATAATTGTCCTGCGCATTGTTAACAAGATAGATACGCCATCTTGAGATACTTATAATTTAGGATACTTTCCTCACATGATGTTCTGCAAATATCCAAGTGCTCCAAGCTCCTTGGACTGGCTGCCTTAAGATTGTGGGAGCTCCCCAGGCCTGAGCTAGAGCTGTGAATGTATACTCTTCTGTTCCAAGACAATGCAGCTATTTCAGACCCTCATTCCCATAGGAGTAAATTAAACACCTGTGACCCTGGTCAGTTCTACTGGTGTAGATCCACTCTAGCTGAGACCCTGTGCCTGGTACAGCAGCGGTATATAAGCATGCTGCTGCCAAAATTCTGGAGATTCTCAAAGGTACCAGACCATGAATGAAGTAGAGAGGTGATGCTCACTGCCACCTGTGCCCCTTAAGGGACCTCTGCCCTGCCCCTAGGCTGTGACAGTATGACTCTCCCAGATCAGGGTAGGGAGCTTCTCCAGACCTTCCATTTGGCCCCTGCTAGTGTGACAGCCAGACAGCTCCCTAGGACTGTGGAGTAGCTCTCATGGCACCTGCACCACTGCTGACACACCCTGGGCTCCCTCCAGGCCCTGCCACCCACGGTCCACAGTCATTCAGTGGCCTCTTTGAACTTCCCTGGTCATTTCTCTCTCTCTCTCTCTCTCTCTCTCTCTCTCTCTCTCTCTCTCTCTCTCTCTCTCTCTCTCTCTCTCTCTCTCTCTCTCATCTGCCAGGGCAGCACCAGCCTTTCTCCTGTGTGCAGTGTGGGAATCACTTGCCCCTGCTTGTGGGGGTCATCTCAGTGGCATTGGGCACTGTCTCCTCAGAAGCTTGCTATGCTGTTTGTGTCTCGGGAGTGGGCATCGCTATGGAGAAACTTTCCCATAAGTCACCTATGTTCTGTCCCTTGACTTAACATTCAGTCTCAGATGTATTCTCTGGCCCCTGTGGGTACACACTTTCTATTTAGGTGTGCCCACTTCATTTGCATGTTGAGCAGAGGTGGCCGTGTGTGTGTGTGTGTGTGTGTGTGTGTGTGTGTGTGTTACAGTCTTCAGTGTTGACAGTCTTCATCCCAGCTCTCTGGATTCACTGGGTAGCATCATCTATCTCTGGAGATCAGGACTCTGAAGCCTCCTCCTCCCCATCAGCCTGAGCCCCTGCGAGTGACGTGTGCCTTTTCACCTGCCACGCACATTTCTCATCATTCCTGTGGTTCAGGACAGGGCCTGGTGAGGAACATGACATCATATGGCAGGCTACTTTTAAACCGCAGCTTGTTGATAACATGGACTTTCTCAGGTGCCACGAGGGTTTGTGGCATGGGCTGTTTAAAAGATGAATACATGACGGGTGTTAGAATAGGTGCATTTGAGAGCAGCCCCGTACCTTGACATTACTTTAAACATGCAAATGCAACTACATCCCCACTGCCAGGGCCTGCAATCTACTGAGGAACTGATCACTTGTTGGCCTCAGGGTGGGGTAAACTGAGGCCCCAAACCCAGAAACCTGGAGCCAGGTCCAAGCAGACACAACCCCTGACATCTGGCCACTGAGCAGGGGTCTTCTGGCCAGCAGGCCATGCATATTCGTTAATTTGTTAGCCTCTTTTTTTCTCTCTCTCTGCTACTTAATAAGTGACTTCAAAATGTCATCTTTTCCAAGCAGAAGTATTTGCACTTCTCACTCATGGGTCCATGGGCCTGTGGGGGCTCTGCCTCTGGCTGTGGTCAGCGGCAGCTTTGCCTCAGTGTCTCTGTTCTCCCCAGCCTATGTGGTGGCTTTTCCCAGGATGGGGGTGCCCAAGAGGAGTGAATGGAGATGTTGCTCTGTTGAACTGGGTCCCCTGCCTTCTGCAAATCCCAGCAGCAGGAGCAGAGCCCTTCCTCCTGGTGGTTTGGCTAGTCTCATGATAAAGGGTGTGAATGTGTCGCTCTGACACAGGAGAGAGTGGAAGATCACAGCAGTGACCCAGCCCTACACCTCCCAGCATGCACCCGCTTCTGAGAGACTCAGGATGCCCTCTTGCCCCCACCCCCATCCCAGCATATCTCAGGTTGTTGCAATCTGCTGATTCTTTGAGGTAGAAACTGGTATCCTAGGGTTCTTCTGTCTGGCCCCAGAGCCGATGGGGGCGAGGCCGAGTTGACGGCCTGGCACTTACGCCCTCAGTCAAGCTGGCTGCATTGCTCTTTTTTTTTTTTCTGTTGCTCACTCCAGGCAGAGAGATTATTCCTCTTGTTTGCACATATTGTGAATCACCTACTTGAAATAAAATTTTCCTTGCTCAGATCTATGCATCTTTGTAGATGCCAAAAGAGCCAATCAGCTCAGACCTATGAAAATCCATTGTGGTGGCTTGGTCTGGCTTACAGGTGGGCTATGGGCATTCCTGGTGTCTTTCCTGTGAGTCAGCAGCTGGGAAGAAGTGATGCAGGTTTAAAAAGTGTCACGACAGCACAGATTGTGGCTCTCAGGGAATCAGAACCATCCAGCTTTCGGGCATTCCATCTCTGCATCTCTCTGGAGGAGCAGAAGCCCTGTCTCCAAGCATTCAGTGGTGCTGACTGAAAGCACAGTTAGGCCAGTGGTTAGAATCACAAGCAGGGTGTGAATCTGGGTAGGCGACTACACCACCTCCCCAGGCCCCCATCTCCTCATCAATAAAAAGGAGACAATAGCTCCTAATTCACAAATTATCCTAAGAACACAGGGATGGCAGATTTGGAAGGATTATTATTTTTTTTTTTTTGCAAATCATCATGTGAGAGGCAATTCGGATAGGCTTTAATGGTACTGGAATAATTGTCCCCATTTGTTTATTTTTCAGCTGAAACAATAAACTGTATTTTGTTGATCTGTGATGAGAAGCGGGGTATTTGTTTTGTCTTTTTATTGACCCAGCTGCTAGTGACAGTCTGCCCTAGGCAGAAACTGCCAAAGGAGTGTGCTGAAGTCCTCTGGCTGCAGTTACCAGCTCAGAGCCTCACTGTCTTCTTTCCACTCTGCCCTTGATGCCAGAATCCTGATAGGTCATGGGTGGCAATCTGCAAAAATGACTGAATTATTCCTTTCTTTGTATCCAGGACGTCACAATGTGCTGCAGCACAGAATCTCTTTCTCCGCCCCTTGTGCCTGGGTTGGCCCTGTGACTTGCTCTGAGCAGTGAGAGGTTACCTGACTTGATGCAAGCTGAGGGTTGGGAAGTGCTCACACATTGGGGCTTTCTGATCTTACAACCCTCAGCCACATGACAAGCTAGAGTTAGCTTCCTGGGTGAAGAGAGAGATATGGCCCAACCTCCCTCACTCTGCTCTCTGGCCTCCAGCGAGTCCCTAGTGCAGAGCCGCTAACTGGCTGGCAGCTGAGCACATCTGGGAGCCCAGTGATGGCAGTAGAATAGGCTGGCTCCAACCAGCCCAAATGGAAATGTGCAGAATAGAAGCTAAATGAGCAGTAGTTGTCTCAGGCCATAAACTTTGGGGTCATCAAAAGTTAAAACTACTGCTATAGTCAGTATGTTTGGTCAGAACTCAGAAAAGCGGTTGTATTCATGGTTATTATAGTTCATTAAAGAAAATGGATTGAGAATTTAAACCTGCCAATGAGAGAGTACATAGGGAGGGGCCCAGGAGAGACCAGGCATGAGCTTCCAGTCATCCCTGCCCAGATATTGGCACAGACAGCGCTTAGTTCCTCCAGCTATGCCATGTGACCACGAGAGCAAACGGCTGTCAACCAGGCTGGTTGCCTCAGTGCCCAGGATTTTTACTGGGAGTTGGCCATGGAGGCAGGATGTACCTGTCAGCTTCTGGACCTCACTTGCTGGAGGTCAGACTGACTGAGTACAACCTGAAGCCTCAGGCAGACGCAGTCATTAACAATAAACCCCACCGCTAGCACGAGCCATGTGGCAGGCCCAAAGCCCAAGGCATGCCGAGACACTCTTATAAGGCCAGGTCTTATAAGACCTTGGCCATGCCAGAGTCTTGGTAGCCACGTCTGCCCTTCCCTGCACAAGGACCCAGGTAAGATGTGTCCTGGTTAATGGCAAAAACACTTCACTAGCAGGAGAATAACTTGCACACAGCTCAGCAGAGGCAGGTGCATGCATATGCCTGGACATGGTGGCTGGGCACAGGTCTCAGGCCACATCGCCCTTGGCCTTGGTCTCCAGTGCTGAGTGAGAAAATCAAATGAAACCACTTCTGTGGCTTCTTTAGGTTCATGGTGCTATGACCTTCTGTATCTGATAATGTCACATGCAAGAGGCATTGACTTGGGGCCCAGACTCCTGACAGTGCCCTTTAAATGTCATAGATTGAATTTCTTAGTCATTACTCTAATGATCTTCTTGTCTTCTCGTTCATTCTAAATGGAGATACAATCTTATTCCCAGGTCTCCAGATAACCAGGTTTTTAACGTAATTGTGGAAGAATGACCCAGAAGCACTAATTCCTCCGCAGCTCTGCCATCCCTTGATGGTGGGAGAGATGTGATCAGCATGTTCATATATTCATTCTTTCATTAAATGAATAAATAAATATTTAGTACCTGCTGTGTGCCAGACACAGAGTTGTATGAATGTGGATGAAGGGACAGGACTCCAGGTTGCTCATGAGATAAAGGAGAGAAGAGCGAGTGTGTAGCTAGGGCACAGGGTGGTCAGTGCTCAGCTCAAGTTAGCATTGGGTGCACTGAAGAGCCCAGAATAGCTGGCCACCCATGCTGGGTACCAGGAAAGGCTCCCTGGGAGAACGAGCTGAGGGTGAAGAACAGGGTGCCCCAGTGGGGCAGATGGTAGAGGTGGGCAGGAGGGGACACCAGACAGGCAGGAGACATCAACAGCACCACTGATCACACTGAAGTGTGTTGGGCTGATGCTGCGCATTGCAACGCTCTCTTCTCCTCACTCACCCTCTCTAATGTACTTGCAAGAGTCCCCCGTGACCAGAGCTCTTGTTAGCCCATCTTTTTTTTTTTTTTTTTTTTCAGCTCTGGGGATGTAACCCAGGGGCACTCAACCTCTGACCCCTTGCCCTATTTTTAATTTTTTTTTGAAACTGGGTCTCACTGAGTTGTGGAGGGCCTCACTAAGTAGCTGAGGCTGTCCGCGAATCGCGATCCTCCGGTCTCAGCCTCCCGAATGCTGGGATTACAAGCGTGCGCCACCACGCCCGGCTGTTAGCCCCTTCTTACAGAACCATCAACTGAGCTTGGTGATGTACAACACAGAGCCCCTAGAGACCAGCTAACATAAGTTAAACGTGGAACTTGATACTAGGCCTCCTGACTTCAAGTAGGAGCAAGGTAGTGAAGTTCTTGCAGGAGACCAGAGATGGACTGGGAAGAGAGAATAAATCTGGAGGAGCTGTGGTCTAAAGACACAGCAATGTTTGGGGCTCCTGGAGAAGCCAAGTGCAATGTTTAGTTTCATGTAAATGAGAAGGAAGCTGGGTCCACCTGCAGCCCCATCTGGAGCCCTTTGGGCTGGAGTCTCACTATGGCCTTGCACAGGTCACGGCCCAGAAAACAGAGGATTCCTGGAGGAGTCTAGTCATCTCTCAAAATGTGTGGGCTTTCTGAGCTTCAGAAAGAGCTAATTTGAACCCTTCATGCCTCCATTTCATCATGGATCAATGAAGTAGAGTAGGATCTCCATAGAGTTTTTGAGGTTTACTCTAGCTGAGCTGTTCAGCAGGGGATCTGTTGAACAGTGGAAGGATGATAGAGGACAACTGAATGAATTCATAAGCTTGTGAGGAATGAGTCAATAAGTGAACATTGTTAAGGGAAAAGGACTAAAGATAGTCTCTGGGCCACACTACTAGAGACCTCTCTCCAGGTCACCACCGGTACATTGTTCAATATTTTACTACTATTATTTTTTCTTAAATTTTACTTGCAATATAAAAAGGATGCCTTGGTATTGTGTATTGTAGGCCAAGAGGCTTCCGTTTCTTTCTTTTTGTGTGTGTGTGTGGTACTGGAGATGAAACCCAGGGCATTCTACCTCCAAGATACCCCCAGCCCTATTTTTTTATTCTTGATTTTGTAACGGTCTCACTGAGTTGCAAAGTAGCTGAGCCTCCCAAATGCTGGGATTGTAAGCTTATGCCACCATGCTCAGCTGAAACTTCCATTTCTTTCAAACTTACCTAATAGGTTCAGGGTCAGATTTACCTACTGATTCTTGGGAAGTGGTAGGATACGTGTGAAGTGTAGAGCACAGTGGAGCCCAGAAATTCCACGTCTTTTGAGGACATAAAAATGCTTTCCCTGACACGAACTCATGTGGTTTTTTTTATAGGTTCTCTTTGCTGTGTGTGAATCAAAAGTTTTCATAGATGAAGAAAAACCCAGAAACTAGATATTTGGGATTTTGGGGGGGGGGGTGAGGGTTACTGGGGATGAAACACATAGGCATTCTACCTCCAAGTTATACCCCAGTTATTTTTTGTTTGTTCATTTTGTTTTGAGAAGGGGTCTTAATAAGTTGCTGAGAGGGTCACTATCTTGCTAGGTTGTTCTCCAACCTGCTATCCTGCTATCCCAGCCTTCCAAGTCCTGGGATTTCAGGCATGCACCACCATGCCCGGCCATAAGGTCTTTGGTTCTCTGATTCCACCTCAGTGTGCCTTTTGCATTCTTTTCCAGATGGGCAATGCACACACCCTGCCCTTCATTTCAGACAGATCCCTCCTCATCTTCTAAGATTAAAGGTCTAGAGTATTTGTTTTATGAAGCCTCCCATGACATCTCAGAAACAATTAAGTGATTTGTCCAAAGTTCACACAGATAAGCTGGGGCACCAGGCATGGAATTCACATTGTATTCCTCTGTAATCAGTGCACTTTTAACAACACACACAGAAACATTTCAAAAGGCTTGGAAATGGGCAATTGGGCAATTGGGTATTCCTTTAGTGGAACACTGAAGGTCATCTATCAAATACCTGTGGGATTTAAAAAAATTTTATAGGCCGGGCGTGGTGGCGCACGTTCATAATCCCCGTGCTTGGGAGGCAGAGACAGGGGGATCGTGCAGGTTCGAAGCCAGCCGCGCTGGCTTGAGACCCTGTTTCCAAATAAAAATATAAAAAAATAGGTCTGGGAGTGTATCCTGGAGGTAGAAGGGTTTCCAGGAACCCCAGTACCACCAAAAAAAAAAAAAATTATAACATAATTTCACTAGGGTCTTTAACTGGGCTATTTCACGATGTTATAAGTTATTTTGAAAAGAGTAAAAAATGTTTTTCTATGGAGAAATAAATGGATTTCCTCTGGTGGTGAAAACAGCTGATTTCCCTACCCTCATCCTGGAGAAGACCTTACTTCAGATATGATTTTTTTTGGTATTTTGATAGTGGCCAATTTTATGTCTATTAGCAAATTCACTTAAGCATTCCTAATTCCCTATTAGAGGTATTTCTTCTTGGAAACATTTTAACGTCTTGTTGATTCTTTCATTAAGTAATGAATGTATTAAAATCTTGATGTGTTCAATCCATATTTATAGAAAAGCCACAATTTGTATCATTTTGAAAATCATCCTTTAACATATCATACCTTTCTAGGGAGAGAATAATGGAAATAAATGTATATAGGTCATCTCTGTTGAGGTATGGGTCATGTCAGAGACCTGTACTGAGACAGAAACACTTATACACGTAAATTATTGCAAAAGGAACGTATTTATTTGTGTATAGTACTAAATGTGTTTCTTAGATTGAAGTATATCTCTCTAAATATATGAGCATACTAAATTTCTGCTTATTATACTTTGTAATTTAAACATATATGCATATATGTGTGTGTTCTCAGTTGAAAATTATCAATCTCAGAAAACATAGAAACATTTAGATTATGTTTTTAAATATATTAATTTTGGAGCTTTTCTTCCCTTGATGTCAATAATTCTACTACTTATCAATAAATTTATTTCCTTAAAAATTGTATATATTTTAACATAAAAGTGATATTGATTTAAGGGGGGGCCTCTTTATATTAGGATAGCAATGGAAAAAATGCCTGCTTTCTTGCACCTTTCAACATTGATTTTTGTAATTAAAATGATGTTTTCTGTGTGTCTGTTTCGTTTTTTCAGCTCTATTTAAGAGCCCAGAAGCTTTAGCTTGCAGGCTCTTTACTGGTGATGTATTTGGAAACACCTGCAGATAGTCATCTCCCGTCGGCCTCATTTATTTCCCTGTTCTGAGACTTCACGAAGACTCTTCCTGCCTTTCAGGTCAGGAGCTGCTCTCAATTCCTGCAGCTCGTGTCCATTGGAACTCACCTCCTGGCCTAGCTCCTGGCCTAGCTGCCCCTGAGGAAAGCAATTAGATGTAACTAACACTGTGGTCCAATTAAATTCTGAGTGAAGTCATGAGACAAGGAGACACGGAAGGGCAGGTCTGTCTCCATCCGTTCTGTCTTTATGGCTGCTCAACTCCACCCACAGGTGAGGGGGAGTGTATCTGTCCACACAGGGGCTTCCACAGCCTCTGGACTACTAAAGGCAGGCATCCTAGCTCTTTAGGACACAGATGTACAGACCGAGTGTTGAAACTTTGACAAGCATCTGACTATGTTAGAGATAAAGTGCAACTAGAAAGAAACCTCTTTTATTGTCCGGCCTCTGAGGCCAGCCTAATTGCAGATACCAGCAAAAGCCACGCCCTCTCAGCATCTCCATGTAAATTCTTATTCATGCAGTCCACAGGCAATATCTCAACGTGAGAAATAAGCCCCGAGAGAAGGTGTGGTCGCTGGCCAAAAGCATTCTCCACTTTTAGATATTCTTTCATAACTATTATTCTTCTAGTATTCTTTTAACTCTCCACATGAATTGCTCCGGTGGTGTAAGATCAGGACTGTGAGAGAAACTGAGTCCATGGAAAATAAAATTTCTGGTAATTTGTCCAAACCTCTAAATGTCCTTGGCTTTGTTCAGATGGAAAAAAAAACTTAGTTAGAGATTAGATGCAGTGGTAGCGGTCCAGTCAGTAATTACAAATACAGATTTCCTCTCAATCTCTGACCTTCAACCTAATTACTAACTAACCTAGAGGGGGAGGCGACCCAATGCCTCCATTTACCTCTCTTTGTGATCCTGCCCAGATACGGGAAGACAAACGTTGGGTGTAACATCAAAGCAACCCAGTTTATGAGCAACTGATACTGCAACTGATACTGCCTGATACAATGGAGCTGAAGGCTGGGAAGATTCTTGACCTTTACACCCAGTATGAGCCCTGCCCGAGATGGGAGGGGCACCACATGGCCCAGGAAAGGATATTGCAAAGGGTCTGGGACAGGAATATGGATTATTTATAAGATGAATAGGTTTCTAATAAGCCTATCATTTGGGGAAAAGTGTTTCACAGCTAAGGAAGTATATCTGACAACTAAATCTAAAAACTACATGGTATTTTTGGTGTTTGTCTGCCAAACTGTGTTGTGAGTTTGCTTAAGCTTTCAGATTTAGAAGGTAAGATGGCAACACCTGAAGAAACTCTATCACATCCACCTGAATCACCACATCTCCCCGCACTTGCCATACAGACTGAGCCCAAAAGATGGAAAGTTCCAAGAAAGTTAAAGAAGATTCCCCGAGAAGCCTCCAAGCCTTGGGAGTGCCCGTTCCCTCTGGAAGATTGACCTTTGGAACTGCCTCTCTGCAAGATCTGGGAGAAGATCGGAGTTAATCTCTTGAAAGCCAAAAGCCCAGACCAGTCCTTTTTACCTTTGTTTACATGTTATTCACTATTGTTTCACAGTGATTGCATTCACCTCCTTTTCTCTTATTATTAACTTTACTGGTGAAGGGTATACATTTTTCGGGGTTCTTGTAATAAAGTGTCATTAGCTCAAAAGGCTCTTGTCCATATCAGGTTCTTTCCAAAAGCGTCGTCACTAGGGACTTAAAGAAATTTAGTCCCTAGAAGGGAAAGAATCGCTGCAGATAAGAGGCTGCAGTATTTCACTCTATCCTTCCCCATCTTTGATGAGATTCTCGACCACGAGTGGACTTGCGCCCCGATTGGACTAAGTTGGCTTACGGCACCTAATTCTTATATATCTTCCCAGCACACCCTCTCACCACTTAGAGATGGGACACTCCAGTCCCTGTTACATAGATGATGGTGTATCCATGTAATACAGCATTAGACAGCCATGAAGAAGTCCAGATTGTAAAAGCTACTTAGTGATATCTGAATGCCCATGAAATTGTGGATGGCAAATAAATTCATGATGTAAGAGTGATAGCTATAATTTTCATGTTATAAAATATGAGTAAACAAATAAAGACCAATCCCCCTTCATTCCTCTTTTACATCCTTTTACAGGACTGAGAGAAGGAAGGCTTTTTAAACTACCCCTGTCTAATACACTCTCCCCTCTGGCCAAGCCTAAATGGTGGGGAGGAGATAGAATTTTAGAAAAAATTTTAAGAGTGAAACACTCCAATTTCGGTTAATGAAATACAAATAAGATCATATGGAAATTTTGAACAAAGCTTTCTCAAGAAAATATCCTAGCTGATAAGGGTATTATTAGGGTGAGTTATCATTTTTTCCTAGGTGAAAGCTATTACCTCTTAGGTCTGTGTTCCTTTCCCTAATCTAACAGGAAAGGGCAAACTCAGGAAACAGAGAAAAATAAGTTAGTCTAAAGGAATGTTTTTATTTGTATGCACACTTAGCTTTTCTTTAATTCAGCTAATATTGTCTCAGCACCTGAGATAAACCGGGCATTAGATTTGAAACTGAGAACATAAGAGTTGAACTTCATGGTGACCACCTCTTGTGCATCTCAGAAGCTACTGGGGCACAGAGAAGGATTAGGAAAATTGAGCACACCTGGTGAATGTCAAGACAAGGTTGGGAGCAGAGAAGATTCTTTATCACTCTGGAGAGGAGAGCAAAACATGCTCCAATAAGATGTCACATACACAGAGACCAGAAGAACAGTCATTCACAAGTGCAGTGTGAGTGGGCTAGAGCGTGTGTACCAGATTTATAGAATAGCATGAGCAAATACCTATGCACGATAAATCGGACTTCATTTCTTACCATATAAATAAACCCCTAGAGTTGTTAGCAGAGAGCATTGTAGGGGAGGCAGAAAGAAAGGGAATTGTAGAAATGAGGACATTCATTGACTCTGCATTGTGAGAGACTGAACCATCCATGGGACTTTTCTGGATATGTGGCTGAATATGGCAGAAGAAACATCTTCATTTAGCTCTCCTCCAAAGGGAGGCGGCAGTGAAAAGGATAATAAGGGTCTAAAATGCTATAAGCCCATAAAAACAGGTGACTGAGCAGGGATTACAATCAAGAAATTTCTGGAGGAAGAAAACCAGACAGTTGAGTGGTAGCTGATGTGGCAAGATATGGACACCCAAGGAAACACGGCCCCAAAGGGTACAACCTGCCCCTTCAGAAGAGCACAGGGAATTGTGATACTGAGGTGACAGATGTGGAGAAAGTCAGGGTGAGACAAGATATGAAGTCAAATAGTATTCCTCGGCATGGACACCCAGACAGTTTGTTTCCTTTTCATAGGAAGTTGCTCAAGTTTGCCAGACAGAGATGCAGGGAAGAAAGCGAAGAATCTGGGAAACTGGTCCTAAACACAGGAGCAATCAGGAGAGCTACGGGAGCAAACCGCACAACCCAACAGGGAACAGGAGCCAGCCTCCAGCGGGGCAGACTCTTGAAAGAGGAGTCTTATTTAGAAGGATGCTAAATGAAAGAACCAAAAAGATATGGTTTGGGAGAATCATCAAAAGGAGATTCAATAGAAAGAACAAATTTCAAGAAAAAATGTAAAAATGGCTAAATGAAAAGGAAGCATTATCACAGTACACTCTCCAGTTCTGCTGTGAGCAGCATTGCAAGTATAAACATAGACACGCTGGGAGTGGCGACACACAACTGCAATTCTAGTACTTGGGAGGCTTATGCAGGAGGATCACAAGTTTGAGGCCAGTTTCATCAACTTAGAAATACACTCAGCAACTTAACAAGACTGTATTTCAAAATAAAAAATAAAAAATGCTGAGAGTATAGCTGGTATAGAACACTCTTGTGTTGAATCCCCAGTACCAAATAATAACAGTGATAAATAATAGCAATAAGAGCACCATTCAGCAACTTAACAATAGTACTAAAGAACTGTTAAAGGAGCAGAGAGAGTGATGTGGTGTACCGTAAGAGCCAAACACAAACTCATCTAGAGTTTCTCCTCTGACCCGTTTGCTCCCTAGCTTCCACATGTTAGTAAGAGTATCTGATTTTTTACTTTTGGTGACTGGCTAATCTCAGTTCGCCAGTTCTCTAGACGAAAAAGGAGAAACCATAAATGAGCAAATAAGGTGACATAACTGAGAGGAAAGGGAGGTGGAAGAGGGAAATTCCCTAATGCCCATGATGTACATTCACAGCCCCCTCAAAGTCAATCACTAAGCCAAACATGAGGAGGAAGGAGGGGGAGGGAATGGGAATGACTGGGAGAAGGGCTAATGAGTGATCGTCCATGTATGCCTAGTCTACCGTCTTATACCCTGTGAAGATGTATGACTATAAAGCACCAATTAAAACGAAGAGAACCAGCCGGGCATGGCAGCGCGCGCTTGTAATCCCTGCACTTGGGAGGCTGAGACAGGAGGATCACACAGGTTCAAAGCCAGCCTCAGCTACTTAGTGAGGCTCTCAGCAACTTAGTGAGACTCTGTTTCCAAATAAAATATAAAATAGGTCTGGGAGTGTAGCCCAGAGGTAGAAAAACTCTGGGTTCCACCTCGAGTACCACAAGAGAGAGAGAGAGAGAGAGAGAGAGAGAGAGAGAGAGAGAGAGAGAGAGAGAGAGAAAGAGAAAGCGAGCCAGCCAAATACTTAATGAATATTGGGGCAGACATCTCATCATCTCGTTTGTATAAATCAAGGGAGAATAAGCAGTTTATTATAGGTGAGTGCACATTTATCACATGATCCTGCAGTCCCACTTCCAATTATCTATATCTAAGAGAAATGGCAACATGTGTCATTAGTAGCAGTCAAAGACTTGACAATGGCCCAAATGTTCATAACTGATGAGTGAGTGAACACCCATGTTGTGCTTATTCAGTGAAAAAATTATTAGAAATTAAAAGCATGGGTTATCGACACATTCAACAATAACAGGTAAATCTCCAAAGAATTATGCTAATTGCCAAGTTCAGATGCAGGTGGCCATGTCTTGCATGATTTTTTTATGTTAAATTCCAGCTAAGGCAGACCCGGGTGGTACAAAGCTTATTCATACAGCCAGTTGGTGGGGAGGGTAGAGGTCTTGATCACAAAATGACAGATGGGGACTTGCTGGAGCAGTGGTGGTGAGACGTTCTAGATCTTGAGGACCTGCTGGAGCAGTGGCGGTGAGATGCTCTAGATCTTGATTGTGGTGGTGACTCTATAACAATAAACTTTTGTCAAAATATATGGAGTCATACACTTAATATTTATTAATAAATGATTTTTAAGATCACCATTAACTCAACAAAATTTACAATGGAATGATCAGGGATGAAAAGACACTTTCTAAAATTAAATGACAGATTAGGCACCACTAAAATAAACTAAGAGACTTGGATTAGAGATTTGATGGAATGGAGCCACAGGAAGGAGGGAGAAAATATAAAAGGAGTTCCTACTCTGAAAGGTAATTAGAAATTCTAGTGCACATCTAGTCAGATTCCCTGGGCAAAGAAAAATGTCAAAAAAAAACATAATCTGGAGGCAAAATTACTGAAAACGTTTCTACAGTTTAACCACAATGACATACACATACAGAAAGTATAATTTACAAGAAATAGAAAGAAACTCATATTGAAGCACCTTGCATTAAAGTCACACAAGAGCAACTATGAGATTCATGCCTACAGGACACGCAAGTTACAAAGAGATGACAATAAGGTTCACAGCAGCAAAACTGAAAGCAAGAGGAGGTGATAAAGTCGGCTGAGAGGAGAAATAAAGCCTTCCGACTGAGGACCCAGTCCTGACACAGCTGCCTGTCAAGGGCAGGCACAAAATACAGATGTTCTTGGCTCTTAGGAGTTGAAGAGTTCATCTCTACTCAAACTTATAAAGCAAATACAAAAGCACATATTTCAGAAAAGAAGAAAAACTGACCCCTGAAAGACAGTTTAAGATATGAGAGAATACTGAATATATAAATAATGAACATATAAATAACTTTCAATTAACATTCTTTATGATAAATAACAATCATGAAGATATATATGGTTAAAGGGGACATAGTAAAATACCATCATACTTGGATGTAAGCCAGTAGGGGTCAGTGAGAATCAAACTGTTACAAAGCACTTGTATTTAGGAAATGAGGGTGTGCTTTTGATTAATTTTAGCATTTTAAAGTAATTTTAAGAGCCTAATGTAACGAATAACCTTGAAAGAACAGAACACATAGAAAAAGTGTGAACAAGTTTCAAGGAAACTTAAAGAAAGTTGCTGTGTGCCTCTATGTTTCTATAAACATGATTTCCATTATGATGTGAGACTGTAGTGCACCGGTAAAAGCATGTTAAAAAGTAAAAAATAAGATATATTTTAGGGGAAAAGCAATAAAGGACAGGTTTAGTAAGCAAAGAAATAACAGACAAAAATATTTGAGGCAAAAGTGAGTCTTAGGGATGAGTCTTCCATGGAGCAATATGAAAGCCCACTGGGTGGTAACTCAGCAATTGCAGTCCTAATTGTGCCCAACAAAATAGCTGCCAAGTATCTGCAGTGACCATGGCTATTCTTCTGGGGGTGTCCAGGGATTCCTCTGACTGACATGCCAGAGGCTGCTTCCTTCCCATGGCCATTTAGGTTATGCTGCATTCTTATTCCTGTTCAGGACTAAGTATGTTTAATTTCGATTTATTAGGATCTTTATCTTAGCCAGGACCTCATTTGCCCACAAGAGTGTGGTACTGATTATATATATATATATATATATTTATAATCAGATATATATATATAGGTATATAAAGACTGATTTTTCAGTGAAACATTACTGAACATCCAGAAATAAGCCTTTACATTTATGATAAAACCACAAAACTCTTGGACTAACATATAGGAGTAAATCTGTGATGGTGGGTTAGGTACAATATCAGGATCTTCTTAGATACAATATCAAGAGCTCAAGTGAAAATACTGAATTAGACTTTATTCAAATTAAAAAATGCAAGAAAAATTTTGCTTCAGAGGATGCCATAAAAACAGTTAAAAGATAATCTACAGAATGAAAGATGCTTACAAATCATTCAGATATATATGTTCTATATTCTCTATATATTATATATAATATAGTCTATAGTCTATGTGTATTATGTTATACATCCTATATTCTATGTATATTCTATATTCTCTCTATATACATGGTATGCAGTAAGGCTAAGTATTATGTAGCATCATTTCCATCAGATGGCTCTATAGGTACAATGGTATCCATTATGGCCACAGCATTTCTTATAATAGGCATGCCTACGGCTCTCAGCAGACAGTTCTGTTATAGCACCTGGCCGCCTTGCATGATGGGCCATAGTTCATGATTTCTCTTGTATAGTATTTTTAAAGGCTTCTGAGGCTGCCTCTGGTGGGACGGCAGAGGCATCCGTGGTTGGATGGTGCCGTCTGGCAAGGCAGAGTGGGGAGCAGCCGCATGTGCTGAGGTGCAGAGCTCCTGGCTCATCGGTGCCTCCCTCTCTCCCTTCCACAGGTGACCTCACCAGCTGCTGCCTGAGCGGTAAAGGGCAGCTCCTTGCTCAGCCACGCTCAGAAGACTGACGACGGGAGCCTAATTAACTGCAAGATGTAACTTCTGAACATCCAACTGACAAAAATTAATAGGACCTATGAAATTCATGGTTGGTAAGGGATTAGAGAAAAAGGACTTTTTCAATACAGCTGATGGGATGATAAATGACTATAGTCAGATCAGAATGTAATCTGTTCCAGGAACATTAAAAATGCATCTAACTTTTGACCCGGTAATCCACTTTAGGCAATATATACTATGGAAATAAAATCATCAGCATTAAGAATACAACTTCCAGCCAAAAATTTCCTATCCAGCAAAACTTTCTATCAAATTAGATGGAGAAATAAGAAGCTTCCATGACAAACAGAAACTGAAGGAATTTATGTCTTCAAAACCAGCGCTAGAGAAAATACTCAAAGAGATTAACTACAAAGAAGAAATAGGTAACACTCACCAGAACCAGAGAAACAAGAGTTTCCATCCAACAGACAACTAAGATTGGTTATCTGTGGAGATTCATTATTTATGTTAGTCTTTTACCTATCTCTAAATTGTATTGTTTGCCTTTATTGTTGTTAATTTTTAGGATTTCTAGTTGGAATATTAATATACCTTCAGATATAGCATTTGGAAATATTTTATCCAATTCTATTAGTAACTTTTAACTCTGTTTACATTGTCTTTGGATATACAATATTTTCTTTTATTTTTTAGGGAGTTTGTATATTCTTCTGTTGCCTGTGCCATTGAAATCATATCCAAGAAATCACTGCCAATTTCAGTGTTGTGAGGTTTTATGACCCAGATTTTCTCCTAAAAGTTTATAGTCTTAAGATTTATATTTAGGTCTTTTATCTAGTTTGAGTTAATACTTGTATGTGGGATTAGGTAAGGGTCCAATTTTATTCTTTTCCATGTAATTATTATTTTTCAACAATATTTAGTTAAAAGATTATTATTTCCACCACCAAATCTTCGTGGAAACCTTGTCAAAAATAACTTGACAATATAGGGAAGAAGTTAGCTCTAGGCTTGTATTTAACTCCAATGGTCTATATATCTGTCTTTAGAATAGTACTACACTGTTTCAATTATTGTAGCTTTATATGGTTTGAAATCAGAAAATATACATCTTCTAGCTTTGTTTTTGCTTCGAGATTGTTTTGGGTATCTAGAGTCCATATTCCATATCAGGATAGATTTTTTTCTGAAAAATAAATATATGATAGTTTCACCTAAAAAAAAGAAAAAAATATTCTCTGGTAAGAAAGAAAGCAAAAAGAAATATTGAAATGTTATCTTTAAGTCATCAAAAGCTTGGTATCAGACAAATGAAACTGTTATGTGAGATTATCATTTTTAATTTTGGATAAATTGCTATAATACTAGATGTCAACCACTAAGCCAAGCATGGGAGGGAGGGATGGGGAGAGAATGGGGTGGGGATCGGGTGGGGGCTGACTGGGCGATGTGTGCATGTATGTCTACAAAAGTTTGTATCCCACTATGATGTATGAATACAGTGCACCAATAAAATAAAATTAAAAAAAAAAAAAAAAAAAAAAAAAAAAAAAAGAATATATGCACAAGGATGTCTTTGAAGAATTTTTGTGGCAGAAAAAGATTATCCCTGGAAAAATGAGATTTCAAGACACTTGTTACATTGCAACTTACTTATCTTGGTAGAAAGCAATGGAAAAATTGCAAAAGAAAAAAGTGTGTATCATAACATATTGTGATTATAGGTCAGTTATGTAATTATGGAGAAGCCTAGAAGGTGCACAGACATCTACCTGTCAAAACTGGGCACCAGAAGACAGTGCTCTTGGGTTGACTGTAATGAGTTTTTCCTACCAGAGGTTCGATGGCAAGTTCAACCCCGTGTATGCGATTGAGGAACGTGTACTCATCCCAGGAGCCTCCGAAAGAGAATATGATAGGTAGAGTAAAATTCTTGGCAACAAGACGTGGGTAAAATCCTAAGTCAGTTGCTCAGTAAAAGATGTGCCACCTACTCTCCTATAATACCCTTATGGGTTCACCAATGAAAACTCAAATTCATCCTTGGAGACCCAGCCTAAGGACACCTTTCCTTGTCAACACCCCCAATGACCTGTCCCAGACAGAGATTGTGTGTCCCACAGGAGGCTCCCTTCAATGCAGTACTCAGTCAAAGCCCTGGATTCAGGACAAATCTTTTAGGCCAATCTATGAGGTATTTTGCAAGATATATTATTTCTTTAGTAAGAAAAATACCAGATACATTATTTGTAAGATACGTTATTATTATCATTATTATTTTTTGTGGTAATGGAGATTGAACCCAAGGACATTCTATCTTCAAGCTACACCCCCAGCCCTATTTTTTATTCTTATTTTTGAAACAGGGCCTCACTGAATTGCCAAGGGCCTCACTAAGTAGCTGAGGCTGGCCTCGAACTGCAATCCTCTGTCTCAGCCTCCCAAATGCTGGTATTACAAGTGTGCACCACCATGCCCAGCCAGATATATTATTTTTAAAAGATATTTGGAGGAATAAAATTATACCTACCCCCCAAAATAAAAATAAATCAGTTTGGAAGTAGGAACTTTCCTCTCCTTTCTGGATCAGGATCTTCTTCCCTGTGTGGCTGCAGATATAAGGAGGGTGCATTATTTTTCAGATATAAGTGCAGAAATTAAAACAAAAATTAACAAATGGGATGGCATCAAACCATTAAACCAAGAGCATTTGCTTTTATCCTTAAAGGAAGCATTTGATGGCTTCTCTTTGGCTGCCCAATTGCCAAGTTTGCAACTCGCGTGCACTGGGTCCATTATTAAATAAAATAAGGTTCACTGGAATGCAAGCAGGCCCATTCTGCAACAGTAAGTCTACAAACCAAGATGGCTACTAAGTGACTGATGGGAGGGTAACATATACAGTGTGGATACACTGGACAGAGGGATAATCCACATCCTGGGTATGAAGGTAAATGCTTTCATCACACTACTTAGAAAAGTGCATGATTTAAAAATCTATGAATTTTTTTATATCTGGAGTTTCTATTTCATATATAACTTTTTAAACAACAGTTTAATGTGGAGAACTGAAACTGAAAAGCAAAATGCTGTGTGAGAGGGGGTGTTGTACTCCCACTGTGGCCAAATGCAAGCTCCTTGTGGGCTATGGTTGCTGACTGTGGGACTGTGAAGAGCTGCACACAATCAATCAGTGCTCCGGAGCCCAGGGAGCTGGCTCATCTCACCTCTGCTTTCCACAGCCCATCTCGGTTCTTCTCCATGCTGCAAGTGTTTGTCAAGAGCCTTTCCCTATCCTGGAAAAAGTGAGTGGGCAAAAATCCAGGCAGGCTTATGCAATTTGTCAAAATGATTGATAGCGCCCAGCCAAAGGGCCAGGGCAAAGGATGCTTGCACAGCAAATGGGAGAAAGAGTGATATCTATAATACGAAGAGAGACGTGCAATTTAAGAAAGGAGATTTATTGTTTTCTTAAACAAGAGTGATGAGTAATGCCACTCCATAGCCTGGGACCTCTCTGAAAACCCCAGGCATTCTTATTATTTTTTCTCAGAGCTCACTCTAGAGAACTTCATCACAGGGGCAGCTCTGCAGAGAAGCCCCGACTCCCCTCCAGCCCTGGGTTCTTTACTCAGACCTGTCCTACAGGTGGGGGCATGAAGTTCTGGGCAGCTGCCCTCTCATGGCAGGCTGCAGGGGATTGAGGTTTTAACTTGTTGGCTTTGGGGTTCTCACCTGCAGGATGGAGATGGAAACATCTCTCTCACCTTCACCAACTGGAAAATATCCCTGATACCTGTTGTGCTGCTTCCTGAGCTTCCCAGTTGTGAACAGGAAACTATCTGATGACCTATGGCACATACCAAGCACATAGTTGGTGCTCATTACACAGTGCTCTCTTTCCTTCTCTACTTTGCTATGATAAAGATCAATTTCATTGTTTTACAGCCCCTGTTGGCTTCTTCTCCCATACAGGGAAAGTCTCTGCTGCTCTATTGATTGGATACTGATAGCTAAGATACTCTAAACAAAAAGCTGTCAAAATGGAAGCTGTGCTTACCCTCCGACCAAGTAATGTCATTTTTTTAGTAATTTATCTCAGAGACACACAACAGAACAATACATACATGGATCTTGACATAGTATCATTTGTAACAGAAAAAAATCCATGGGCATAGTAATGATGAAATAAATAAAATTATATTAAACTGTATGAGAGCAGCTTCCGCGTGTTGAGTGCAGTAGTTTGCATGTAATAGAAAGTGTTCAATAATTGTTGGATAAATAAATGTGCAAATAAATAAGCAAACTACAATGTGACCGTTTCGAACAATAAGATAGATTTTAAACCAAGCAAAATAGAGGCCTAAGATTGTTAAGTGAAAAGGCAAATCGCAGAAGAGTATGTGTAATTTGTTTGTGATTTATAAAATAAATTACTTCTCTCTCCCTTCACTTTCATTCTTCTTCAGGGTCTGTGTCTAAATACCTTCAAATATACTGAAAGTATCTGTAAAGCTGCAGAAAAAGAAACACAATGGTGCTCACTTCTGGATGGTGGTGGGGGAGACCTGCCCCATAATCTGTCTTTTTCATTCAGTGAAACGCATCAGGAAAATTTACATGAGAATAAGCACAACTCTCCATTACCAGTCCTCATGACTGCCTAATACATCACTGTAGGAATTTTCATTATTTGTGTGGAATTTAGGCTATTGCCAATTTTTCACAATTATAAATAGTGCCAAGATGAACACGCTGTGCATATATCTTTGTCTTTGGAGACTGTTTAGTAGGTGCTAACTGACAGGAGAGTTTTTTGTGTTTCCATTTGACGCTTTGTGTTTCTTTATTAGTTTCCAAACAGTGAAACAGTTCAGATGCTTAGCCAGCCACGGGACTGCGGGCCAGGCCGCCTTCACAATAGTTCTTTTCCTCTTTGGAAATAGGAATGTCCATCCTAAGGGGCTATCTTGAGAAGAAAATATGTGTAATGAGGTGAACTGCTAAGTTTGCAGAAGGGTCAATGTAGTCATATTGGGACCAGAACCAGGTGAGAGGCGGATCACAGGGAGCTCTGGGCTCACGAAACAAGCTCATGCATGCAGCATATGAGCAGAGAGCAGAGCGGGTGGGGGCACTCCTCCTCCTGCCCCCTAGACAGCCTTTCCTTTACACACTTCTGCGGAGGCCTGGGGGTCACAGGGATGAGCTTATCACATGTGGGGATGATCTTGTCACAGTGTGGGGATGACCTCATTACAGTGGGGGATGACGTCATTACAGTGGGGGATGATCTCATCACAGTGTGGGGATGACCTCATCACAGTGAGGAATGATCTCATCACAGAATAAAGATGGTTTGATCATAGCATGAGGATAACTTCATCACAGAATGGGGTTGACCTCATTATAGCATGGGATGACTTCATCACAATGTGGGATGACCTCATTGCAATGTGGGGATGATTTGATCACAGCATGGGGATGACCTCATCACAATGTTGGATGACCTCATTGCAGCATGAGGATGATGTCATAGAAATGCTGGACAACCTCATTGTAGTGTGAGGGTGGCCCCATAAAAATGCTGGATGACCTCAATGCAGTGTGGGGATGACCTAATCACAATGTTGGATGACCTCATCACAGTGTGGGGATGACCTCATCACATCATTTGGATGACATCATCTCAATGTGGGATAATCTCATCACAGCATGGACATGACCTCATCGCAGCATGGGGTTGACCTCATTGTAGGAGGGGATGATCTGATTGCAGCATAGGGGTGAATCCCCCATTTGAGATCTTGGCCATTGGAAGTCACACTGCAGCCAGACTGGCCCCCGGTGCAGACTACAGCCGACAATGAGAACACTACACTGACCCATGGACATGGGTAGGTCACCGTCTCAATTCCTTCTGTGCTGGTATAACAGAGACTGCAGGCTAGGTGATTAATAGTGAACCTCAGGTTATTTGGCTCCAGTCTGGAGGCTGGAAGCCCAAGACTGAGGGGCTACATCTGGCAAGGATATTCCTGCTGTGTTGTACCATGGCAGGGGGCACTGCATAGAAAGAGAGCCAGAAAGTGTTAAACTCGCTTTCCTAACAAACTCACTCTTGGAGTAAAGACCCCATGTGATAACAACATTGACACATTGAGGGGGATCTGTCACCTGCCCCTGGAACCTGTCACCTCACAATGCTGTTGCACTGGGAATTGGGTTTCCAACATGTGAGTTTTGGAGGACAGGTTCATACCCCTGCAGCTGCCTTCTGGAAGTAGGCAGGGAATTAGATAAATGGAGTGGGGAGGGGGTACAGGAAGTGTGAGCCATTTACTGATATTGAAGTCACTGTTTCCTTCTCCCAACGCATCCAGGTGGTATAGGAACAAAAAGACCAGTGTGAGTGTGTCTGGGTGTCTGTGAGCAGGCTGAGGCAGGGAGTCTTTTTGGCTCACTTGAATAGAATGGGCAAGAGGAAGAGACTGCATCTTCTTGTGTTCGCCAACTGCTGACTCTTCTGCATCCTGTCTCCACGAGCCTTTTGAAAACTAAAGCCTCCAGAACAGAAAGAAGACTTGTCACACATTGCTCACAGGGGGTGCAGTGGTGCAAATCTTTTGGCAGCTGAAGGACCAGAGCTGGCCTCTGCCCCTCCATGGACAAGCTGCCAAAGGTCTTAGCCTCAGTGTCCTCTTGTATAGAGCACAGCGCACTGTCAATCTGCCAGGGATACCATGAGTACTGGTAAGAGAGCAGAGAGACAAGAGTCCCTGGGGTGTTCCTGTGATTGTCCTTATTAGTTTCTCCCCCTTGGAGACTCTCAGAAGGACACAGGCAGACACTCCATCAACTCCATTTATTCTACAAGTATTTACTTAGTGCCCTCCACATGTCAGGTAGCATCTAGGCCCTGAATGGCCAGTGCCATCTCTCACGGATTTTGCATTCAGCAGGAGACATCCAGTGCTTTCAAAATGGATGGCAAAGGGTATTTTCTTCCTAGAAATCATCACCTCTTTCCTACTATACTTATTTTTGCAGAGTTTACTTACTTAGTTTACAGAGTAAGGAGATAAGAGTGTGTTATGGGCATTTGTGGAAAAGGCCGCAGCAGAAGGACTAGGAAGGTGGATCTGTGCAGATGTGAGTGAGGTGAGGACCAAGGATATTTGAAGAGTTCAGCGTGAGGTACCCCTGGGTGGGGGGAGTGTACCAGAAGAAGAATGTGGGTGGGATGGGGTGCGAAGGGCTGGTGGAGGAATCAGCAGGATTCCTTGGGATCTGATTCTCTGGTAAAGAAAAGGCTTTGTGGGGTGTCCAGGAAGCATGATGCTATTTGATTTGGATTTTGAAAGGACCCTTCTGCTGGGGGAGGTGGGAACAGAGCTTGGGGTAGGGTGAGGCTTGTCCAGAATCCCAATGAGGCCATCATCACTCCAAACACTCCTCACTCACCCCTCCAGAAGAAAGTGAAACACAGGGATCCTTTTACCCTTTAGGCAGAAAGGATGGCATCTCAGCTCCCTGGAAGAAAGCACTGCTATTCAATCTGCAGCCATGACTGCTTATGCCTCGCCCTGACCTCACAGAAGACACAGGTGTGTCTGCTCTCATGTGGGGCTCCCTTGGCACAGTGATGGAGCTTCCCCAGAGCCAGGCTTGGACATTGTCACCATGGGTGGCCGCCATGCTGCTCTAGCCTGGATATGGAACTAAGGCCCGAGCAGGTGCTGGGTGGCTGCACAGGACACCAATGACCCCAGGCAACTGATAGTAAACTCAAACAGGGAGAGTCTGAATTTTAGGAGCCAGGAGGCATTGCACACTAGACTCTGTTTTGCTAGACACAGAGGATACTTCTTCAAAGAGAAGTTTGTGATTTTATGGCAAGAAACACATAGATTCTGACCCCACATCTCATTTTTGTGTGTAATTTTTTGTACTCTTGAAATGATAACAGAGAAAAGAAGAAGTTGTTTACTTTGTAGAGTATTGAAATAATGGTTCTTTGAGGGCTTTGTAAAGGCCTCTGTATTATGCCTGTTGTATGAAAGCATAATTGCCAAAGCCTCCACAGAAAGACCACCGTGAACACAGGTGGGTGGAAGCCAGGCTTTGGGTCATTGCCACGTGGCTGACATGTCTGAACTCTCTGAGGGCAGGGCCGAATCTGCAGATCTGGGTATAGAGGGCTTGGCTATAAAGGGTTTGGTTGTTGAGTGGTTTAGACATGTATTGGTTGGACTTAGCAAAGTAGGCAAGCAGTTGATCAGTGGTCTTAACTTTTGAATACACAAGACCAAGGAGAGCAGTGGTACCTGTGGTCTTGAAGCATATGGGATTGTAGGTGTTGATAATAAAACAATTCACGCATGCTTTGTGTATGTATGTATGTATGTATGTCCCTCGCCTCCTTCCACTTGTTCTCTCTCTGCTTTGTCCCCCATGATGTGAGAGCGGCATCCTTCTACCTGCCCTGCAGCTTCCACCATGTATGCTTTTGAACCAACCCCATGGACTGGAACCTTTGGAACTGTGAACCCCATAAAGACTTCCCCACCTGAGTTCTGCTGTTGGGTATTTAGGTTAAAGCAGGCAGAATGCCCACTGGAACACTAAGTAACATGGGCCTAGGCTCCTCTCTTCTCCTACCTAGATCTCAAGTTCTGCAAAATGAGAGAAACTAAAGGATTTCCGGGGCCCCCTCAGCTTGGCTGTGCTTAGCTCTCTGAGGGGGTTTATGGGATCCATTCTTAGATAATGGGGCAGAGTTCCTGCTTTAGAAGCTGTCTCCTGCTGGGCGTGGTGGTGCACGCTTGGAATCCTGGCGCTTGGGAGGCAGAGACAGGAGGATCACGCAGGTCAAAGCCAGCTGTGCTGGTTTAAGAGACCCTGTATGAAATAGGTCTGGGAGTGTAGCCTGGAGGTAGAAGGGCTTCCACAAACCCCAGTACCACCAAAAAAAAAAAGAAGAAGAAGAAGCTGTCTCCTGATGGTCTCCCAATGAACACTTCCAGGGGGCATGAACCTGTCTCCTCTGCTTAATTCTAATACGATTTTTATTTCTATTGTTTCCTTCCCTAAGAAACTCATTAGGTGTCTTAGATCCATCTAAGAAATGCATTCCTACAAAATTTCAAATGGCTGAAAAGCGAGGCTCTGTAACAACCAGAATTTTAAAGAGGTTGTCTGTCTCCAAACACACATGGTGAAAAACAAGCCCTGCAGTGTAGAGAGGCTGGATACAGCAGTAGGACAAAGTCCATCTGTGTCATTAAACATTTATTAATATATGAAAATTGTCCAAAAGCCTATTCTACAAGCCAAAACAAAGCTTTACTCTTGGGTAACGGGATCAGGGTGGGCAGCTCTTTTTCATTTCTCAGAGTTGTTTAATTTTTCTATGATCCATACATATCATTTGTAAATAGACCAATGAGTTAAGATAATTTTAGAAATTTCACATGTCTAAGTTTTATTGCTGACAAAACAAAAAGCTTAGCCATGCCACTCGCACATACACACCCATACATCCCACCGCTCCACACGGGCAGCGTGACTTGCCACCAGCACAGGTCCCCTGAGGCTCTCTGGGGCTTTCGTCTCGCGATGAAGTGTTTCAATAATACTAATTTTGCTTCCTGTTTCTACTATTTTAAAATGAATCTAAAAAGTGTTTACCTTGGAACCTGGAGGAAACAGAAAAAAACTAATTTGCGCTTCTTTTAAAAATATGACATATACTTTTAAAATATACTTTTAAATATAACATATTATAGTGAGCTTTGGTGGCACATGCTTGGAATCCCAGCATTTGGGAGGCTGAGACAGGAGGAACTGGGTGTGCAGCCTGCCTCAGCTACTTAGTGAGGCCCTCCCAACTCAGTGAGACCTTGTTTCAAAATAAAGAATTGAAAATAGGGCTGGGGGTGTAGCTCAGAGGTAGAATGCCCCTGGGCTCCATCCCCAGTACAGCAAAAAAAAAAAAAAAAAAAAAAAAAAAAAAAAAAAAAAAAAGAATTTAGGCTACTTAGAAATGTACCTGTACACAGCACTTGCTGTTTCCCTCTGGATCCCACGCTGCTGCCCCAGCCCTCCCTGTACAGGTTAGCGAGGTTAGTACCGAGTGAAACCCTCATGTATGGATGTTGTCTTTGAAAACGGTTTCCTTTATCAAACACTCACTTCCCTCCCCAACCCCCTTCCACTCTTCTACTGGTCTCTCTCCTCATTTATCTGAAGTCCATTTTCTTTTAAGAATAAATAGTGGGGGTTTTTTGGTACTGAAGATGGAACCCAGGGGCATTCTACCTCTGAGCTTCATCTCCAACCCTACATTTTATTCTTTATTTTGAAACAGAGTCTTACTAAGTTGCGGATGGCCTCACTAAGTAGCTGAGGCTGGCCGCGAACCTGCAATCCTCCTCTCAGCCTCCCCAGTACTGAGATTATAAGAGAGTGCCACCATGCCTGAAAAGAATAGGCCTTAAGTGTGCAGAAATACATCTGTGTAAATGATATTGTTGTGTTTTTCTTTATGGCTGAGTAACATTCCATTGTGTACATATCACAGTTTCATAATCTGTTTATCTGTGGATGGACATCGTGGCAGTCACAAAAAATAAGAAATCAGATGCTCTCCCTAATATGCAGAAGCTAGGGAGAAAATGGGTCATGGGAAGAACTCTAGATGAAGAAGGAGATACTATAAATGAGCAAATAAGGTGACCTAAAAGAGAGTATGGGAGGGGGAAGAGGAACATTCTCTACTGTTCATGATGTACATTGATAAACATATCAAAGTCAATCACTTCGTCAAACATGAGAAGGAGGGAGGGGGACGGAATGGGGAGAGAATTGGGCAAGGGCTAATTGGGTGATGTGTGCATGTATGCCTCCACCATCTTGTTCCCCATTAAGATCTGTGACTACACTGCATCAATAAAAAGTAATGAAAAGAAATACATCTATGTATCAGTGTGTGCGCATGTGTGTGTGGGTAAGTGCGCGCTTGCAAGAAAAAAACACTACTGGTTTTTTAACTGGAAGCCACCTGGGAGGAGGAATGAGGTGCTGAGGCTGGCAGGAGGGCATGTGGCTGTGCTCCTTGTGGTGTTTCTCAGACACAGACACACACCTGCCCTCCACACCAGCAGGAGGCTCCCGGGCACCATCAGGCTGGAGGCTTCTCATCTCAGCTTCCTGTCTTACCACCTCTCATCTGGGAAAGACTAAGGCGAATAAAACAGATGTCTCCGACAGCTGCTGGGCCCTTTCAGACCCGTGGCTTCATTTTTGCCGAGACCTGGGGCTCTACCCAGAGCTGAGCTGTTTGTGCCTCCTTTGCAGTTCAGGTAAGGTGGAGCTGAGTTAACAGAAATGCATCTGAGCATCTTGTAAATGGTTACCAGGTTGGAAATCTCCTCCAAATTTCCAGTAAGAAATGTTCAGTAAAATTTGAGAGATGTGCCAAAAGCACTGGGCTCTTCCAGGTTTTGTTTTCTTAATGTGCTTTGTGCAGTTTCTCTAACTCGTCCCCCAAAGAGATACTCCCGACCGTGTCCAGGCCCAAGGTCTTGCCTGTCCTTTCTCTAAATTGCCTTTTTGTGTGTCTGATCATTCTGTCAACCAGTGTCACTCACAGGCACAACACACCTGCTCTGCTGTTCCCTTCCCACTCAAGGTAAGACTTCTGGAATGACCCGCAGGTGCTGGCCCTAGGAGTCCCCAGGATGGGATGGTACAACCTTGCTTGCAAATTAATTCTTAAAGAGGCTGAAAAGTCATAGTGCAGTAAGAAATGTCCTTAGTGACCCTCTCCCCAACCATGGCCTGCCTTTCTCCCCACCCCAGATTCTTACTCTTCCTTTAATAATAATAAAATGTGAGCATACACACTGTGCCCTTCCCACATGCCAGACCCATAGCTTCAGCCCATGGCAGCTTTATGGCATCACGGAGGTGGACATTGGTACCCGCACTTTTTAGATGTTGATACTAAGGTTCCAACGGGTTACCTCTCTTGCCAAAGAGCATTCTGTGGGTGTAGGGAATGAAGGCAGAATCAGTTTTGAGTAATACTGATTGCTTGCCCAGAAAATCCTGTGCTTAAACAAAATAGCAAGCAAAGAGATATATAAGTTTATTAAAGAGAATAGTGGACTGCCATGGTGGAAAAAGCCATGAAGATGATCAAAGGTAAAGGAAAAAAACAAATCATCATCAACAACAAAACAAAATGACCACACTAACCAAAATCTAACAATAAATACAAAGCTGTGATTATATATATATGTGCAATACTCAGGATT
This sequence comes from Muscardinus avellanarius, assembly GCF_963383645.1. NCBI lineage: Eukaryota > Metazoa > Chordata > Mammalia > Rodentia > Gliridae > Muscardinus > Muscardinus avellanarius. The sequence continues at coordinate 4,333,689 of NC_137789.1, forward strand.
GACCCAGGGGGCATTCTACCTCCAATCTACAACCCCAGCCCTTTTTTTATTCTTTATTTTGAAACAGGGGATCACTGAGTTGCAAAGGGCCTCACTAAATAGTTAAGGCTGGCCTCGAACCACTATCCTCCTGTCTCAGCCTCCCAAATGCTGGGATGGATTACAAGCATGGGCCACCATGCCCGGCTCTGAGAGAAATATCCTGATGAAGATGTCACTTGACAAAAAGCCAGATGCCTGGATAATCCTGCACAAAACAGGGAAAGGACGGCAGGTATCAGGGAAGTCTCTGGAAAATGGCGCCACCTCCACCATGTCCACGAAGCTGTGCTTCACCTACGTCAGTCGGGATGACATGGGTACAATATTCTTTAATCTCCTAGATTCCAGCTCTGTCACTTGACCTATAATGTCCCCTGCAGCAATTTCTCTCTCCAGTCCAGGCCGGGAAGTGTACAATGTTATCAGCCCTTGGCTTCTCTGGGCTTAGTAGATTGAAAACAGCCTTGCTGGCTGCCTGTGCATCTTTACCCATGTTCTGAGAACCATCTTTGTAGCTCTCCTGGGTCAAAGTCTGTGGCTTGCTACTTATCCTGAACATTGTTTTGTGCCACCTTTCTGTGGCTGCTGAGCACTGCCCCTATTATTCAGCATCTGGCTTCTATTAGTTAAGAATCTTAAGGGTTTTCTTTCTTCAATATACCAGCTTTCCTACTATCATTCTGGATTTAGAGGCCAGAAAAAAGCTCCTCAGTGACACTGGGCCCTCTCTGCCAGTTCATATTTCAGTGGTGGACAAAGGGACTGTCCTCTGAAACAGTGAGTTTTACAAACTTACACTGTATATTCACTCCAGCCCTTCTACTTCATGTCTGAGTCCTCATTTGTTTAAGGTCCAAGAGCATGCAGAGGGCAGGGTCCTTGACAGTGTTCAGTGCCACATCCTGAACATGTTGGTTTCTCCTATGTAGCAGTCCTCTTACCCAGCCTGCCATTCCACCCTCCTTGATCCGGTACCCTCAGCACCCAGTTCCGTAATACTCTCCTGCTTCCCACCTGTGAAAATCAACAGATCCTGCGGCTTCTTTGGGGATACAGCTTCTCTCCTCTCCTATCCAACTCAAAGGTTTTCCAGCTGTGTCATGCTGCGACTTAATCTTAGATGTTGGTCTAATTGTCATCAGGGCAGTGAAGTGCCCATTTTCTTGCAATGTAGAGGTTCCCGAGCCATATTCAAGCCTTAATAGGAAGGAGGAAGGCACTTCTGGCAACTCCAAGATTTTGAGCAATTTTGAGATTAAAGGTTTTCAAGGTATTAACCAAATTCTTCATATCCTATATCACACTGCAGTCGCCTACCTGTTAATCTTGGCCCTGGCATTGACGCAGAAGACTTCCCCAGGGGGAAATGCCTCTGGAGCTCTACTGCCCTTGTAATTAGGTCCTGTGCTTGATCCTTAGCATTTATTCTCATGTCTGCAGGAGAAGAGAATCTATCTACATATTGTCAAGGAAGCCCACTGGATTTCAAACTCAGCATTTGATTATTGACTGCTTATCTTCAGCCTTTCATTTTCTTTCTCTAGGGAAGTCACACAAGAGGGCCTGGAAGAATTCAAGAGATGAAAAGGTAGTCTGGCAGACGCTTCCCTGCTGTGCACCCTATCCCTGTGATTTCAGCACCAGCTGAGCTGGACAGGGCCATGTGAGCTTGACTCACCCTCTTCCAGCAGCAACCCACCTCAAGTGGACATCTAGCATCTTTCTGCTTTCTCTTTCCTGACTCCTTGTTTGAGACCTCCTGTGGAAGAAGCCATAATAATGCAGGTAGTGTATGTCCAGAGTCCATTGTATAAAAGTAGTGCCTGCCTTAGGTGGACTCTGGAGTTGGCATGATGTTGGTTAAAAGGAACAGAAAGCAATTAAACCAATATAAAATGTTATTTTGCTGCCAGGCATGGTGGTACATGGCTGACATTCCAGTACTTGGGAGACTGAGACAGGCAGGTTTCAGGTTTGAAGCCAGTATCAGCAACTTAGTAAGATCCTCCGCAACGTAGTGAGACTTTTTTTGAAATAAACAATAAAAAGGGCTGAGGGTGTAGCTTGGAGGTAAAATGCTCCTGGGTTTTTATCCCTAATAGATACAGATGCATGTGCACACACACACCACACACACACACCATGCATCCACATCCATCTCTCCAGCCAGCCAAAGCTCGTGTAATTCCAAAGTCCCATTGGGCTGCTGCGTTCAGGCAGATGTCGTTAAGGTGCACAAACGATCAGTCTCGTTTCTCTCAGTCTCGGCTTTGTCCTAGAGTTGACGTTTCCCTTAGGGTGGAAAGGTGACCACCAACATCGACAGCCTTAGGAACTTAGTAAATATATCTCTTTTCCTGAATTCCCCAGCAAATGATCAGAAATGTCTCTGACTGGCCCAGCACGGGGTTAGTAAATCCTAGTGTATAGGGGATAAATGTGCTTATCTGGTCTGTCCAGAGTCATATGCCCCCTGCCACAGAGGCGGGTCTACATATCCTGAATCACATAGTAAATAGGTGCAATATGGCTTTCCAAAAGAAGGTTGGTATCTATTACTCAAAAACAAATATCAGATTGGCAAAAATAGTGAGAAATGGAGAAGGCAGACTGTGATGTACAAGAACAAAATGGAAAATAGCTGTGAGCCATTTCCAAATGCTCTGGGTATTCCAGTCTTAAGATGCCTTAATAATCCAGTTGCATACATATTACACAGCCCACTGTTAACTCAAGATCATCTTTAAAGTCCAAAGGGCCCCACATCTCCACAGGTGGAATGTTTCTATATTCATGTCACAGAGTCAGGAACTAAAGGTCAGAGCTGCCACGTAAATCATGCAGTGATGGAGCATTGAAATAAGATTACTCAGGATGGAGATGTGCTGTCAGTATAAGATGCACAGATACTTAAAGGACTGAGTGCAAAAAAGTATATGAAATAAATTATTAATGACATTTATATTGAATACATATTCACATAATATACTAGGTATATTGAGTTAAATAAACTATATTGCTAAAATTAATTCCTCCTGCTTCTTCTTAGTTTTAAAATATGGCTTCTATCCTGGCAACTCAGGAGACTGAGGCAAAAAGACTGAAAGTTCAAGAATAGCCTCAGCAACTTAGCTAGACACTATCTCAAAATTTAAAAAATGAGCTAGGTGTGGCAACACACACTTGTAATCCAAGCACTTGAAAGGCTGAGACAGGAGGATCGTGGAGGTTTGAAGCCAGCCTCAGCTACTTAGTGAGACTCTCCACAACTTAGTGAGACTCTGTTTCCAGATAAAATGTAAAATAGGTCTGGGAGTATTGCCTGGAAGAAGAAAGCACCTGGTTTCCATCCCCAGTACCACAATAAATAAATAAATAAATAAATAAATATAAAGGCTGTGAGTATAACTCTGGTAGAGCATCCATGTATTACAAAGAAGCATATATATGCATATATATTATATACATTATATATGTATATATGTATACATAACATACATAAAGCATATATGTCACATATCTAAAGCATAAATGTCACATATCCTACATAGTATTTTTTGAATGGTGCTGGCTTCAGAGAGCAGAAATAGTTTGTCCAGGTATGCACAACCATTAAGTGGTAGAGACTGGGTTGACCCAGGCATATTTACTTCCTGGGCCGCCATATCAAAGTTCCACAAATCAAGTGTTCAAAGAAGAAGCTCATTGTCTCACAGCTCTGGGGGCTGCAAGTGTGTCCATCATCAGATCCAGACTCGGGTGTTAGCAGGGCTGGGTTCTGCTGCACACTGCAAGGAGAGCCTGTTGCATGCCTGTCCCCGAGCTCCTGCTGGCCTCCTGGCAACCTTTGCCAATCCATGGCTTGTAAAATACAACCCTAATATAACATTCTTCCTGTGTCTCTTCATGTCATATTCTCTTTGCATATTTTTCTGTTTACAGACTTTGCCTTTTCATAATGACTCCAGCCCTAATCATAGTAAATGGGCCAACCTAAAGACCCCACTTTAACTTGATGACCTCTGTAAAGACCCTACTTCCATGACTGGGATTTCCAATGCTTGGGGATAGCATTTCAACATATGAGTCAGAAGGACACAATTTATCCCATAGAACCAGGCTTCTGTGACCCCAAAGCCCATGCTTTGAGAAAGTGCTTGACACTGAGGAGAAGAGAGAAAGGACAAGGTCAGGGACATCAGAGCTGAGGAAATGAGGCTTAACAAGGGCCTCGTGCAACACGGGAGAGCCCCCAGCTCTGCTCATCTCCTGAGCAGCCAGCCTGCTGCTGCTCTCCAGATGTCCCCACTGTCATGGTCCTTTCGGACCACTATAACAAATACCATAAACGGGGTGACTTATAAATGACAATTTTTTATTTCTTATGGAGCTGGAGGCTGGAAAGCCCAAGACCAAGGCTCCAGCTGGTTAGGGGTCTGGGGAAGGCCACTTTCTGGCTCCTGGATGTACCTTTTGGCTGTGTCCTGTGTCCAATTCCTAATTATGTCACCTTGGAGCTAGAATTTCAGCATCTACATTTTGGGGAAGGTAAGCATTCAGTCGTTCGCACTTTCTTCTTGTGGCCTCTGTCTTCCACATGACTCTAGAGCCCAACACATTCTGGAACCCCAATCAGTCTGGAACTCATTAAAATGCTCATCCAATCCTCTCTCTGTAAACAGATGGATGGACATTCAAGGCAAGATGATCTGGTCACATTGAATTCCAAAGAGGAAAAACTTTCCTTAAATAAAATTAAATACCCTCATGATGACTTGCCTCCTTCCTGAATGCTTCCTAGCACGAATTCATTTCCACGCTTACTAAATGACAGAGGGACTGTTGGGTTGTTGCTATTTTGGGGCAAGATAGAGATGTGCGAGGGAACCCTGGAAAACAGACAATGCTATCTTTACTCCATTCAGACATTGTTCATTACGTACATGCTACAAATGATGAGCCTGCTGCAAAGCAACTTAGTTCCCACAGACAATTCGACTGTATTTTTTCCTGAATGGTGACAGGGTTTATGGCTCAAAAATCTTGTGGTTTTTCTTCCTGCTGTATCTGCTCTTTGAGTTATTCATTCATTTCATTCAGCAGGGCCGTGGGCTGCTGTAGTAGACTATAGATATACAGTGGATGTCAGAAAAGCACAAACTCTGCCCATGGGGATCTCCAAGTGACTTTTCCTCCTTGGGGGGGACCCTGCAGGTTGAATGATAGACACCTGTTCTGTCTTCCTCACCTCTTCTCCTGCCCACCCCCCAGAATTCCAAACCTTACCTCTGTTGCTAGATGGTTCTGTGATCTAGAAATTACTTGCTATCTCTGAGTGTCGGGTGTTTTTTAATTTAATTTAATTTTTGGTGCATTACAATTATATAGCATAGTGGGATTCTATATTACATATATGTGTACATGCACAGAACGTAATTTGGTCAACTTGATTCTGCAATGCCTTTCCTTTCCTCTCTCTTACCTCCCCCTGAATCCTTTACTGCTCTTCCTTATAAGCTGGACAGAAAGAAGGTTCTGGTGCCAGCTGTCCTGCGGGGCACTCCTAAGGTCTTAGACAGGGTCACCCATGGGCGCCACCTGAGGTGGTAAAGACCAGAACCAGCACAAGTGGAATGGCTCACCAGCACGCAACGCCCTCACAGCAGTTTTTGCAGTTTCGTTCACTGCTTCATCTCTTCTCCCTGAGAGCCAAGGGACTCCTACCTTCCTCTTCTATTGTTTCCTGCTCCACTGTTCCCATCACCCATTGCTTTCCTTATGCTTATGACCCCCCCCCCAGTGCCTCTGTCCAGGCCAGATCCTTCCTCCTGAGCTCCATATGCATTTATTTCTTCTATGGGATGTCCCATAAACACCTGGAACTCAGAGTGTCTGCACTCATTACGGCCTCTAACCTATCCCAGTGCCAACAGCCCACCTCAGTACTTGTTCCTCAGTCACCCAACCAGGTGTCCCAGCTTCACCCTGGGCATCTCTCTCAACCTGCTTCTCAGCACCTGGATGGTCACTATGTCCCAGATCTTCTATTGGAACCGGGTGCCTCACCCCCACCTGCCAAGTGTCTGTCTTAGGGCAGTTTTTCCTCTCCCTTGGAGACCATAGCACCTGATTTTCCCTGCAGTAGTCTGTCTTCTGTTAGGTTGCCATGGTCCTCTTTCTGGCAGCAAATCAAAGCAACCTCTGTGTGCTGCTTCCATGCCCACAGACTTCCTTCTCCTGATGTTAGGGATATGCCTGATAAGGTTTGAGCTTTTCTTTAGGTCCCCAAATAAGGCCCAGGCTTCCTTTACAAATGTCCTTTCCCACACATAAATGCTTTCTTCTCCTCCCACCCGGCCTCTTATTCCCATCACCCCCCAACTTTGAAACACTTTGCCTTTCTTTGCGTGCAGCTGCTTACAGGTTGCCTGTCCCCTGGCTAGCCTTCCCTCGGAGCTCGGCATGTGTGGCTCCACCCTCTTGGCTCCATTCCACCAGGTGCTGCTCTCTAGCAGAAAGTGGACGCGGCCATCGTTAATGATCTCCTTGCTCATCTGCCTCCCCTGCTGGACCTCATACCCGATGCAGGCAGCACCTTACACACCAGGCCTAGCAGAGGGCAAGTGCCTGGTCTGCATTGAGTATATGAGTAAATGACTGAAAAGCAAGATACTGCGAAAACCCAGTACCATGCCTGTATCCACAGGGCAGTGCAGATATATCCCTCTTTTTAATGTCATGCTATGATGTGACAGGAAGCCATCGTGTAACGAATCTTGTTTTATAAAGTCTCCTACCCCATTTGTCTCCTGTCATCCCCAGGCACCTGGGAGGCCGACTGAGTCCACTTTGTAGTGAAGAAAGTAAAGTTTGGAGAATAATGAAAATAATGGTCTGAACACCTAGATGAACACTTGGGTCCTATCTAAGCTCATGTCGTAGGACACTTCGTTGAATTCTCCCAACGGTCCTACGAGTGAGCCATCACCACCCTCCTCTTCAGAGAGTACACCCAGGAATGGTGCTTGTTTTACACACCCAGTTTGTCTCCCGAGTCAGTGTGTCAAATGCACTGGAAAGAAGCCATGCTTCTGGAATGCCATTTATGTTTGCTGAGTTAGTGCGGCTTGCTCAGAGTCACAAAAAGCTTTCCCTTAAATCCAGCCTTCCTTCCCCAACTCCTCAGCTCTTCCCAAGTAGAGGGGTCTGCCCACCCAAACTGAGCTCTGCTGGCTTGGTCTCCTCTTTCCCTCTCCAAAATAGCATGGGCAGTTTGCATCATGCTGGCACGGCTGGGCCGAGGCGATGCTCAGAGCCAGGGTCTGTGACAAGACTCAGCTCAGTAGTCTGGCTGCAGACAAATGAGGCATTCACATCTCAAAGTGCTCACTCTGACACCGCCCCTGTCCTAGCAGCACATCAGCAGTGCCTCATTGCTCACAGCATCCATATGCATGGTAGGACCAGACCTGAAACAGACAGAGCTCCTGGTCTGCCTGGTGGTCCTCCCCATGTGCTGCAGCTCATTGTCTCTCAATTGCTTTATGTTCATCTTTCCTTCTTACCCGGTTGATGGACTATGACAGTGGGCTGGGGATGACTTCTCTGCCTTTGAAAGGCAAGTGCCAGTGCTCTGCCTCCCAAGATTCCAAGGTGCAGTCTTCTGTATGCCCGCCTTAGCCCCCACTTCATTGGGAACAGCTCAGGGCCTGGCTGCAAGGGGATGCAACGTGGAGCCCGTCCTTGCTGGGCTGCAACTCAAGGATGGGAGGACAGAGGGTAGGCTGAGGATCTGACAATCAGCTCTTATTTGCCGAGCACCTAGTTTGGGCCAGGATTGTTGCTGCCTCCTTCCAGTACATTATTTTGTGCACCATTGAAACATCTCTGAGTCAGAATTATCTAGTTGCCCTCATTTTTCACATTAAGGAACCAAAGCTCAAAAACACATAATCACATAGCTAAGTAGCAGAGGTATGACTCATTCCCAGGCTTTTCTAACTCCAACTCATGGTTGTTACGGGAACGCTGATTATTCTTGAGTTGAATGCCCATTTTTTTTTAAATTTGGATGCTCTTCTTCGTGACTCTGGTGCTTTCCCTGTACACCGACCTCCTTTGATCTTTTACTGTCTTGTCCAAAACTGTCTTCTCCAGAGAGCCTCCTTTAGGGAACTAAGATTCCCAGTATCTGACTGCATTCCCTGACCATTGTCCCTGTGCCTGCCCAGGGGGTGTGGTGCTCGGCATGTGCTTTATCTGAAGTGTTGATATCATGGTAGTTCCACTTGCATTCAAAATTCAGCTCTTGCCTTCGTTCTTGGGCCACTTCTTCATGACTCAAGGTCATTATGGTGCAATGCTCAGCTCTTTGGGTTGTTGAAATGATAGAAATAACCTATAACATCACAGAAGTTTCCCACCTATGGGGGGGCTTCCCAGATACAGGGCTTGAATTCCCTCCTGTGAATCTGGAATCAACCAAATCTGAGTTCCAGCCCTCACTCTGGTTCTCATTAGTTCCATATATTTTTTTTAGCAATTTACTTAATCTTTCTGAGGCACTATGTCCTCTTCAAAATCTAGATTATAGTATTTAACATGTAGAGTAATTCATTAAATGAAGACTAAAGAAAATTGTCTCCACCACCCCAACCCCTGAAAATCAAGGATTCTATCTCATAACCTTGTCATTTCAAAAGCACGATATATATGGAATCATACAATAAAAGATCTTCTGAGGATTTTTTTTTCACTCAGCCTAACAACCCAAGTTCTTACATGTACCACTAGCGTGCTTTATTAGTAATGAGAACATTTTCAAAGTGTGGATATGCTACAGTTTGTCAAACCATTCATCTACTGAAGGACATTTTGGTTCTTTCCAGTTTAAGGGTATTACAAACAAATCTTCTATGAACACAGCATATAGATTTTTGTACGTGCATACATTTTCAATTCCCTAGAGTACAATTGTCAGGTTGTGACCAAAACTTAGCACTTGCCCCAATTTGCCAAATCAAATAATTGGGACAAGTGTTTGGGAGGAAGTAAAAATAAATTTTAGTTATTTCCTAGCAAATCAAAGAAACCAGTAAGTTTATGTTCAGGGCCAAAAGAAACCCAATTCTCCTCAAACAAAGAAAAAAAATGTCCCATTTATCTTTTTTTATTGGTGCATTATGATTATACATAATAGTGAGATTCATTGTGACCTAATTGTACATGCCCATAACAAAATTTATAAACATTATTCAATCATTATTGCCAGGCAATTTTCTTTAAATTGAGTAATATACAAAGTATGGGCTTAAGATACTGATTAGGAAAATAAAAGTATTCTAATTATGATTCTAGATGTATAATGAGTTGTTACAATTTTCCTTTACCATTTATTTTATATACTTTTATTAAAAATCAAGCTCTTCAGGGTCAAGCAGGTGTGTTTCTCAAAAACACACAATTCTAGTACCATGATCATAATCGGACTTCAGTTCCTTTGGAAAGAAACCCAGCACAATACACAATAGCCAAATTAGAGAACCGGCCTAGGTTCCATCAGCAGATGACTGAGTTACAAAACTGTGATGTGTGTGTGTGTGTGTGTGTGTGTGTGTGTGTGTGTATACAGTAGAATTTTAATCAGCCACAAAGAACAAAATTATGTCATTAGTAGGAAAATGGATGAAACTAAAGAATATCATGTTAAGAGATATTAGCCAGTGTCAGAAAAGGGTCATCTATATTCTGTCTCACAGGGGGATTTGGGGAGGGAGGTGAGAATCTCCCTCCTTAATGAAGGAATCTCAGTTCATGGAATCCCATGTACACTTGTGAAGTTATCAATACCAGTTTCAATATTATACCTAGACAGGGAGAGGAAGCAGGACATGATCCAGAGGGCAATACAATGGGTGCAGTGTACATGTATGTTATATCATGCTAAACCTCAATATGTTATGTGGTTATCATGCACCAATGAAAGTATATTAAAGAAAGAAAGCCACAACTCGTGTCTATTTCTTCCGTGAGTTGGCTCTCTCTCAGACACATGGGTCGTATCTATTTCTTCCGTGAGTTGGCTCTCTCTCAGACACATGGGTAGCTGTTCTTTATTGCTTAAGTCAGTAAACTAATAAGAGCATGTTATTTACTAACATGGGGAGAAAGGCAGGTGGGGAAGAGCAAAAAGAAGAAGGACAGAAAATGTTCATCGTTTTGAAACAGACCATCTGTCAGCTGCCAAAGTCAGAAGTCCCAAAGTGGGCCCCCATTACAAGGCCCTGACTGCCCTAATGGTGGCTCCACTTTATCTTTACTTCAGCGGTTTTGAAAGAGTCGCTTTCTCTGTGTCCTTCTAGCATTTAGCATCGCCACTTCTTAAAAAACGATCTAGCAAGTGTGTTGTGATATCTCAACATGTTCCCAATGGCTAGTGATGTTGAACATTTTTCATGTGTCCATTTGCCATCTGTATATCCTCCTCGGTAATGTTTCATTTTCTTCTTGTTTCTAATTGGATCGCTTATTTGCTTGTTTTTCATGATGAGGTTTGAGAGTTCTGTATAGACTCTAGATATGAGTCTGTTTTCAGATATGTGACTAATAAATATTTTCCCAGTTTGACTATTCATCTTTTTTTTATTGGTGCATTGTAGCCATACATCTTAATGGGGTACAAGATGGTGGAGACATACATGCACACATCACTCATTTAAGCCTTCCCCAATTCCCACCCATTTCCTCCCCTTCCCTCCTTATCATGCTCAGCTTAGCGATTGACTTTGATATGTTTGATATCATGTGCATTAGAGAGTTTTCCTCTCCCACCACCCTCATTGGAGAGCCTTATTCATCTTTTAATAGGGCCCCTTGCAGAATAAACACTTTACATTTTTATAAAGTCTATATCAATTTGTTCTCTTATGGATTCTGCTTTTGGAGTCATGTCTGAAACCTCTTTGTGAAGTCCCCTCAGTATTACCAGCATGGTGGAAGTCTATACTCCCCATAGCATCTCCATTTCTGTCTTGGGGCTCCTTACTGTCAGGGGGATCAGAGTCCTGGCTTCCTTCTGGATCCTCTTGACCCCACTCTGGTGGGAATGGGTAATTTGAACTGCTTCCTGATGTTCTGGCAAAGGAGGACAGTCAAGCCCTCCTTGGCTGGTGAAGGTTGAGGGGGCTGCAGTGTTTGGCTCCAATAAAGTAGTTTTATGTCTTCCTAGTCTCCCACACATGTATGCTTATAACTACTTCTTTGCTTAAAGAGGTCAGGTTTTCATAGGACTTTTTTTTCCTATTGATGGGCATTTTTGGGTTGTTAGTTTGTCTAGGATCCACTGTTTTGCATATAAAATTCAGGGTTTTCAGCTCTACTCAGAGGGAGGAAAACAGAAACATTCATTCTGCCTTTCTCAGAGTAGAAGTCTACCAGAGAAATTTTTGTCAAACAAATGGCTCAAAATGAAAAGTTTAGAAGACAAACATAACTGTGTACAAAATTATTCTGTGTACCTAATTTTCAGATAAGACAACATCCAATGAAATCATCTGATAAAAGGTATTGGCTTTGGTTCGCAATTCTCTCCATTTGCACCATGGCACTTCTACTGCTGACCATGTTTCTTTGGCCTAATTATTTTCTCCATGTTAAACAATTAAATGATCTCTAGCTATCAAATTGAGATCATAGTGTCTTCTGACCATAGAGTGGAAAGAAGAATTAACTTTGAGGTTCCATGTCAATCAAAAAAAGGTAAAAATATGTAGTTTGTCTTTTATTAAAACAGTGAACAACTATTTTTACCAAAATAATAAAATATAGCAATGGAACATGAGGTGCCTAGGAGATGCAGGACCCCTGATTTTGTATTTCTCTGGATTATATAGCCTTCTTTTCTCCTTCCCTTCTATCAATACCTTCCCTTCATTATTACAAATTAGCTGAGCAATTGCTCTGTGTTGGACCTTGGAGCTAGACATACCAGTGGAGCACAGTATCTATCCTCAAGGAGACAAGGGGCTGCAAAGGACCACGGAAATATGAATAGGCGTTTGCCACAGGTGTTATAATTTCCACAGATGCCTGCATCAGTACCAGATATGACAGTAGCTGTGTCTATGTGCATGCATGTGTGTGTTTGTGTTACCGGGGATAACACCCAAGGGCATTCCACCTCTAAGCTGTACCCCAAACACCATTTTATTTTTTTTTTTTTGTTTTTAAACAGGGTCTCACTAAGTTTCTGAGGGTCTCACTAAGTTGCTGAGGCTTGCCTCAAGCCTACAATCCTCCTGTCTCAGTCACCGACATACTGCGATTGCAGGTATGAGCCACCATACCCAGCTAGTATCTAAGAAAGAAACAAATGCTATAGTGAATTCAAGCCTGAAATGACTTTGCTTTATTTAGGTACATTCTTTTTCAAGAGGACATTAGGAATAATCTCTCAATATAATATTGACAGTCAAGTCCGTAAAAACGTGAGGAGGTAGAAAAAGATGGATTTTCAATAGGCAGAGTTCAGCCCTCTGACTTAGGCTTCCAGGCAGATGGGGTTGGGGCCCTTAGCTTGGATCCATTAGATGTCTGTTGCACCACCCAGCCAATTGTGTAAATGTGGATTTGAGGGAGAGCTTAGAAAAAACAAAACAAAGCCCAAACCAAATGTGTTTTGTTAAGGGCTGTGCTACAAATCAGAGTCTGGCAAACACACAGGGTGGATTTGGGCAGCAGGCTTTCATCTAATGCTGAGTAGGAGGGATTCATGGACTTGCTAGGAGAAAGAGGCATCTCCCTGCACTTGGCATGAATATTTTATATGGCTGTAATTCTATGTACTTCAGGCATATAAGACAAGAGTTTCCTATTTCCTATAGTTCTGTGGGTTGGCTTGGTTCATATATGTGGCTGTGTCAGCTGGAGGACCAGCTGGGCTGGACAGGCCAAGAGATTCCATGTCTGAAAGTCTGTGCTGTCTGCTGGGCATGTTGGTTCTCCTCCATGTCGTTTCCCATCCTCCTGCAAGCTGACCTGTTTATTACAATGTGGCCTCAGGCCCCAGTTTCAAGACAGTAGATGCAATACCTGCACTGGTTCAGACAGGCTCTGGGTGTGACCCATCCCTCTGCTACACCTCTCTGGTTCATTCTACAGGTCTGTAAAGGCAGCCAAAACTCACCACGGGAGAAACTGTCAAGCAAAAGACTGGAAAGGCTTGACTCCTGGGACAACTTCCTAAGACTGTCACCATACTAACAAACATTCTAAGATTGTTTTACTGATGTGCAGAGATGGTTAGTTATTTACCTGCTGCGGTCAGTATCCTCACCACTGTCAGCCAAATACCTGACACACATACAAACTAGAGAAAGAATGATTTCTTCACTCACAGCTCTGAGAAAGTTTAGAGGTCACAGTCTATTCGCTGTCACCTTCTGTCGTAGCTACACTTCCTCAGCGCACCCCAGCGTGGAGGAGAGAACTAGGGGAGGGGAAAGTGACATGTATAGTCTCCAGTGCCACACCCCCAGGGACCTCTCCCCAGCAACCAAGTTCTGTTTTCAACATGGCTGCCCCCAACTTGGCTGCCTCGGCAGACATGAGGTCTGGGGTGTATTCTAAATCAAGACCATTAACACTGCCCAGAGATACATAGCAAACTCGGCAAAAACTCCAGGTGCTATTTCTCTAAGTCCAAGCTTCCTCATTTGAATACTAAAATAAAATACAAAGTTCTTAGTTTGTGCGTGTTTTACAACTTATAACCTTTTTTATACTAATGCCATGATACAAGACACACTTCATAGAAGCCTAGGTAGTCACATATTATAAATATCTCTCTGCATCTGTTTGTTGGGATTACTAAAACAATGTCCCACAAAATTAGCTGGATTAACAAACAAATTTGTCGTCTTCCTGGAGGCTAGAAATCCAAGACCAAGACTACTTCCTTGGGAGGCAGGATCTGTCCCTTGTCTCCTAAGCTCCTGCTGGTTTGCTGACAATCTCTGATGTTCCTTGGATTGTAAAGTGTTACCTGGTCTCTGCCCTTATCTGTGGACTTCTTCCTATGTGTGTCCGTGTATAGGTTTTCCCTCCAGTCATGTTAGACAGGGTCCCATCCTACTCCAGCATGAGCTCAGCCTGACCAAGTGCCTCTCAACTGCTCTGCTTCCAGATTGGGCCATTACATCCCGAGGTGCTGGGTGCAAGGGCTTCCACATAGGTCCTGGGGGCTTCAATTCAGTTGATAATACCCTTTTATACTTGTGTGGGAAAGAAAGCTTTGCATTTGGTTTTGTGAGTAAGTTTTTCCTCACCCCTGATGCACAGGCACAGTGATACATAATCTTCAAAGCTACAAAGTCGGCTTTATTTGTAGAGGGAACAGTGGAGCCCTAGGGCACCTGTGGAGTGGCTGAAAGTCACACGCCCTTAAAGTTGAAAAAGGAACCACAAATCAGGGTACTTGATGGTCTTTTTGAGAGAGAGAGATGGTTCTTCTATATCACACTTATTCTCACATACAGTTTTTAAAATTGATAAGGGGCTCCTTAGTAAGACCTCTTGAACTCATAAACCCTCTGCAGCCTTATAACACATTTGCTCTAAGATTATAGCCACTGAGCCTAAAAGCTGCCTGGCTCTCATTCTCAATTATCCTGAAAGCACTGGAGATGTTTGTGTCCCTAACACACACACGCATACACACACAATAGCTTTTAGAGTAAAAAATAAAAATCCTCAAGAATGTTCTCCTAGTTCCACAACTGAACAAACACATTGAAAGTACTCTAATTCTCTTGGCAAACCAACTCTGCTAGGGTGGGGATTTGCTTTTGCTCTGTAGCATGTATGTAGATGTTAACATGGATTTGAAAATATTTACTTTCCACTGTAACTGAAAAAATGAACCTACACATGAATATAAAGGGGAAAGGGAGAAAGAGAAATTGCAAAGGAACTCAGCAGTTATGCTGAGTTGAAAAGACAGGGATGAGAGTTTTGGAGGTCCAGGGAATAGAATTTTGGAGACAAACTACCTAAAGAAAGGGAACTGTAGAAGGAGAGCCATTGCTTTGTGGGGGCAACCTCTTAATTTTTGGGCTGAATTCTGGGCTATGAAGGCATTTGAGGTCACTTCCAAGACAAGTGGCAGAACCTAGGGAATCAGAAGGTTCAAAAATACCAGAGCTCACGTGGGGTGTGGCGGTGCACGCTCATAATCCCCGCGCTTGGGAGACGGAGACAGAAGGATCGCTCAGGTTCGAAGCCAGCCGCACTGGCTTAAGAGACCCTGTTTCCAAATAAAAAAGTATAAAATAGGTCTGGGAGTGTAGCCCAGAGGTAGAAGGGCTTCCAGGAACCCCAGTACCACCAAAAAAAAAAAAAATACCAGAGCTCAAATACGGCTGGGGACAGGTCCAGTTTCTACTAGCACATGTGGAAGGGTTTTGTAATTCCTGGGGCATTTGGTATGGTAAACGTCATGGCACTGATTTAGCAGCATGGCTAAACCAGCTGTGCTATAAAGGCTGCTTTGAGCTTTCCCTGATAAAAAGCAAGCCAGATATGGTGGTGCACACTTGTAATCCAGTATTTGGGAGGTTGAGACAGAAGGTTTGCAATGTGGAGGCCAGCCTCAACAACCTAGTGAGGTCAAATATAGAATGCTGCTGGGTTCAGTTTCCAATAAAAACAAATAAAAGTATCGAATTGATCTCTAACTTAACTGCATCCCAGAAAAAAAGCCAAACATCATTTAAAGGAATACGCCGAAATCCAGCACCTAAACAGTGTCTAGAATTCAGTCAAACTTATCAACCTGGTAAAGAAGCAGGAAAATAGAACTGAAAACCAGGAGGAAAGTAACAGAGGATGTTGATGGAATTGGCAGATAAGGCCATTCAAATAGCAGTGACGAATATGTCCCCAATAATTCAACAGAGAATTATATGAATATCGGGAAAGAAATGGAAGATACACAGAGTTTTTTCTTTTAAAAAAATGCATACGGAGTTAAATGGAATGTCAGAAGTGAAAAATCTGAGTTGGAATTAACAACAGACACTGAACAAGAAAATCTTGAACACGCAGCAGCAGTGACTATTGAAAATGAAGCAGACGGAAGAAAAAGACATTGAGAGAATCAACAGCTCTTTATGTTGCACAAACTCAACATACATGTAATTAGCATCCTTAGAAAGGAGGGACCAGATAAGGTATTCGAAACAATTATTGCTGGAAATTTTCTAAATTGATGAAAACCATAGATCTAAAGAAGAAAGAGGTTCCCAAGTTTCAAGCAACAACAACAAAAAATTATATATATACATAGTCACAATAGGGGTAAGGGAATGGGGTGGGAATTGTGTAAGGACTAAATGAGTGATGTGTGCATGTTCACCTCCACCATCTTGTATTCCATTAAGATGTGTGACTACAATGCACCAATACAAATTAATAAAATTATATTAATAAAATTAATAAAATTAATAAATAAAATTAATAAAATTAATAAAATTATATAGGGATGAAGTGAAAACCTTCAGGCACCCAAGGAAATAAAGGGAATATTACCCATATCATACAAGTGAATGAAGAATCACAGAAGACTTTGTTTTTTTAATCAGGAGCTAAACAAACCCGATGACAACTGAGACCTTCATGAATGGAAAGAAGCCAGGTGTGCACGTCTGAAATGCCAGCGCTTCAGGGGCTGAGGCCGGAGAACTGCAGGCTCAAGGCCAGCTCACAGTTTAGCATGACTCTCAGCAATTTAGCAAGATGCCGTTTCAAAGGAAAAAGGGCCGAGTGAAGATGTAACTCAGATGTATCAATGCCTCTGGGCTCAGTTCCTAGTATTGAACTTTATTTTCTGAAAATAAAGTGCAGAAAAAGAATAAACAACATGAAACATCAGCTGGAAATGGTGGCGCACGCTTGTAATCACAGTACTTGGGAGGCTGAGACAGAAGGATCACAGGTTTGCAGTCAGCCTCAGCTACTTAGTGAGGCCCTCTGCAACTTGGTGAGATCCTGTTTCAAAATAAAGAGTTGAAAATAGGGCCGGGGGTATAGCTTGGAGGTAGAATGCCCCTGGGTTCAATCCCTGTACAAAAAAAGAAAAAAAAAAGGAACACCAAGAAACCTTGCCGACTTGAAATTATCCAAGGCAAATATATTTAAAAAGTAAAATAAAAACTTTTTTTCAGACATTTCACCAGAATGGCACTACAATAAGTGCTAAAAATTTTCAAGCAGCAGAAAAATGATAATAAGCAAAATCTGCATCTACACAAAAGAATGAAAGGATCACAGGTAGAGACTAGGTGGTGAAAACACCTGTTCCTATCTCAATACCTTTTAAAGATAACAGAACTGTAAAGCAAGAGTACTTTCAGTTATGAGACTTAAGTGTTGAAGTTAAATATATCAGAACCATGGCATACAGGCCCGGGAATGCATGTGGAGAAATGCCATCTCAAGGTTTTCAAATTATGTGTGGAGCCTTAGTGTAACCACTTAAAACATACAAACAACAACAAAGGGAAGGAGTCAAGTCACTCGTGGAGATAAAATGAAATAACAAATTATTCCCAAAGAAGGCATTCAGAGAAAACATAAAATAAAAAATAACCAGAGGGAACAAATAGAAAACCAATAGCCAGCTGGTTGATTTAGCCAGAGCACACTGGTGACCAGTGCCAGTGTCAAGGGCAGACAAGAGGTAGGCGGGTGCTCCTGTGGTAAATGGAAGCATCCTACACCAGGACGCCAAGGCTGCGTGACTGTAGAGATTCGCCACGGCTCATCAGATTGTTCAATTACACCAGTGGATTTTACTTGATGCAAATTATATCTCGATAGAGCTGTTAAGAAAAATCAGCAAAATGGGATGATGAAGAGGGTGAGTGAAGAATGAAATGGGCTCTAGACAAAATTGGAAATTCTAAGCACACATGCACACGCTTACGTACATTAACACACACTCACAGACACACACTCACATAGACACACTCCTAAACACACTCACATAGTACATATATGCACAGATACACACCTGTACACACACTCACACACATGTATGCATGCATGCACACAGACAAGTAAACAGAAATATGTACACATGTACACCCATACATACAGG
This sequence comes from Muscardinus avellanarius, assembly GCF_963383645.1. Classification (NCBI taxonomy): domain Eukaryota; kingdom Metazoa; phylum Chordata; class Mammalia; order Rodentia; family Gliridae; genus Muscardinus; species Muscardinus avellanarius. The sequence continues at coordinate 4,351,885 of NC_137789.1, forward strand.
AATACACACATCGTGTGTGCTAAGAGATTGCTTTTTCTTTTTTAAAGCAAGGTTAGTTGCATGACAAAATGGAAAATGTTAATGAGTATGAAAAAAATCTACTTTGTAGAATCCTACTTTTCTAGATAATAGCACTATTTTTCTCCTGCATATTCTTTTAAGCATAAAAACATGTGTACCCACAAAGATATATACATCTTTCCTAATAAAAATATTATATCTCATGCTGATCAATATAGAAATATAGATCACCATTTTAAAAGCTGTCTGGAATTCTGCTGTATAAATGGACTTGTGTGTGAGGTATGTATATGTGATATGTGGCCATGTGTATGTGGCTATGTAGATGTATGTGGCATGAATATCTGTGTGTATGTGTTGCATTTGTGTTATGTGGATATATTTGTGCCTACATGTTTATGTGTAGGTATGTGTTGTATGTGTGTGGCATATATGCATAATGTATATGAATGTATGTGGCATATGTGTGGATATGTATTGTGTGCATATGTGTGGTGTGTATGTGTGTGTGGAATGTGGATATATGTTGTATGTATGCACGTGCTGTGTGTACATATTTTTATGTGTGCTGTGTGTGGAAATGTGTTGCATGTATGGTGTTTATGTGTGTCACATGTATATGCGTTATGTGCATATGTGGTATATATGTGTGATGTGGACGTATGTGTGTATGCTATGTGAACATGTGTTATGTGCATACATGTGATGTGTGTACATGATGTGTATGTATATGTTTGTGCTGTGTAGTTATGTTTTGTGTATGAATGCATGCATGTATGTGTGTAGATGCATAACTCATGTATGTGTGTATGGTATATGTGGATGTGTATTGTGTGCATGCATGATATGCATGTATGCATGCATGTGTGTGTGATGTGTATAGCAGCTTTCATGAGGCATCTGCAAAAGCTTTTCAGCTGCTGTCATGAGTTTCAGCGAGGGCAAGGCCCAGGGAAATAGAGGGCTGATTTCCCTATGAGAACCTTCAGGATGTGTCTCTGTCATACCTCGTGGCTATGACATACTTTCCACTATATAATCTGTAAAGCAAGCATGATAAGGTCCACCTTGTGGGTTTTTGGATGAGTACAAAAATATTCTAATAGAAAACCCAGGAAGTACATCCATGGCTGACAGCTGGGGATGAGCTAAGTGATGCTACTTGGAAATGGGACATCTGCAGCCAGCATCCTGGCAATGCAGGCGTGGGTCCAGTGAGCTGGGAAAATAGTCACAAGAGATTGTTAACTGGAGAAAAATCAGGTTACATAGAAGCATGCATGGGTAATTCCAATTTTTAAAGTAACCTCTATGCCAAAATCAAATGATATAAAAACATATTTGTAATCCTGCTATTGTTTCAGGGTAGGTAGGTATACTTTGTAGCTTGTATGTTTCTCCAGAATGTTCTGCAGCAGACACTGTGCTGTTATAACAAGCAAAAGCTGATGTTCTATCCACAACCTTTGATGCCACAGTTACTAGCAGTGCCTCCAGGCATCCCGCTGATGCTCATTAATTGTCCTTTGACACTGTCAGCGTCTCTCAGTAGACACCTTTATTTTGTCTGTGCTCCATGTATGGCCAGGGAAGCTGAGGCTCCAGGGATTCACAAAATTGCCCCTCATTGGCTAGTGGATGGAAGGCAGTGCAGACATTTTAACCCACTTCTCTGACCCTAAAGTGCATGGCTTTTGGTTTGTCTGTCATTGCACAACCCATTTTTCATTAGTCTTAAGTCTTTTTTCTTCCACCAGCACCTGCTTGATTGCTTCTAGTGACAGGGCACTCACTCCTGCAGAGGCATCTTTCACTTGGAGGATTCTAGGAGGACTTTAGTCACACGAGATCTGTGGGGAACTAAAGCATGTGAACAGAGACAATGAGGCTCTAGGAAGAGATCCTTCCCCATGGCCGGCCTTGTGGAAAGCACTACTTTCCTTTTCTATCTTTTGTATTTGAAGGAGAAAACCATCCCAAGAACTGATTAGATCAAGTTGGATTCTGCTAACTACTCCATATCTTGGCAAAAGGAATATTTCTGCCAGTTCCCCACTGGCTGCCCACTGAGTCAGTGGCTGTTGGATGGCAGTGTTCCAGTTGCCCTAGAAAAGGAAGCATTTCTCTAAAGAATCAAAACACAAGAGAAAACCTGACAGGCTCTTTTGCTCACCTTGGAAATGGGGTTCCCAGGAAGCAAAGGGGCAGGGAGCTGCCTGAACACACACCTCAACTTCAGTGACTAACACAGTGGGGTTGGTTTGTTCTCTTACATAACAAAAGCCCAGGGAGAGGTGGTTGCTGATAGGGATTCACGTCAGGGGCCACACCTTTCTGAATCTCTTGATGTGTCTCCTGTGGTGAGGAGATGGCTGCTGGAGCTCCAGATGTCACATCTGCTTGTAATGCCTAGAAAGTGGAGTAGGTGCTGTGCCCAATCACTTCTGTTTATTTTTCATCAAAAAGGTAAGCATTCTCAGTACTGCTCTAGCTAATTAATCTCTGCTTATGTCTTATAGATCACATGGTCTCTCTTTTTTTTTAAGCTTCAAGAGAGGCTGAGAATGTGAGGAAGGGGTTACTGTGACTAGAAGAGACATATATTAACCATTTTGAAGAACTTCCAGTTCAGCGGAAGAGCCAGTTCCCATATGTCTCTTTAAAAAGTACTGATATTCAGAGCAGAGGGAGGTCTTCTACCTAGCTTGAGGTGAGGTGAGGTGGGAAGGGTCTTGGGGCCCTGAATTGAGTCTGTGAGGCAGAGAAGGAAAAATTTCATGCAGAATACCCTGTCCATCCCTGTGGGGATAGGATGTTGTAACAGCTGGACGTTATACTGCCCTTACATTTCCTGGGTCCATTGTCCTGCCAGCCCTCCTAGGGGACTGGCACTGAGGCTCCTGTATTAGCCACTCTACACCAGACAGGATGTGTCCGTGTATCTTGTAACCCTGCATCCTCGGTCCCATGGCAGGCATATAACTGAAACTCCATATTTTTTTGTTTGTTTGGATAAATGAATTAACAAATAAGAAATTTAAGAGTATATTATCTAAGTGTTAGCAATCTTATTTTCACTCTCAAAGTTTTAGCCAAGATATGTAGGAAAATAATATATAATTACAGAATGAGAGAGGCTTTAGTTATTGTATTAAAGTTACCAGAAAAACAGAAAAAAGATATATATACACACAAACATATACAAATATACATTAATGACACATATATAGACATGTATATGTATATATACACATATGACACATACACATATATAACCTATATATGACATATTTATATTACATATATTTATATACATGTATAATTTAATTGCATATACAATCTAAATAATTATATTTATATATAGCTACCTCTATTTATATGTAAGAAATTTTTTTGTGTGTGGTGCTGGGGATTGAACCCAGGGGCATTCTGCTTCTGAGCTATACCCCCAGCCCTATTTTTTATTCTTTATTTTGAAATGGGGTCTCACTAAGTTGTGGAGGGCTTCACTAAGTAGCTGAGGCTGTCCATGAACTGTGATGCTCCTGTCTTAGCTTCCCAAGTACTGGGATTACAAGTGTGTGCCACCTCACCTAGCAGAAATTTCTTGTAAGTATCTGGCTCCTGTGATTGCAGAGGACGAAGAGTCCTTGGGATGCTACATGTAGACTGGGGATCCAGAGAAGTTGATGGTGTTAAGTTCAAGCCTGAGAACAGAAGACCCAAGTCCCAGCTCTGCAGCTGGGCAAAGAAGTAAATTCTCCTTTCCTCTGCCCTATTTTTCCATTCAGATGGGATGGAGCCCACCCTATTGTGTGGAGCCAGAAGCTTGTGTTCTCCAGTTTAGATGATCAATGTGTCTCAGAACTCCCTCACACAAACACCCATCAATAACATTTGGCTAGGTATCTGGGTGTCCCCTGGCCCAGTCAAGTGGACAGACAAAATTAGCCATCACAGGCATTAACTAACTCTAACTTCCAGCCAAACAGCAGAATATCTGGAAACTTTGAAGATGTATCTCATGAGGCATTTGTTGTCACTTGTGAAAATGAATTGTAAGCTGTCTTTCCAGCTACATGAAGTTGAGAAATTTTTGCAAAGTGCTAGAAAAAAACTTGCAGGTTGACACAGGACTGAAACCCTACACGCCGTATGAGAGAGGTCCGGGAATGCCCGGTGGATCTTCCATCTCCTTCACTTTCCTGGAATGTGGGTTGAAGCCTCTGCATGAGAGTGTGGAGACAGCACGGGCTTCTTGGGGTGCGGGCAGAGCTGGGCCTCCCTGGTTTATCGCAGAACCAAATATCTAGCTAAAGGCTCTAAGGCTTTCTTTATGGTCAAGTCAAAGGACTTTCCAATGAAATGACTTTAAGTGACACCCGACCCCAAATCATTTTGTCATCCAGGCTTGGACTTTCACCATCAAACAACCAAATCCATTGGTTTGCCGGGCCCACGGTTTAAATATTGCTCTATATGTCTGAACCGTTGGCCCTGGACAAGCAGCTCGTTGCTGTTTTAAAACTGTGTTGGTTTGCGAGGGCTGCCAGGACAAAGTGAACTGGGCTAGTGGTGTAAACAAGGAAATTTCCTGTTTCAGGGCCCTGGAGGCACACATCAGGTCAAGGTGTCCAGCAGGTCTGGGCTTCCCAGGGGTGCTGGGAAAGGTCTGCCCCAGGCCTCTCTCCTGGCTCCTGCCAGCTCCTTGGCTTGCGGCAGCAGACGCCAGTCCTCAGTGGCTTTTTCCCTGTGTCCCTGTATCCATAGCCATGTTTTCTAAGGACATGAGTACTGGTGGGTGAGGGGCCCATCCTATTTGAAGACAAACTAATATGAGCTTGACTAAGTACCTGCAATGACTCCATTTTCCAATAAGGCCACATTCAGAGGTGCTGGGCGGTGGGACCTCAATAGATAGATTTGGGGGAGGCACAACTCAACTTTTAAGACAAACAAACTAGCCTATTTCTTGGTTCATCATACCTAGTGTTACTGTTTAGAGCAAAAGATGAAGATACCATTTAAAACATAAAAATGACCTGATCTGCTTTGTTTCTATTTATTTATTTAGGTACTGGAAATTGAACACAGGAGCATTCTACCTCCAAGATATACCCCAAGCTCTAAGTACTGGGATTATAGGCATGTGACATCATGCCTGGCTGACCTCATCTACTTTATCTGTATATTTATAAAGAGGTCCCAAACAGGTCTGCAGTAAAATAAAAATAGCCCAAAATAGTGGCCAAAGAAGGCCATTCCATGGGATGGACCTCTCTGAGAAGAGTAGACCGCTTCAGTTGCATCTGCTCACCTACTCTCCTGTCCCCAGATTGTGTTCTTTTTTACTTTTTTCCAGAGACCATCACTTCACTGATAGCAAGACAAAGGCTTACTCAGAGGTCCAGAGACTTGTCCAGGCTGCGTGTCCAGAATGAGGAGAATCAGGTCTTAATAGAACACCTTGAGCTCCAGAGTTAACACTGCTTCTGATTTTCTTGTATGCCAGGTGAAAAAGATTATGACTTATTTATTTTTTTAAGAGGAGAAGACACATAGAAGTGAAATTATGTCCTGGTAAATTCAGTGTGCATGGCTGTGGTTTTGACTTGTTCTATTGGTCTTCCTATAATTTAGAACCTTTTATGTAGCATAGAATATGAGAACATGAATTTCAGTGGATTAAAGTCTCACTGGTGGCCCTAAGTCTACAATATTTGTTATTAGCTTTCAAATAAGAATGTAATTTACTATTCCAACCTTTTATCTAATGAAAAGTCCTGATCGATTTGGATCAGCTTAGCTTATAGCACTTTTTTCTTGGAAAGGCAGCTGCCATAGACAAGAATCTTATCTACACCATGAATAATGAGGAGCTCTCAAATTGCCCCAGGCAAAAGTTTGTCTCAGCTCCCTCAAAGATTCTAATAGCAATTCTAATTACACTCATGATCTACAATGATGGATTTCCCACCCATTCTTCCAGGATGGTACAGAAAACTCCTTGTGGTATATAAAGCAGTTTCATGATCCAACTCTGAGTTACCCCTTTAGCCTCATCAACAACTCCAGCTTGAGTTGGAACTCTCATAGTCTGTATCTTTTCTTGAAACATCTCTATCCCCTTTCTTATCCTTGGGCTGCTGCTTATTCATCCTTTCAAACACATGCAGATGTGGCCTCCTGGGGAGGATGGCACTTTCTCCCCTCTCTGCACACTCTGTCTTCTTGATACTTAACCAGAGCACGTAGAATAGGTGGCAGCGTCCTCCATTTATATCACTGGGTTCTTGTGGGGCAGACTTTAGACTGAGACTTGCTGCCCACTAACTCTGAGACCTGACCTTAGTGCAATATTATTGATGTCGATGAGCCTCAGTTTCTCTATGGCCAAGAGCTGACCCTCTAGGCAGATGACTTGTCTGTGCTCAGAACTCCCTGTTTCTGGTTTTACTCTCTGTTGTTGCTATCTTGGAGTTCTTTTTTTTTTTTTCAGTACTGGGGATAGAACCCAGGGGCATTCTACCTTCAAGCTATATCTCCAGCCCTATTTTTTATTCTTTATTTGGAAAAAGGGTCTCACTGAGTTACAAAGGGCCTCACTAAGTAGCTGAGGCTGTCCTTGAACTCCAATCCTCCTGTCTCAGCCTCTCAAATGTTGGGATTACAAACAGGCACCACCATGCCAGACTGAAGTTCTTTTTGTAAGCCTGTGTTTGCAGCTAATGTCTCCTAGAAAGGCATGTGGAGTCCTAAACCCCAGCTCCTCAGTGTGTGATGGTTTTGGACACTTTGTGCTTACAGAAGCCATCAAATTCAGGTGAGGGCCCTGGGCAGATCTTATTCCAATATGACCAGTGTCCTGTGTAAAGGAGGGACTTGGACAGAGACAGATAGGCCTGAGAGAAGACAGTATGAGGAGACATAGGGAGAAGACAGCCACCCACCACTCTAGGAGAATGAGTCCTCAGAAGAAAGTGAAGGGGCCGAGAATGGATCTCTCCCCTCTGCCTTCAGAGGCCCCACTGGATGTTTAGGTTTCAGACTCAAGCCTTCAGAACCAGGAGAACACGTCCTATAAAGCCCCCTTTGTGAACCCTCATTATGCAGTCCTAGGAAATGGATGGTGCTCCAGTGGCCTAGGGCACAGTAAAGGATTGACTGGGCAGTTCTGCTTGCCCATACTCGAGATGGGCTCAGCCCTGGCCTGGTGTGAGTTAAATCCTGAACACACATGTGTATGTCCATAGCAGTTCTAAATCTCATTTAACACGGGCCAGAATTTTTCCCAGCACCCAAGTGGCATTCAAGGAATACATTAGAAGCAGGCCCCCAAATCCTCACAGGCTCTTATTTTTATTTATTTATTTTTTAATTTACTTTTATAAGTGGAACATATTGGGAGTGGTGTACATTTACATTGTGCTTCATGCCCTTCCCCTTCCATTTCACTTCCCCCCTCCCAATAGAGAGTGTCCAGGTTAATCATGTTGTATTTATGCTATTACACATATTTGTATGTAGCTCCTCCATTGAACAACCTCAGCCTTCTTCCTCTCCTATCCTTCCATTCAAGCTTTGCTGAGATTTCCCCTCCATCATCTGGAGTCCCTCTGGTATTACCACTACCCCCTAGCTTAGACATATTAGAGAAAACATATGTCCCTTCTCTTTCTGTGCTTGACTAATCTCACTTAACATAATGTTCTCCAGTTCCTTCCATCTTCTTGCAAATGCTATTATTTTATTCTTCTTTATAGCCGAATAGAATTCCATTGTGTGTATTTCCCATAATTTTGCAATCCATTCATCTGTTGATGGAGATCTAGGTTGGTTCCATATTTTGGCTATTACAAACTGTGCTGTTATGAACATAGGTATGCATATAGTAATGTAGTTCTCTGATTTCAACCCCTTTGGAAAGATACCCAGGAGTGGTATAGCTGGATCAAATGGTGGATCTATTCCCAGTTTTATAAGGAATCTCCATACTGATCTCCATAGTGGCTGAACTACTCTGCACTCTCATCAACAGTGTAAATCCCATTTTGACAAATTCCTTGTGTCCAGGAGCAGTAGTGAGGCTGCTTTTGGAGGGGGGCCCATATCCTCTAGGGCACTTTCCTATGGCCATTTCTTAGGTGAGAGTCCCCATGGCATCTGGGGCACAAGTACTTCTGCACAGACATGTCCCCATGCCAGTTTCAGGCCCAGTTTCTAGAGGACTGTTGAGGTGATTGCTTAGGTCTCCCTGAAGTTATCTCATTCACAATGAACTCCTATGTGTGGCCATCAGCTAGGCTGGTCTCTAGCCGCACAAAGGATGATGTAGTTAAATGCTACCAGGAGTTCCTCTGATGTTCCTGCTCGGCCTTGCATTGGTGACCCTCAGGCCAGACCCTGCTGCTTCCTCATCAGTCCATCCTTTGCTCCTGGGGGAACCATGCAGGTTTGTAGACTTTCTTGTGACTCTTCCTTCTGGGCCATGCAGCCCTCCCACCTGCCCTCCATCCTTACTCAGCATCGGTGGGCACCATGGGGTTCGTACAGGGCACTAGCATGCCAGGTACCAAGCTCCTCCTCAATGGACCAGGGGTCCCCTTGTAATCTCAGTGCTGTGCATCCTAGACCCCACAGCCCTGTCTTGATCTGTCTCCTGGGACCACTCCTGCTACAACCAGCTTGGTTAGGCTGCACTAGAAGCAGAGCCGAATGTAGGGATCGATTGAGGAAGAGCCCTTCAGGAGAAAACAACAGGTAACTGGGGCCTGAGCTGAGCAAGGATCCAAGGTAGAGCACAAGGGAAGAGCCCCAGACTTCTGTCTAGGAAAATGACCTTGAGGGCCGCACTGGAACTAGAGGTTTATCTCATGTGCCCTCTTGTCTGGATTTTTCTCCCCAGCTGCGTCTACTGTCATGCTCGTGATACCACGACTTCTCCTAGCACAATCTTCCTCCCAGCCTTCCTTCTCAGATGTGCCACTGGTTTTCTTGAAAATACAATTTAGGATAAAGCTGTGGCAGTTTCCCAGGATTCTTAACACCTTACTCCCCATGCTCCTCAGCCCAGCATTGAGGTTCCGCTGCTGCTAGTGAGCCGTGGTACTAAAACCAAAAGATAAGACTTGCTTTTATATTTCCTTTGTTATGTATTCTCTTCCTCTGTCCCTCACCTTGTCAATTTGGTGAATTCATACTCACACCTCAAAGCCCCTCTTGATAATCCCCATCAGACCATATTATGTTATTTTCTTCCCTGTCTCATGATCCAACCTGTAAGATAAGAACAGCATCTGCTCAGATATGAGCATTTGTTTTTGTGAACTGAAGATCTAGTAGAGCATTTTGCACTTGAGAAATGTTTATTTTTAAATGCATGCATGAATAAATAGACGGAGACACAGATGAATGGCTTCAAGGATGGTGTGGGAATAATCTCAATCATGAGTGAATGATAGAATGCATGATTCACCTGCTACATTTCTAGGTTTCAAATTTACCACCTTTGTTTCCCAGATCCTACACAAAGGTCTGGGGTTTGTGAAGACCCTGGTATAGATTTTTTTGGTGACTGTTTAGCAATGGGACTCTGAAGTTCCCCTTTATTCCCATCTGGAGGGGGGTCCTGTCTGTACAATGCTAGGCACACAAGGAAACTTCCATATCCACAATCTTCTCTCATTATAATCTAGGGAGAGAAAGCTCCAGGCTAGGGCTGGAGACCACTCCCTGACAATTTAAAAACAACTGAGTAATAGGTACAGTTTGTAGATATCAGGTAGGATTTGGTGCCCAGAAACATTCACATTTAGTTGTTTCCAGTAAATACCTGAAGTTGTATTTAGAGTGCATCTGGCCTGGAACAGAAAGATAAGATCCGTCTACTATAAAGGAAAATGCTGGATGCAATAATTGGTAGAAACAGGCCCAAGACTGGGCCCTGCTGACATTGTTCTTACTACTCAAAGTAGAACAAGCAATGTTCTCTTACTACTTAGTTCAATGAAATCCCCATCAAAGCACTAAAGACATTATTTACATAACTAGAAGAAATTATCCTAAAATTTGTATGAAATTACAGAACAATAATGAGCAGCCAAAGCCATCTTGAGGAAAAAGGACAGCAGAGAAGGCCTTACCCTACTTGATTTCAAAGCTACAGTAATCAAAAATGATACTGTATTAGCATAAAAACAGACAGATCGATGGAACAGAAGAAAGACCTGGAAGAAAGAACCTCACATCTACAGATGACTGATTTTCACTAAAGGGGCTAAGAACATACATTGAAGAAAGGATAATGATTTCAATAAACAGTGCTTAAAAAATTGGATTGGATATCCAGAAGTAGAAAAATGAAACTAGACCTCTGCTTCTCACCACTTATAAAAATTAACTCAAGATAGATTAAAGTCTTAAACATAAAACTTAAAACTATGAAACTACTAGAAGAAAACATCAGGGGAAATGCTTTAGGAAATCAGAACTGACATGTATTTTTTATGTACAAGACCCCAAAACACAAGAACAAAAGCAAAAACAAGTAAATGGGATCATATCATGCCTAAAACTTTCTCCCAAGCAAAACAAACAACAACAATAACAAAAAACAACCAGAGTAGAGAGATAAGCTAATTTATATTCAATAGAGTGAGAACCACTGGTGTGCTAGTGTACCATGGGTGATTACAGAGAACAGTGGTGTTCTCTATACCTAAAAATAGGTTTGATATATAATAAAAACTAAAAGCTGACATTGCACATTATGAAAATGAAAATGAAAATTGATGCTAATAACATATATATTTGTTTACCTAGAACAAAATTGCATAGCAAGTAAAAGACCCCAAAATATGTCAAAGGACCTCAGAAGAAAAAAATAGGACCGAGAAAGGCGGGGCTTAAGAGCCCCGCTAACAACCAATCTCCATTACCACAAAATCAGCGCCTTTCATAGCCAGAAAACACCATCACCAGAGAAACAAAAAAATCACCAGGCTCCAGAGAGTAAGCGGTCTGAGAACAGAGCTCAGAGCCACAGAGGAGATACACCGGCCTCACGCCAGAGGCCGCGGCAGCAGCACCATACTGCCAGCAGCAGCTGCGACTTCACCGGACGGCTACAGCAAGCCGAGGTGAGCCGCTGCGGAACAGCCAGGCGGGATTTTTCACCGCAGGTAAATTCTAAAGCTCCCAGTGGCTGAGCTCAGCACAGGCCGCAGGGATTCAGAATGGAAATCAAAACCAAGAAGAAATACGCCAGCCTCATGGCCTAGTGTGTAGCAGCGGCGCCATATTGCCATCGGCAGCAGCAGCAGAGAATTCACTGAATCCAGTACAGCTACATCTGCGTACTCAAGAACAGTGAGTCAAATTGCGGGCCACAGAGGAGAAATCCCAGTACTGTACTCCCTGGGACTTGACCCAGTGGGGGAGGGGTGGTGGCAGAGATATCACACCATAGGAAAACATGCAACCTGGCATCCCCCACAGTCTAAAGCAGCCTCTATGGACTCTCTGGGTCGGAGACTCTGTGATACAACCCAGTAAAGGAGTAGTGGGGTCTGAGATACTACTGACTCGAGATCCAGAACACCTTAAGTGAAGTCATAGTGACCCAAGGGAAGAACCCAGAGAAGGCACAAACTTCCGAAATCATGGGAAAGAGGAATAATACTGGAGCAATGAATGCCCACAACCCCACAACATCAGAACCCGATAAAACAGAAAATCAGAGATTTCTAGAAGATCAAATCAGGAAAATAACTGTAGAAATAATAGAGGTGCTTCGAAAAGAACTCAGAGAGAGCCAATAAGAGATAAAAGATGCAATTAATGAAGTAAAGCCCTCAATTCAAAGCACAAACAACCGATTAGACCACATGGAGAACAGAATCTCACTCTTAGAAGATGATCATTCCAAAAATGAACGCATAGTTTCTAATCTGGGAAAAAATATCTGACAGCAGGAATCTGATATTGAAGAAATATGGGCCCATTTTAAGAGAGCTAACCTAAGAATAATTGGAATAGAGGAGGGAAAAGAAAGTGATACCAAAGGGATCAACAATCTCTTCAAGGAAGTAATAGCAGAAAATTTTCCAAACATAGAGCAAGAGGTTGATACACAGGTCCAGGAAACTTATAGAACTCCCTTTAGACAGGATCGGAGAAGAGGATCCCCACGCCACATCATTGTCAAAATGACCAATGTGGAAGCCAAGCAGAGAATCTTAAAGGCAACAAAAACAAAGGGCCAAGTGACGTTCAGAGGCAAACCTATTAGAATCACTCCTGACTTCCCAAACCAAGTCATGAGAGCCAGAAGGGCTTGGAGTAACATATTCCAAACTCTAAAAGAAAACAACTTCCAGCCAAAAATTTCCTACCCAGCAAAACTTTCTTTCAAATTAGATGGAGAAATAAGAAGCTTCCACGACAAACAGAAACTGAAGGAATTTATGTCTTCAAAACCAGCGCTAGAGAAAATACTCGAAGAGATTAACTACAAAGAAGAAATAGGTAACACACACCAGAACCAGAGAAAAAAAGAGTTTCCATCCAACAGACAACTAAGATTGGTTATCTGTGGAGATTCATTACTTATGTTAGTCTTTTACCTATCTCTAAATGGTATTGTTTGCTTTTATTGTTGTTAATTTTTAGGATTTCTACTTGGAATATTAATATACCTTCAGATATAGCATTTGGAAATATTTTATCCCATTCTATTAGTAACTGTTAACTCTGTTTACATTGTCTTTGGATATACAGTATCTTTTTTATTTTTTAGGGAGTTTGTATACTCTTCTGTTGCCTGTGCCATTGAAATCATATCCAAGAAATCACTGCCAATTTCAATGTTGTGAGGTTTTATGACCCAGATTTTCTCCTAAAAGTTTATAGTCTTAAGATTTATATTTAGGTCTTTTATCTATTTTGAGTTAATATTTGTATATGGGATTAGGTAAGGGTCCAACTTTATTCTTTTCCATGTAATTATTATGTTTCAACAATATTTAGTTAAAAGATTATTATTTCCACCACCAAATGTTCGTGGATACCTTGTCAAAAATAACTTGACAATATATGGAAGAATTTATCTCTAGGCTTTTATTTAACTCCAGTGGTTTATATATCTGCCTTTAGAATAGTACTACACTGTTTCAATTATTGTAGCTTTATATGGTTTGAAATCAGAAAATATATATCTTCTAGCTTTGTTCTTTTTCAAGATCGTTGTGGGTACCTAGAGTCCATATTCCATATTAGGATAGATTTTTTTTCCCTGAAAAATAAATATATAAATATATGATAGTTTCACCTAAAAAAAATAGAAAAATAAATATTCTCTGGTAAGAAAGAAAGTAAAAGGAAATATTGAAATGTTATCTTTAAGTCATCAAAAGCTTGGTATCAGACAAATGAAACTATTATGTGAGATTATCATTTTTAATTTTGGATAAATTGCTATAATACTAGATGTCAACCACTAAGCCAAGCATGAGAGGGAGGGATGGGGAGAGAATGGGGTGGGGATCGGGTGGGGGCTGACTGGGCGATGTGTGCATGTATGTCTACAAAAGTTTGTATCCCACTATGATGTATGAATACAGTGCACCAATAAAAATAATAATAATAATAATAATAATAATAATAATAATAATAAAATAACCAGTTAATTTGAAAAAAAAGAAAAAAATAGCTTCAAATTTATATATTTTTACTGGATTTTTTTTTCAGGTTTTTACTTTTCTAACAAGAGGCCCATATTTACATTTTAAATAAGGAGCCATATTGGGTCCTGCCATTCTGCATCTCTTCCTGGGGCTGGGACAGATAGGAGAGCAGGTTAGAGGAGTCCACTGTAACTATTCATATGTGTATGGCTTGCCACCAATCATCTTGCACAACTGGCATAGAATGGCAGTGACTAAGTGCGATTGTAAGGTGGTGGGTCTTCAATCAGCTGCAGATATTCTGAGCTCCTCTCTACCTTTCCTGTCAAGTCTTTCCAATTTAACTTCTTGTTTCCACTCCCACCTATGCTCAGGAGAAAACCATCTTTATTTCACTACAAACTACTGCTATGGTGTTGGTGGTCCACCATGCTTCCCGCCTGGCCCTGTTGTCTCCATAACTGGTTCACTGGATGGCATCTTAAAAATGTCTCTCTGATCATACCCCTGCCCCTCTTGTGCTCACAATCCTTCCATGGCTCTCCAGTACCTGTGGTGGGAAGGGCTTGAGCACACCAATGTGGCCAGCAGCCAGCGCTGATCCGGCCTCACATGCCATCTGCTCCTTTTCTCCCAGAGGCAGTCCTGCCAGCTTCCGCAGCCTCCGCACCAGCTCCTGAAGTCACTGATTTCCAGGAGCCCATGAAAGTTTACTTTACCTGATCTACCGTCACCAGCCCCTCCAGATTCAGAAGCCTCCCTGACTTTGTGGCTGCGTGAGGACAATAACCCAGGTGCACTCTCAGCATCTTGGACATCCCCCACCTCCCCACGGGCATGTCCTGAAATGACATCTCATGGGTCTTGTTTCGCCTGTTGAGCTCATGATGGGCAGAGTTTTGTGTAGTATTATTGAAATCTACACAAATAGCAGAAGGTGCCAAGTAAGTGTCGGTCAGGTTCCCTTCTTCTGTCTCTACCTGCCTTCTCTCTCTAACTTGCTTTTAGCAAAGAGTGTCTCCATTGAAGAAACAGGAGCAAAGGTGTGCAGGTGTTTCTAGAGGTGAATGAGAGCTCTGGGCCTGCCTGTGCCTCCAGGAGCAAGCCGCCTAGTAAGAGGAAGAAGACCGGTCACCTTCCAGGGCACCTTATGCTGAGCCACCGTACATCCAGAACTGTGGATCCTGTCTGGACAGTCAGAATAGATGGATTTCCAGGTCAGCCCTGCAAAGGATGCTTAGAAAAGCGCATAGTAGGTGCCAGGAGCACAGTGGGCACAGCTGGTCAACTAGAGATTAAGAGTCCTCATCACCCCTCCCGGTGACTTTGAGGATTGAGTGAGATACCTCTTTTCTTTGTTCTTGCATTAAACAATTGCTTTTTTATCTTGCAGTGCCTGGCACTGCAGTCCACTTACCTCTGGAACATTTTTCATTTTCCTTCCCAGCCCTTATATATTTCAGGCAATTCATCTTTTCTCTGGGTGCCCTTTGCTGCCACCTAGTTAATTGCTTGTTGTTCAAAGTTTTTCATATTCAAGCTTACTTTTTTATTCTGTACCCAGGAAGTATGGTCTTTTTATTGTAGTAAAAAAAAAACCCACTAAAAATACAGCTTTTCTTAACTTTCCTTCCCTCTCCATAAAGATGTTGAAAGGAAACCCAGAACCAGGCTGCAGAAGAGCCCCGTGGCTCTCCTCTCACCCACACCCAGATCTGGGAGAAATGAACTCAGCTCCTATTTTGTGTTGCACTGGGTCTTTGAAGACATTAAATGCTATTTAGCTTGCTGTAATGAGTTTCATTTGGAAACACAGCAACCTGGAAACAGAATGTTCAAAAGGATGCTGATTAGTCATTTTCAGAGAATCAGATGTCTCTGACAGGGAGAGTCCACAGTCTCACCCACCGCTCTGGCCCGCCTTCCCCACCACCCTCTCCCAGGGACAAGTGCCCTGGCCACCCTCCCCTGGCCAGCCTCAAAGCCATCCTACTGAGTTGCACTTCATAGGTCTTATCCCGGCCTGAGACTATTGAGTTGTTACTTTATGTTTTACTCCTTCACATTGAATACAGTTCTGTAAATTTCATGAAAGCAGGTATTTTGTATTGCTGACTTTATCTCCCTGGCAGAAACTCAGAAACATTTGGAAGTAAAAGAATTCTTCCTAATGTGAAACTGTGAGCGTGACATTGAAAGTAGTAAAATAATGATTATTTTAAAAAACCATGACCCCTTGGCTACTAACAAAGCCTTTGGTACTACAGAAAGGGGCTTTTGCATGCCATGTGGCTGCAGTTTCATGACAGTCCTGTGGGTTTTATATCAGGATAATTATCCCCACTTTACAGATGAGGAAACCAAGGCTCAGAAAAACTTGTGAGGAGGCGACAGGTAGGGAATACCCCGGCTCGAATTCTTCACCACAATGCCAGTGCCAGGGGCTCTCTGTTGGCCATTTCTTCCAGTCAGCATAGCTGGAGTTCTGAGCCTGGGACCAGTCTCAAATGAGACCTGAGCTTCACAGGACTGTTCACTGGAAAGGACAAATTTTACTGCAAAAACGATGGCTCAAGGGTCTCTAACACACACACACACACACACACACACACACACACACACACACACACACACTAAAAACCAGCAGAAGGGAATTTTGTAGAGAAAAAGCACCCAAGGACTGAGAGATAATGAACTTCAGTTCCTTCTGAGAGTGGCTCACCCAGCCTTGCCTTGGAGAGGTGCAGTTTGGCTTAGAAAACTATAGTATCTCTTCGTTTTCTTTTTTGGTACTGGGGATTGAATGTGAGGGCATTCTACCTCCAAGCTACATACTTTTCCCTTTTTATTTTGAAATAGGGTCTTGCTAAGTTCCTGAGGGTCTCACTAAGTTGCTGTGACTGACCTTAAGCCTGAAATCTTCCTGTATTGGCCTTCAGAGTACTAGGATTCTAGTTACGTGTGACCACATCTGGCACATCATTTTATTTGAGGGTAAACAATGGTGAGGACAGCAAGTAACGACAGAGAGGATGATCATGATGATAATGGCAGCGCGGGTTGAACCCTCTATGTGCTGTTCTATACCTTTGTACCTTATTCTGTTTAATTCTCTACACAGCCCCGTATGGGGGGTAGGCAGCTCTTGATGAGCAAGGCACAGCTCCGAGCTGTTACATAAGCAATGCCACGCAGCCGCACTCGTAGGAGACATGGCTTGATTCAGACCCTGCCAACCTCTGCAAAGCCTCCGATGCTCCAATTACTCCACTCTCCCAAAGCACATAATGTCCCCGATTAGCATTTTTTGAAATTACCTTTCATTTTATGCAGAACTCTGAGCCCAGTTCTTTCTCGTGTTCCTCTGTTTAATATAAAATAATGACTCTAAACTCTGCCAAACAATAAGAGAAACATTCAGACGAGGTTTCTCTTTTTTATTTTGTTAAAAGTATCAAAAGAAAAAGTGGCTATGGAGAGGAAGGCCACAGATTGTTGGATGGCCAGCTCGGAGGTGTGAAGGTGAACAGGACGGAGCCTGCCGTGGTGACAGGGCCTTGAAGCTAATGCTCCACCTCCAGTGCTGCTCAGAGGCTTTGGAAAGGGCAGTGTCTGCATCCCTCCCTCGTGACTTCCTAGAGGAGAAGTGTGTCTTCTTACTGTGTTGTCCATTTTTCCCACTCAGTGTGCATTGGAAGGCATCTGTTGGTTTTCTACAGCTCAGATTCCATTCTCTGCAGAGTGAGGGGTGGGGAGGCTGCTCTTAGAAGAGAGTTAAGGGCATCTTGCTTTCCTAGTTCTTCTTCCCCACCAAACTCATTTCTGATGCGTTGTATAGGTCACCTGGTAGGGTCCCCATAGGCACAGTGACATTTACTTGTTTTGTTGAACAGTTCTGCAAGGTTCAGCAAATATAAAGAAAAAAGTATAATCACCAACCAAAACTCAAGCCAGGAAAGTCCCATCCTCTGTAATGCTCTGAGTTGCCCCTTTGGAACTTATTCATCCCCCTCTGCAAACCCGGACAATAATGGACTTGTTTCCATTTCCATATTTTTGCTTTTGAGAGAATGTCGTGTGAAGCTGGGCATGGTGCCACACACTGCAAATGCCTGTACTTGGGAGGCTGAGACAGGAATATCAAAGTTTGGAGGCCAGCACCAGCAACTTAGCAGAACCCTCAGTAACTTAGTGAGACACTGTTTTAAAATAAAAATATAAAAAGCAAAAGAGGTGTGTGTGTGTGTGTGTGTGTGTGTGTGTGTGTGTGTGTGTGTGTGTTGCTATAAGGTAGAATGCCCCTGGGGGTTCAATCCCTAGGATGAACGCTAAAACAAGAATATCATGAAAATAGACTATTGCAAGGAGCTGCCCAGCAAGTCTAGTATCTTGCCTTAGCATGATATGTTTGGGACCCATTTGTGTTGTTGAGGGTAGTAGAGGTTCCTTCCTTTCTTATTTCTGATTAAAATTCCTTTCATTGTGTTTTTTTCCCATTCAGTTGTTGAAGGATTGTTGTTTTCACTTATGGGTGATTATGGACAGAGTCAGCATAAACATTCAGTTATAAGCTTTCCTATGAACATAATTTTCACTTTACCTGCGTAAATGCTTAGCAGTGAGATTGCTCGGTTTTATAAGTAAGTGCATGTTTAACTTTATAAGAAACTGACCAGCTATTTTCCCCACTAGCTTTATCATTTTAAATTCCAACCAACAGTAAATTTGAGTTTCAAATGAACCACATCTTAACAAGAAATATCTCCACTGTGGCTTTAATTTGCAGTTCCTTAATGACCAATGAGACTCATAATAAGCCTCTTCATTTTTATTTGCTGTAGATATATCTTCTCTGGATAAATCTACTTGGTTTAATATCATTTTTATATTGCAAGGAAATATTTGCTATTACTTAAAATTTGGGAGAGTTTTCTTGAAGTGTTTAATTTTTGCACTGGGGTAATTCTGGTCTTGTTAAATTATTTGGGAAGTGTTCCCTCTTCTTCTAATTTCTCCAAGAGGTTGTATAGAAGTTGTATTATCCATTCTTTACATGTTTGGTAGAATCTACCAGTAAACTAATCTCAGCTTGATGCTTTAGTCTTTGAAATTATCTCTTCAATAGATATTAGATTATTCAGGTTATCTGTTTCCTCTGGAATGAACTTGATAGTTTGGCTCTAAGGATTAAGTTCACTTCATCTAAGTTGTCAAATTTATGAGCACAGACTCTCATGATGTTTCCTTCTTATCGTTTTACTCTCCATGGGGTCAGTAGCAACGTCCTCTCCTTCCTGATACTGGTAATTTGTATCTTCTTTCTCTTTTTATTTTTGCTGGCTATAGGTTTATCAATTTTATTGAACTTTTTAATGAATCGACTTTTGATTTTTCTATTGCTTTTCTGCTTAAATTTTATTATTTTGATTATATATTTTTACTGCTCCCTTTCTTCTATTTGTTTTAGGTTTAATGTGCTCTTCTTTTTCTAATTTTCTAAGGTGCAAACTTAGGTTACTGATTTAGATCTTTCTTCTTTTCTAACAAATGCATTTAATGCTATAAATTTTCCCATAAGTACTTCTTTTGCTACATCTAATAAGTGTTTGGGTAATTGCATTTTCATTGTAATTAGCTTAAAAAATATCTTTATGACTTCCCTTAAGACTTTCCTGGGTAATGTCAATACTTTGTTTTTGTTTAGTTTTCTCGGTTGGAACATTGTCTTCCTAGGCATTTTTGTTTGTTTTCTGGGTTTCTTGTGTTTCTGTCACCTATTCTGTAATATCTCTAGCCATATTTCTTCAACTCTTTCTTAGGCCTTCTTTTCTCTTTTCTGGTTTTCCAGTTGCCTGTATGTTTTACCATCTTGTATTGCCTCAGAGTTCTCAACTGTTTTTTGTTGGTGGTTTATTTTGTGATACTGGAGCTTGAACCCAGGGGTATTCTATCTCTGAACTACATCCCAGCCCCATTTTATTTTTAATTTTGAAACAGGGTCTCACTAAATTGTGGAGGGCCTCATTAAGTAAGTTGCTGAGGTTGGCCATGAACCTAAAATCCTCTTGTTTCAGGCTCTCAAGTCTTGGAGTATGTGTACCACCATACCCAGCTTCAACTGTAATGTTTTAAATGATTAAATTATTTTCCCCTTCACATTTTAGTTGGAGTAATTTCTCTTGACTTCAAGATTACTAAATCTCTCCTTTGCTGTATGGATGCTACTGTCAAATATATTATTTGCCTCTATTTGAGTGTTTTGATTTCTAGAATTTTCTCTGGATTTTTTCATATAATTATGTCTCTTTCAACATTATTTATCTTGTATGCTGTAAATCTCTTACACTATTGCTTTTAAAATATTAATAGTGCTTAATTTTTTTGATAATTTCAACATCTATATCATGCTCGTATCTGGTTATGATGACTGCTTGGCTCCTGTAGTCTGATTTTTCCTGCCTTCTGGCCTGCTTGCATTCTTTGCTGTACACCAAGCATCCTGTGTGGGGTAGTGGACACTGAGTCAATCCCTTTATTGTGACTGTTATGCTAACATTCTCAGAATCTGGGCTTATGTCATGCACTTGTATCAATGAGCACAAGGGCTTTAAATCCCCCTACAAGATTTTTTTTTTGCCTTACTCTCAGCTTTGAGCTTTCCTGGATGCTGCTCTTTAGTTATTATCAACTCTTGTGATGAATTCTCAGTTTTGGAGTGAAAGGTGGGGCTGTGCATCAGGTTGGGGTCTCCATGCACATTTCTATCCTTCCTTAGGGATGAAGTGCCTTCCTTGATCCATAATCCTTCCCCTATCTTCCATGGTGCTCGGTCCTCATTTTTGAGACCCTGTCCCCCCATAATTATGGTTTGATGTTTTCTTAGATTAGATGGGAAGGTAAAGGATGCATGTGTTTTTCATTTCCCAGCTGGGATCCTGTGATATTTTTGCCCCTGCTGATGAAGTCTCTTGTCTAGGTAGGGAGATGGGTCTGGGTAGACTTTACATCATGTGCCCTTCCCTTCCCTCAACAAGACTAGGATTTCCCAGGCCCTCATTAGAGTGTTCTGCTAAGATTCCTAGAGGGAAAAACATAAGAAATGTGATGATTCTACCCATGACTATCGACCCCGTGAATTTCACACTAGTCCACACCAGGTCTCCAGACACACATCAGAAATTCTAATCTATTCCTACTGCTTCATATGGTATTCTGCTCTAGGGGAGCAGATTTCAGGGCTCATGTACCCCTATAGATGCAAATATTTCCAGACGTTTGAGTGCCAGTTTGTCTTGTGAACTTAGCTCTCTCTTGGGTCCAG
Organism: Muscardinus avellanarius; assembly: GCF_963383645.1. Classification (NCBI taxonomy): domain Eukaryota; kingdom Metazoa; phylum Chordata; class Mammalia; order Rodentia; family Gliridae; genus Muscardinus; species Muscardinus avellanarius. The sequence continues at coordinate 4,372,909 of NC_137789.1, forward strand.
GACAAGGTATGACTTGTCCATTTGTTCATCATTTTCTTATTTATGGAGAGGAGCTAGCACTGCCTAGCTGTTCTACATCTCTCAGCTGAAGCTGAGAAGTCTTATTGGCATTCATCTCACATGGGCTCTGCAGAGCATGATGATTCTCTAGCTGACGGCCTTTCATCACTTTTCATAACTCAGCCTCATTAGCTATTCTGTCATTACAGGTCCTCCAAGAAGGAGATGCTGAGAATGGACACTTCAGAGATTTATGGGGAGAAATGCCCGTGAAGAATACACGCAGAGGTAAGAAGTATAGAAAAGAAATCCTGAGATAACACATGGGAAAGAAAATCTCATACCATCTCAGGAGAGAGAAAAGTCCTGTGGAAGGGCTGCTTGGGCTGATGGGCAATCCCTAGACACTGTTTGTATGCTGGAAGGCTCATGCTAGGGGGGGATGAACCATCCTGGTGACTCCCTCTGCTCAGTCAGGAGGGTAAGCACAGCTTCTGCTCTGTAGGACCCAAAAGTTCATCAGAAGGTCCAGCTACTACATGTTTATACACATAGAAACTCTTCTCTTGCCTTTTTGCTGATCCCAGCCCCACCTGTTAGACCTAAACACTGTGCCACACGTCTCCTGCCCTGTTTTTTTTTTTTTTTAGTTCTGCATTTATTCTTCCTGTCCACAAATCCTATCTGCTTTGCTAGATTTGTGGTTGACTCATCCACTGTGTGTCTAATTTTTGCATTTCTGAATTGCCAAATTTCACGCTTATTCCTTGTTCTCAGTCCAACTGTCTCATGAAACTCTACCTTAGACACAGCAATGACAGCTCTTTTAAAGCTCTTGTCTGAGGATTCCAATCACTGAGCCTCTGAGTCAGTATCTGTTGTCTCTTCCCTTCTGCTGCTGTTTCTTGGCATACCTGATATTTTAAAACAGATGTCTGAAATTGCATGTGGAATCTTTAGAAACCGAGGCTGTCAGCCTCTACCAGTTAAAGTAGAAGGGACTCGCCCTAAACCAGTCAGAAGCTGAGATTTCCTGCAGTGTTTGAAAAGCTGTTTTGACTTTAGATTCATCCCTAGTCCCAAGTCACACCTGATAACCTGGTGGTTTTAGTAAAATCTCTCCTCTCTCGCTGGTTGTCAACTCAAAGTGTTGTCTTTTCAGCCTTTGGGGATTATGCTCGGCATTATTCTATTTTTCAGTGGCTTTTTGTTGAATTTCAGTGTTGTACAGCTTACTTTAAGGATATCCGTGCTTTGCAGAACAACCAGCTGAGTATTAGATCTACCTCACTTTCCTAGCTTTTTACCAAGATCTTGGATCTTAAGTCCTGGCTACCCTGTTGACCCCAAACTCCACTTTATTTCTTTTGTCTCTCCTGCCCTGTGCAGTTTCTGTTCTGGCTTCTCCTAGCAGGGGCCCTGTGCCTGTTTCTTTATGTGGATTTTTCATATCCTTACCCTGAAGTATGAATCAGCAGGTATACCTGAAGGAAATCAGGCTAAGAATGTGGGCTTATTTTTTTCCTTCTCTCAAGTCTCTTGCTTCTCAAAACCTTGCATTCTGCCACAGCTATTGGTGCCTTCACGCAACTCTCTTAGCATGTTACCAGGCTTTCCTGTTTGTTCTCAGTGGTAGCTTTTCTCTGTTTCTAGCCACGTCATCCTGGCTGGAAATGGAAGTCCTAGGGAAGAGTTTGGTGTAGAAAATGGCATTCCTGATGAAGTCCAAAGAACACAAGCAGGTCATTCGGCAGCTGCAGAAGTGGGGCTTCGACAGGCAGGTTGTGGGTGGAGTCAAAAGCATAAATGAAATAGGGAGGGGAAAATATTGTGAGAACTGAGTGGCTCAGAATGGTTGGAGAAGATTGTATTCTGTTATGATAATCAAAAAGCATGAGAAATGAAACTAGGGATGGAGTTTGGTGGCTAACCTGGAAGGACCTTGACTAATGATACAGTCTGGGCTTTTTGCTCCTGCCACAATGAGAAGCTACTTGAGGGATTTGGTGAGGGCTGAACTTTCTGATAAACATGTTTGCAGTAGGCAGTTCTGATAGTGAAACACCCAACAGGGCTGAGATGGAAGAGGCCAGGGGCATTTGGGAAATGGTTGAAAGATTAACAGGAGTACAGAGACTCAATGAGGTAACCTGGAGGGGCGTGTAGCAGGACAGGCAGAAAGAGGCCCTACATAATCCTAAAAGTTTTTCCTGAGCTTAAAGATGGCATTTCTTCTATCTACTGCCACCCAATAGTCATATGAATCTTGGAACACATGTAACTCCTTCTAAATGAGAAAAGATCTTCTGGGTTTGTGTCCAGAAGTGTTTATAAAGGGCAGAGGTACACTAAGAACTCCTTTTTCATTCATTCTGTTGTAATGATCAATGTTTGCTTTCCATTGGAATGGCATTCCATGTTTGAAGGTGATTGTCTGGTGAACGTACATCTTTCTCTACAGTGCAGTGCACCACAGGGCAGGCAGCAAGCCTTCTGGGAGGATTCACCTTGATTAATTCTCCAGCATCCAAAGGCTTGCAGGCTCAGAAAGATGATTTTGAGAGCCCCCAGGGGGTCTGCTTTTCTTGAAGGCTGCTCACATTAGCTAATCACACAGGAGTGGATAAGTGAACCAAATGTCTCTTTATTAAATTCCAGGGAGTAGCAGCCCATCACAGGAGCAGATTTCTGTTGCTGTGTCAATACTATGATCTCCCTACAGTCAGACCTCTCAGAGGCTTTAAACATGCCTCAACCCTTTGAATAAATCTATAGAAGCTGAGTGACTAATTCAGGAAAATAATCAGAGATATGCACACAATGTTTACAGACAGTAATGTTTGTCATAGCCTAATTCATGAGTGCAGCTGGAAACAATGAAAATGTCCATAATTGGGGGACCGATGACATAAGCCACGGCATACTCAAATCATAAACTAGCATGCTATGATTTAACCTTAGGCTGGGAACAACACAATTAATGATATGCAAGATATAGACAATGTATTCATTTTACAAAGCCGATTGAAAAAGTATGTATCCTCATTGAAGGAGTGTGCATGATGGTTCACATTTGAATTTCCTGTATTCTCTGCAACACACATTATGCTTATACAGAAGTGTGTGCATACATGTTTATACTTCAACATGGATGCTCACACCTTCCCTATTACAGTGTGATATGTAGCTGTGGAAGAGGCCTGATACAGCAGAATGTCTTAGCAAAGGCCTTCTGGAGTCTAGCAGACCTGGCTGAAATTGAGACTCTGCCAATTTCTAGTTCTGGGATCTCTGATTATTAAACAGAATGCAGCCAAACAAAAAGGAAGACAGCTTTGCCTTTCTTTGGATTCGTTTATTTATAATGAAGACTACCTTACCTTATGCTATTTTCTAAGTTAAAATGTAATATAAAAGCTTTCAAATAAGGAAATTACTTTTATTATTATGGAAGGAGACCACAGAAGAACCCCAACTTTCTTCCATGAGCTCTCCTGCAGAAGTGATTTTGTGCTTCAGAGCAAAGGATACTGATTGGAGAAATTGAACGTGTCTTGGCTCAAGGGCCTGAGAACACCTGGGATCTTCGGGGTGAAGGCACCTGGGCCCTGGACAGCACTTACTAGATGCAGCTAAGGTTTGCCTCTGTGGTCTTCAACTGTCCTTCTCTGCAAGTTCTTTTCTGTTCATAACAAAGGCAGGACAATGAGGCTGGTCATCTTTTCTCCTTTGCATGAATAGGGAGGTCTGGTTGGAGGCCTTTGTCTTTTCTCTTCCTTCCTGGGGCCAACTCCCTAATGACCTCAAATGTGCTTTATCAACACATTCAAACCACAGAAACATGGCCACACACACCTGGACTCCCTCTGCAGGAAGCACATTCTACTTCAGGACCCACAGAAGAGCAGCCGCTATAACTTCCAGCTCAGGCCTTGCTGACACTCTTTTGCCATTGAGCATATTTTTTTAAAGCGACGTTTAAACTCAAGCTCTGCACAGTCTTCCTAGCTGATGATTTGGGGTGAATCACTTCCTTTCTCTGGGCCTCTGCCAAATTTCAGCTCTCCCCACCTGGGAAGGCCTCCATGCCTCATCTCGTCCAGCCGCCTCATTTTTTTCAGATGACCAAATGATCATTCCACCCCAGCCCGACCACTCCATGGCCTCCTTGATCAATCTTAGCCACCCTCACCCCAGGCAGGCAGGAGGCAGCCGATGACTCATGGAGGAGACTTCTAATGAGCTCCCTCGTTGAATTGTCTCGGCAGTGCAGTTGCTATGCACTGAGGAAATTTACCAGGATGGAGGCTAATGCCCTGAGGAGTTGCTCTTTTGAGTTTAGTTTTCTGGTACCAACCTTTATTTTGCTAAATTATACTTGTGACTGTCATGTATTGGGTCCCTCTTCTACACTAAGCAAATGCAAACTATGCTAATGCTTGCTGTCTAATTCTGATGCCAATACTTCAAAGACAGGAATATGATCCCCATTTCAGGAATCAGGATATTGCAGAATAGAGATTAGATTTTGAGATATGAAGATGATTAGCTGTCATACAGCTCATAGTGGGCTGTACAAAGCAGTTGATTATTATTAAAATAAGAGTAAGCTGTAAAGCTCATTAAATCCCATTATGTCTTTCCAAGTGTGTGTTGGGTGGGTGAAGGGAGCACTGAGGTTTTGAGAAGGTGCATAGCAGACCCATGTTCACATGACAGAATACCAGCTCAAGAATTCAGACCTCCTGCCTCTGGAACCGAGATGCAGCCTCTTCCTGGGGTTTTCATCTCTGCCTCCAAGACTATTGCTTGGCGTCCTGAGACTGCCTCTGTCTCTCATTTTGGGAACAAGCCTCTCTTATTTTCAGTGCTGTTCACTGTATGGGGCATATCCATCCATATTCCCAATCCTTTGCAGGGTGAATAGGTGGGGGATCAGGGTGGATAGGATGCTCTAATACAGATAAGATCATGCCTGCAAAGACCTGACTGCAGCCTGAGCTGAGGAATGACCAGAGAGGGAGAGTGAGAGAGAACGAGAGAGAGAAATTGAGAGAAATTGAGAGAGAGAGAGAGAGAGAGAGAGAGAGAGAGAGAGAGAGAGAGAGAGAGAGGAGGAGAGAAGAGAGAGAAGAGAGAGAGAAGAGAGAGAAGAGAGAGAAGAGATGGACCAGCCATAGGTCCAGATGGCCTTGGTGAGAGGGAGCCGAGGTAAGGCTCTTTCCCTAGTTCTGATGATGCACATTGTAAGATTTGGCTTGTTGGCCTTTTTTTCCCGAAGCCTGAGGTTTTTGGTCACCCTGCTCACTGTGGTCATCTTTCTCTCCTTCCTCACATCTCTTGGGGAGATAACTCACTATCCTTGTGGTTTCTGCATAGAGAACCATGAGCATCCCATCCCTAGGTTGAGATTTGCCATGCTGTAGGTGAGATGCTGTCATATTGTGTCATATGTATATTCAAAATACATGGATGTTTAGTAGGTGCTTAATATTTGATAAATAAAGGAACAAATGAGTGCAAATTCTGACTTCCATAGGGGACGAATGCAGACTCAAGGTGATCAGAGAGATAAAAGGAAGCTCAGGTCTGTGGAAGGACCAGATTCTGCATCAACAGACTCAAATGTTGGCTACAACTTGCTTGGTTTTGTTTTTGTTTATTGTGTGTGTGTGTTTGTTTTTGGTGGGGGCGGGAGGGTACTGGAGATCAAATACAGGGACATTCTATTTCTGAGCTATATCCCCAACCCCTTTTAAACTTTTTTCTCTTGAAAAAGAATCTCACTGGGTTGCTGAGATTCTCACTAAATTGCTGAGGCTGGTCTCAAAACTGCAATTCTTCTGTCTCAGCTTCCCAAGTACTGTCATCTCAGTACTTTAGAAGCCACCATGCCCAGCTAATTTATCTATTTTTTTGAGTCCCAGTTTTTTCTCCCCTAAAAGAGGTTAGTAATGGTTCTAACATATAGGGTTGTTGGAAGGGCTGAAATGAATGTCACAGCACCCTGCATAAACATTAACTCTTGCTGATTATGACTGGCATCTTGACAGACATGAATACAAGGATAGCCTGCTCAGAAGTTCTGACTGTGTTGACAGCTCTATCAGAGGGTTATAATGGCTTCTGATAGGGCCTTTCCAGATTGTAAGTGTTTGGTCATAAAGTAAGCTCAGGTGGAGGTTGGGGTTCAGCTGCCCCGTGGGTGGCTGAGTCATCCCAGACTGAGGTAGAGGGTGGACTCCACTGGACTCTAAAGTCTAAGAATGGAAAAAGATGTGGGCTGGTTTTGTTGCTTTTTCTAAATTGAGCTGTTTCCACTGAGTTCTGTTTCAGCGAATCCTGAGACCCTCTGCACTGGAGAGCAGAGCCTGGCTTGGTAGAATTGTATCTGGCGCAGGCTGGCCACCTCTTCCTGGACCTGCACCGCCCTCTTGTGGCCAGGGGCCTGAGCATCCACTCTGGCTTTCCCCAACACAGGTGTGCCTGCGGGAAGATGCTACTGAGCTTTCCTCTTCCCTCTGGAACCTGGAGCACTGACAGGAAAGAAGGGGAGACCTCCTGTTGTGCTCAAATGTGGGTTCATTTGATGAGTCCCAGGTGTGTCACTGACTTTCTGGGTGATCTTGATTTCTTGCCTGGGCTCCCTGAATCAGCTTCCTTTTAGCTGTGTTGTAAGATTAAAGGGAAAAAAAATAGTGCATGTGGCAGAACCCTGAACATTTTGTGACATCCGGTAGATTCGCATTAAAAATTAGTGATGTTTCCTTCAATAATTTTCTTTCTCTGCTAGATGAATTTTCTAGAGTCCAAGAAGAGTGAAGCTTTTATTTTTTAATAGATGTTATAGTCTAGTGTGAAAGGTAGTGGTTCATGGATCTCTAAAATCTATGTTTTACTCCCCAGGAGCTCATAAACCCAACTGAGAGAAGGAGTTAGTCAAGAAAATCATTGTTTTAAAGATTGCTGCATGACATTTCATCTTTTTAAGTTTATTCTATCCTTGGTTGACACACAGTAATTGTACATGTTTAGGGGGTACAACGTGATGTCTTGATTTATCTCTGTGGTGTGTAATGATCAAGTAAGAGTAATTGGCATCCCCACCACCTCTAACATTGATCATCTCTTTGTTTCAAAAGTCCTCTCCTCTAACTATTCTGTATTCCTCTAAATGAGCCAGGCACTGTTCTCATTATTATTCTATCCTCGCATCACAGACAGAAAAGGAGCGGATGGTTTTAATAACCACACCCAGTCCATAGGGCACCTTAGAGAGGGAGGTGGGCGGAGGGCAAGAGCAGAACACCTCAGGGGATAACGGGAATATGCATGAATCTGCTTCACTTCAAAAAGGACAATTAGGAGCCGGAGCTAAGTATGTCACAGCCTTTGGCCCAGTATTGTACCCACCCCAAAAGATTCCAAGCAGACAACTTGGATGAACATTTTAAAAATAAAAATTTAAATTACATACGGAATATATTGTTATTAATAGGACTTTGTAAATGACACAAGAAGATGGAAATAACCTAATGGTAAATAGAATTATATGAGCCAGATGGATAATTATGCAGCTATTTAAAATTTAGAATTAGGAAGACAATAAAAAGTAGAGACTGGTATGCAATTACAATTTAAATATATGAGCAGAATACAAAGTTGCCCGTATTTATACTGAGAAAAAATGTATGAACTATTGAAGGCATTATTAAGATAATGTGGTTTGGGATATTTATGTTTTGTTCTATCATAAAAATAAAAAGAAAGTTTAAATATTTATATAAGGATATAAGTAAATTTTATGTAACAATATTAATCTTAATGCAAAGCAAACAACTGAAAACTATAGATTATACTCATTGTGTAAGAGTGAAGACAAAATGTGATATGGCTTCAAAATGTTTAGGATCTCTTCCAGGGGAGGTGGCCAGTGACCACGTCTCATAGTTGTTGATGCATTTGCTGTATAGCACAAGCTAGAAAAGTCCTAGTAGTCACTGGAGATCAAACACCCAGGAGACAGGAGCATGGGCTTTGGAGTCAAAGGCTTACATGTAAAGTTACACCTGTATTGCTGTTTGGCTTTCGTCAAGTTACTTAAATGCTTTGTGTTTCAGTGTCCACACTGGTAAAGTTAGAAGAGCGATCAGACCTGTCCTAAATGGCTCATGTGAGCATTTCATTAGCCAGAGTTTGGAGAAAGTTCTGAATATGACCTAGAGCTAGCATTTCTGAATCATCATCAGTGTGATCCCTTTTCATACCCATCCTCACCGCAGTTAGGCAAGGGAAGGAGGTGGAAGAAGAGTCTTTTGGCAAAAATGGAGATCACAGGATCAGGGCAGCACATGTTCCCGAGCAGTCCCGATTCCCTTGAAGTGAGAATAATAGATAAGGTTAAGGGGAAATCTCGCAGGGTGTAGGTGCCCATGTGGACTTTGGATTTTATCCTACATGGGCAAACTTTGAGGCTTATGGAAGATGTAAGAACAGCGCAATGTCCCTTAAAGACATGTATATGTCAGTGATATAAACCTCAAATTCAGCACTTGACAAAATCTAATACTCGTTGATGTTAAAAACACTGAAGAAATTAGAGAAAGAATTTATCTCTATACTATAGCAGGAATATATAACAGATTCAAAGCTAGCATTATGCTGAATGATGAAAACTGAAAATATTTCCTATAAAATCAGAAATAAGAGAAAGATGCCCACCATCACTACTTCTTTTCAATATAGCACTTGAAATTCTAGCTAGAGCAGTAGGACAAGAGAAGGAAATTAAAGGGATACAAATAAAGAAAGAACTGAAATATCTATTTGCAGATGTCATGAACCCATATTTAAGGGACCCAAAAAGATCAGAGACTTCTAGAGCTGATAAAAAAATTTCTGCACAGTAGCCAGATACAAAATCAATAGCTTTTATATAAACCAACCTTGAATTTATTGAAAAAGAAATTTAGAAAATAATCCCATTCACAGTGGCCTACAAAAATTAAAATACTTAAGAACAAGTCTAACCAAGGAGGTAAAAGATCTCTACATCTGGGTGTGGTGGAGCAGGCTTGTAATCCCAGCGCTTGGGAGGCTGAGACAGGAGGATTGTACAGGTTCAAAGCCAGCCTCAGCTACTTAGTGAGGTTATCAGAAACTTACTGAGACCCTGTTTCCAAATAAAGTATAAAATAGGTCTGGGAGTATAGCCTGGAGGTAAAAAAGAAAAAAAGGCACCTGGGTTCCACCCCCCAGTACCATACACAAAAAAAGATCTCTACACTGAAAAGTTATAGAACACTGAAGAAAGAAATTGAAGATGACCTTAGATCATAAAAAAATTTCTTATGTTCTTAGAAAGGCAGAATAAATGTTGTCAAATATGGCCATACAATCTCTATCATAATACCAATGTCATTCTTCACAGAGCTAGAAAAAAATGGTCCTAAAATTTATATATAAAATGCAAAAGGTCCAGAATAGCCAAAAAAATATTTTTTGTGGTACTGGGGTTCCTGGAAACCCTTCTACCTCCAGGTTACACTCTCAGACCTATTTTTTAATACTTTTAAAATTTGGAAACAGGGTCTCTTAAGCCAGTGCGGCTGGCTCTGAACCTGCGCGATCCTCCTGTCTCTGCCTCCCAAGCGTGAGGATTATAAGTGTGCACCACCATGCCTGGCTAGCCAAAGAAATTTGAACAATAAAAACCATGCTGAGGGCATCATATGGTGTACCTTATTTCAGATTATACTAAAGATTTATAATAACAAAACCAGCATGGGATTGGCACCAAAACAGACCAGACACAAAAGGCAATGAAATAAAAGATATAGAGACAAATCCTCACATTTAGAGCTTTGATTTTTGACAAACATGCCCCAAAAATACACTGGAGAAAAGATGGCCTTTTCAACAAATGGTGCCTGAAAAACTGGAGGTCCATATGCAGAAGAATTAAATTAGATCCCTATCTCTCACCTTGCACAAAAGTCAATGTAATATAGGTCAAGGACTTAGAAATTAGACCAGAAACTATTCAATTATTGAAAGAAAACATAGAACCAACTCTCCAACATATAGGCATTGGTAGAGACTTCCTCAATAAGATTCTAAAGCTTAGGAATAAAATGGAGAGTCAATAAATGGGATACCACCAGATTAAAAACTTTTACAACAAAGGAAACAATCAAGAGTCTTAAGAGAGAGACTACAGAATGAGATAAAACATTTGCCAAATATGCCTCTGATAGAGGAGCGGTATCCAGAATATACAAAGAAATTTAGAAGCCTAACATTATAAAAACAAATGACCCTATCAAAATATGGACAACTGAACTGTACAGAGAGTAATACAAAATAAGAAATACAAATATCTGTTTTCAACACCATTATCAGTCAAGGAAATACAAATAAAAATATACTGAAATTCAATTTAACTGCAGTTATCAAGGATATAAACAAAAATAAACGCTAGTAAAGAAATGAGGGATCAGAAATTCTGTTGATGAAATTGCAATTCAATACAAACAGTATAGAGATCAGTATGGAGCTTCCTCCAAAGACAAGGAATAGAACCACCATATGATCTAGGCATACCGCATCTTCATGGCTTTCCAAAAGAATTAAAGTTATAATACTATTGTGATACATGCATATCCATGCTTATAGCAGCAGGGTTCACAATAGAAAGATTATGGTACCAACCTAGGTGTCCATCATCAGATGAATGAATGAGGAAAATGTGATGGATATACATAATGAGATTTTACTAAGCCATAATGAAGAAAAAAATGTTATCTTCAGGAAAATAGATGGAACTGGAGAATATTATGCTAAGTGAGGTCAGCTAGTCTCAGAGAATAAAGGATCATAGGTTTTCTAATATGGAAGTGAGAGAGAAAATAGGAGACAAAAGGGGCCACAGATAAATGAGGAGAGAAATGATTAAAATAGTGGAGGGAGTTGGGTGAGGGCAGTGGGAAGGCAAAGGGAGAACTGAGGAAGGAGACAGTTCAAATAATGCTATGTCCACAGATGAAGGTATCACCAATCTCACTGACATGTGCAGGAAGGATGAAGGGGTGAACGGGATGGGATGTGGGCAGAAACACACCAAGAAAAATATGCATGTATGCTTGGTGCACCTCATCATGATGTTTTAGCTTCAATTTGATGTATAATTACAATATACCAAAAAGTAAATAAAGCTCTTCAGATTTGGTCAGGAGCTGGCTTTAGCAAGAAATAATTTCTTCAGAATTTATCACAATGCATATGGCAATAATTAAAACTGAATATGAATTTTATGCTTTCATCTTACACTGGTGACACTGAAAAAAAGTTCAGCAAGCAAATAAAAGAAATTCGGCTGAATTTTATTGAGTTAGTTGAGTCAGCAGCAGACAGAATTTTAGATCATACCACCACAAGTCCATTGTCTTTTATGGTTTGCATCATTTTTTACCAGGCAAGACCATAAACCCTGGTAGAGACTGAGCACTGTGAAAAAGTCTCTAAGCTGAAAAGTAGCCAGAGCTGTTCTGCATCTCACTTGGTGCTGCATTCTTATGTCCTCTCCGAATGATTTACAATGGAATGGCAGGTGTGTAGTGAGTGTTCTATAGCTGAGACCAGAGATACATGCATGACACCCAACACAGGGAAACAAGTAAGAATCCAGGGGAAAGGTATGCCAAGTCCCAAAGTAAAGATGGTTGTGCAAAACATAGGTTCCCATCAACCAATTGAGGATGTGTGCCTACCCAAAGGCCTGAGACAAGAACATTTGTCCAAAATCCAAGTCCTCCAATGTTATTAAGATAGCTTTTTCTGACCTCCAAATATCATTTGCTGTCTTGAAGTCATCAAAGTATCATCCTTCTCGCCTGAATACATTACTGCAGACAACCTTTCAGAAACTGGTGGCTCCAGTATGGCCATTGGCATCAACAGAGAAGACAGTGACCTGAGGTGCTAGGATTTCACATCTCCTAATCTTGCCACACACCCACCGTCCACTATGGGTTGGAGGGACACATTTCCTGCAGGTCCTTATGTCTTCTTAAGGATTATTTTTCATGCTAAGACAGTATAGCAGGAAGATAAAAGTAACTTATGGTCTATAGATGTATCATTGATTGGACAGTTTTTATTGAACATACATTGTGTATCAACCCATTGTAAATGCTGCACAGGACAAGGAAGATAAGTTTATTAATTAGTCATCAAGACAAATTCAATGTGCTGTACCTATGGTTAAAATATAGGAAGGAGAAGCTAGTCCCGGCTCTTTCCTGGAATGGCTGACTTCCTCCTCATCTAGTAGACCAAGAAATGGCAAATTAATTAATTTAGTGGTGTGAATGCCCTGGTGTCCCTTTAGATAAACTTGACTAATGCTATGGGAGCCCAGATCAAGAGGTGCTTGAGTTCAGCAGAATTTAGCTCAAGGATTTTTAATCTCAGTACTGTTGACATTTTGCATTGGATAATTGTTTTGGGTTTTTTTTTTCCTGTGCATTGGAGGAAGATTAGCAGCATTTCTCATCTCAAAACTATTGTTTTTCCTCCACATTGCTGGGAATCAAGCCGAGGCCCTCCCACATCTTGGGCTAGTGCACTGCCACTGATATACACCCTCAGGTGCAAAACCAAAAGTATTTTCAGATATTGCAAAATGTCCCTTAAAGAAAGGTCAAAATTGACACTCTTAAACCATGTTAATTACCACTGATTTAACTTAGTTAATTCAGGAGGAGAAACAGGAGAATTTTGCTTCTGGGAAACAGGAGAATTTTGGATCTTCAGGTAGCTGGGGGTTCTCCTAGGAACAACTGTATTTTAGAAAGGCTATCCCACTTCTATGTAGTAACAGGCAGTAACTAGTGATGATGCTCCCACTTCATTCAACTCATAATGAGATAGGGGATCTTTTTTGGTGGTACTGAGGTTCCTGGAAACCCTTCTACCTCTGGGCTACACTCCCAGATCTATTTTTAATATTTTTATTTGAAAACAGGGTCTCAAGCCAGAAAGGCTGGCTTCAAACCAGTGCGATCCTCCTGTCTCCATCTCCCAAGTGTGGGGATAGCAAGCTTGTGCTACCACACCCGGCCACTTGTTGATTTTAGGTGTGTAAAATAGTTATTTATTTCTTAAAACAAGATATCATGTGCAAGAGAGAATTACTGTCTTTCATTGAGCCATTACTATTTGCATTCTAGTTTCTCCATAGTATTAGTAAACTCCTTCCAAGCTTCCAACAATGTTCTAGGGAAGTTCCATCTTGTCAAAGGCCACACAATGACCAGCTGATGGGGAATGAGCCCACACTGGGCCTGATTCTGAATTCCTCCCTCTGACCAATGGCTCTCCTCTCCTATTTTGGGGGACACATTTTCAAGGTCTAGTTAAATTATTCTTCTTTGAAGTAACTTTTTAAGATAAAATTTATGATTCTTAAAGATAGCATCAGAATCACCTGAATGGCTTGTTAAAATAGATTGTCTGATGCCACCCACAGAACGTTGATTCAGTTGAGATTGATGTGGCTTGTCTGGGGATTTTAAGCCTATTCAAGGTGTAGTGTGGCATCTTCTTGTAAAGACAGGGATCATGAGTGTGTGCAGATAAGTATCTCTTAAAAGTTTGCATAGAGTTTACCCCATCCTAGTGCTTGGGGCTGGTTTAATCAGTACCCCATCTCCTATTCTTAGTCTGTGCATTAATGTGCATTATTCATGGTTATCGAGTTGGATAACTGTGGTTGAGTGCCTTCTATTTTTACAATAATTAAAGGGCTTAGCGGAAAATAAGTTTAGCTGCTATGTGCCCTCACATACCCTTATAGATTGGGGGCAAAATGCTGAGAACATAAAGCCATGTGGTCTGTGCCCTGTCCGCGGTGCTGAAGAATACATGGAGGACACCCTGTGGTCTGTGCCCTATCCATGGTGCTGAAGGATGAACGGAGGACACTATGTGGTCTGTTTCCTGTCCATGGTTCTGAAGGATACATGGAGGAGGACATGTGGTTTTGTGTTATGTCTGTGGTGCTGAAGGATACATGGAGAAAGCCATATGGTCTGTTCTATCCATGGTGCTGAAGAATGCATGGGTGAAGTTCTGATTTTAGAGGATCTCTCAATCCCAAAAAGAGCTGAATAAAGAAGTCTGAACCTTTCTCTCTCCAGCTTTGTATGATACTGAGGAGCTCACTGGTCTAATGGGCCAGTGAGGGAGGGGGGGAAGAGACTGAAACCAGGCCCTAGGAGGCATAATTTCAGCTCTTCAGCTTCAAGCTCAATATGGGGAACAAAAAGAAGTAGAAGAGATAGGTGACACAGAGATCCCAGGACTCAGGTTGACACAGTCAGTGACAATCAAGCTCATGATGAAGACTCCTCTGCTTCTGTTAGAGTGATATACTAGGAGGAAATGACATCCAATATCTGTGGACTCCAAACATGAGAAGTCTCTTCAAATTTAAACATATAACCCAGGAGACCTGCCTCAGCTTGATAAGCCTTAGCGTCCTCATCTGTAAGTTGTGAATTATAATAGTTCTTGCCTCAGAGGGTTAACATGAGGATCACATTAATATAAAGAATTGTAACATGTGAACTTACCCAAGAAATGGTCACTGAACTATCACCCCAGTGAACTATCAAAATTTGCATATACCAAAGCACATCCTCTATACCAAGTCACTGCCCCTTATTCATAGTTTTTATAGATTCACCTCAAAGGGTCATTTTTAGGACACAATTTCTTGAGATACAGCCATGAGTTTCAGATTTTTATGTGCATTCAAGTCACGTGTGTATATTGCTAAAACAATTTTACTATTCAGAGCATGCTCCATGAACCAGTAGCACTGACATTATCTGAGAGCTTGTTAGAAATGTAAAATCTCAAGCCTTGCCTCAGACCTGTTGAATTGGAATTGTTCCACAGGTTATTTGTATGCATATTAAAAATGGAGAGGCACTGGCCCAGAGAATACTACTAGATGATATGTTCCAGTTGGACTGCTTAGTCATTTCTTGGCTCAGACATTGCCTAATCCTTTTTCTGTTATGATCATTTAATTTATATCTAATAATGGAAAATTCTGTTTCTTTGTGCTTACTGCTAGCTGCATATGTAATCATGAATTTAATTCTTGTAGCAACTCCATAAGGTAGAAATTGCATTCTATCAATGAGTAAACTGGAGACTGACAAATCTAGGGCCTGATGCAAGTGGCATAAACTCTCCAAGTAGCAGGAATGGGATTCAATCCCAGATCTTCTTACTGTCAGTGCTTTATGGTGTGCTTTAGTGCTTTGTAACATAGCAGTTACCAAGTAGAATACCTTAACATTTGCACAAGGCTTGCCTTGAGTCTTCCAACAGATGGAGAAAGCTCTAGCATTACATAATTGTATACTAACAGCCAAGTGATCCCTTTGTGAATACTCAATTATGTGAGCAGATTTTAACTTAGAGAAACCAAGTCTTCATCTGTCTCTTTTCTCTGGTTCATTCTCTGAAGGTTGTTATGGGTTCAGACAGTCCTTAGAGCCCTAGGTGCTGGGAAGTGGGATGGGTGGTGAGTTTTTTCTTGATATGGACCCTTCATGAGGAGCGCATGTTCACACATATGCATGAATCTATATGTTTCAGATAAGGACTCATCCCTAGACGGTGGACTTTTTAAAGACAAGCACAGCAGAGTAAAAAAAAACAGTGTCTAGCAGATAGCACATGCTGCCTATTTTTATTGGTAATAAAATAGAATCTGTTCCCAATTCTGCTAAAATTGCCTATTTTTGTCATACAGAAGAAGAAACCAACACAGAACAGAAAAGCATGACTTTTCTCAGGCTATCTACCCTTCTCTGTTTGGGAAATGAAACCAATTTTGTAACCCCCTGAAGCTGTGTATGCTCTGGTGCCTAAATCCAACTGCCCATCAGAAATGAGTGGCATTTATTTACAATATCTCATGAGCATGTCCTGCCCATGTCTTACTGGATGGAGATAGGCCTAGTGGGAAATGTCAGGTTAAACCCAGCAATTTGTATGTTTCAAACCTTTCCAAGAAATCCCAACCCTAGGCCAAGTTAGAAAATACTGGGTTAACTATTTCACTCCCTGATGGGAAGTTCAAGTCAATAACATAAATAGTAATACTGGGGAGATCCATGGAGCAACACTGAGATTAGTGGGCCTATGCAGGTGGTAACTCATACTAATTTAGGCTAGGTAAATTTTTTTGAGGGGGCACAATTTTCATGCAAGTAGGGAGAAATTCACCTGGTAAAGTATCCAGATCCCACAATGATTTGAAAATGGAATTTTTACTCTTCAAATGTATATGTAAATTTGAAGAACAGGACTAAATACTCCAGCCATGTATAGGAAGATTCAATATTAGACATCTCTTTCTCTGAATGTGATGGAATTAAACTATAAATCAATAGTAGAAAGATCTGAAAAAATCTTATGCATTTTTTTCTGGGGTTTTTTTTTTTTTTGGTGGTACTGGGGGTGGAACCCAGAGTTTTTCTACCTCCGGGCTATACTCCCAGACCTATTTTATACTTTATTTGGAAACAGGGTCTCACTAAGTTGCTGAAAGCCTCACTAAATAGCTGAGGCTGGCTTCGAACCTGTGCGATCCTCCTGTCTCAGCCTCCCAAGTGCGGGGATTACAAGCATGCGCCACCACGCCCAGCCAAATCTTATGCATTGAAAACTAAAAAAGTCCAAATATCCCATGACTAAGTAAATAACTAAAATGTGATATTCAGTTCCATCCATTCTATAGATGATCAAATAAGGCGACCTAACTAAAGGGATGGGAGTGGGAAGAGGGAAACTCTCTAAAGCACATGATGTACTTAGGCATATCAAAGTCAATCACTAAGCCAAGTATGGGGAGGAGGGAGGTAAAGGGAATTGGGCAGGAATTGGGTAAGGCCTAATTGGGAGATGTGTGCATGTATGTCTCCACCATCTTCTATCCCATCAAGATATGAAGATGTATGACTACAATGCAGCAATAAAATTTTTTATAAAAATTGTAAATTAAACAAAAAATAAAATATCAAAATGTGATATTTAAAAGTACAAGCTGTATAAAGATGAAGTGTGTCATATGAATTCATGTGTGTGTGTGTGTGTGTGTGTGTGTGTGTGTGTGTATACATGCATGTGCCTGATTCATTCTGCTTGATTACTCAGACTTTCCCCGAGACCAACCATGTTCTGGAGAGATGTCACTAGCTAAGACGAAAGGACTCAGAGACCACATCCTGCAAGCGCCAGGCCCAGCCAGCAAGGAGGTCAAGGTGACACAGGCAAGCAGAAATGGGAAATACTACATTTGTCCCATGATGGCTCAGAGGCAATTCTGGCTATTCCTTGGGGTCAGGAGGTCTAGTTGTAAATTACTGGGCAGGAGATGACATGGGCTCTGGCAGAGAGGGATAGAGTGGTGGAGGCAGGGCAGGGATGAAGAGGCTTGGGTGAGATTTGATGGAAACGAAAGTTGCATATTTGATTATCAAAGGCATCCTTTCACAAGTATCTTCCTTGTCTTTATTTCTAACATTTTTTCCTGATTGATACTAGTTAGTGAGGCCTGAAGAAATAACTGGGACTCTAAGACCCCTGGGCATGTTGGGGATTCTGAAATATAGGTGCTTAAGTAGGCAAATGGTCTGAAGAAGAAATCCTGGAGGAAAAATGGCAGCATTAGTGGCAGATAGAAACAAAGTTCTGTTAGAAGCCCATGGGTGTCCTCTCTTTCCTCTCTCTAGTAAACAACACATTACCTCACCAAGACAGCCTTAGACCTTAGGGTATATCATCACTTCCCAGGGCACATGTCAAAATGCACTTTCTTGGAGGCCCACCTATCACAGTGTTAGAAGTGCTCAGTTCAGCTGCATTTGTTTTGGTGGTACTGGGGATGGAACCCTCTACCTCTGGGCTACACTTCCAGACTTATTTTATATTTTTATTGGGGAAACAGGGTCTCTTAAAGCCAGCGAGGCTGGCTTCGAACCCGTGCGATCCTAATCCTTCTGTCTCTGCCTCCCAAGCACAGGGATTACAAGCATAAGCCACCATGCCCGGCAATTCAGCTGTAGTTTAACCAGCATTACATGTAAGTCTAATCGTTCTCGGGTTCATTTGGGGATCAAATCTTATTTTCTTTCCTTAAGGAGTCAAGCCAGAGAGTGTTCTAGATTTCCCTACTCAGCTAATACAGAAAAGTAGCTAACAAATATTAGTCAACCTATATATTA
Source organism: Muscardinus avellanarius (assembly GCF_963383645.1). NCBI lineage: Eukaryota > Metazoa > Chordata > Mammalia > Rodentia > Gliridae > Muscardinus > Muscardinus avellanarius. Next base: position 4,391,214 of record NC_137789.1, read on the forward strand.
TTAATACTACTAATTTAATAGAATTTATACCACCGATTTAATAGTGATTTCCCATAACCAATATGTTAATTAACATATGTTTGGCATTGACCAAAGATGGAGGTAACCAAGAATCCACCCTAGAGATCAAATTTATGAGTGGAATGCCACCTGACAACTTCTGAGATACATAGGCAATTATTCTTTCTTATCTCTTGGCACTGCTGATTAAAACTAGGGGCCTTTTACCTTCAAGTTAACTCTCTAGTACTTTTCATTTATTTATTAATTTTGAAACTGGGTATCAAAGTAAAAAATTAAAGTTCCCGAGGGTCTCCTTGCTAAGTTATTAAAGCTGTCCTCAAAACTGCAAATGATTTCCTTTTGAGTCATTACTTAAACCAACCAACAATTTATATTGCTTTATGATGAGGTATTATAAATAAACTATATATGTCATAACTTCAATTGGTAGTCATAGGTACTTGGTTGTAAAAACAAAGTGAAACAATATTTATATTATATCTATTTAATAGAAACCAACCCAGTGATGAGGGATTAAGCAACTTGCAATGGACACAGTTAATCAACTGTAGAGGAAGAGTTGAGATGCAGTCCATCAATCCAAATCTGCCACAGGACCAAGTCATTTAAGGATGGAGAAGGACTGCCTTGCTGTATGGTCAAGTAATGTTGGTCAGGCCACTTGCCTTCTTTCAGTTTTAGAATCCACAATAGGACCAAGACCGAGGAGCTGTGCTCTGTCAGGTATCTGACAGGTTAGTGGAGAAATTCCCAGAACCTCTAAGGTGAAAGAGACATACCCTGAGAGACAAGCTGGGGATATTATTTTCAGAATGATCAGTGGTCCCCTTCAGTCTCTCAGCAGGTACAAAAGCAAGTACGAAAGAATGAGAGGTTTGGGACTAACAATCATCCTCCCTGTAGCTTGAGGAGGTGTAGTGGAAATGGTATATTTTTGGCATTGGAGATTAAACCTAGGGGCATTATATCTCTGTGCTATACTCCCAGTCCTTTTGAGTTTTTTTATTTGAAACAGGATCTTGCTAGGTTACTGAGTCTCACGAAGTTGCTGAGGATGTCTCTTCCAGCCTCAGCCTACCAAGTATTGAGATTATAGGAATATACCACCATGCCTAGCTATAAATGGTGTTTTAAGCATGGTCTTCTAGCTGAGTCTGATAAAAGAATTTTTTGAGGCTAGGAAGGTTTTTATGGGGCCATCTTTTAGCCAGGATGTGTGTCTTCCGGTATAGCAAACCCTGCCCTCTACTCAGGAGAGGCATAATAAGCACTCTTCATACTTTCCAGACATTTCTCCATAGAGTGAAAATGTCCTCTTATCCCCGCAGTAATCCTTCCTTCAATAAATACTTCTAAATCTAATTGCAAGAATTATTTAGACCACTTTACTTTAATATAGCAATGTGCCAAGTTCTTGGAAATTATGACAATAACCTATAATGTCCTTCCCCTACCATATCGAAATACTTATTTGTATTGGTTGAGACAGTCTTACATTATCTCCATTTTCACATGGATAAAATCATGCTTATGTTTACTTTTTTCAGTACTGGGGATTTAACTGAAGAACATCCTACCTCTGAGCTATACCCTAGCATTTTTGTTTAGTAAGTGTTGAAACAGGGTCCCACTAGGTAGCTGAAAGTCTCATTGACTTTAGGCTATCCTAAAACCTGCAATCCTGTCTCAGCCTCCCAAGTACTGGGAGGCCTAAGTTTAATTTTTCTATCCTGCCTTTTCTCCCACTTATTCCATTCTGTAAGTATTTTTCCACATTGCTCTGAAGTTTTCTTAACTCATTTAAAAATAGTGTTCAGTCCATTGAGTGGATACACTATAATTTATATACCTATTTTTCTAGTTATTGATTATTTAAGGCTCTTTCCAGTTTTTTCTATTAAAATAATGCTTCAGGGAATATATTTATACATAGAGGCTGCTTTTCTTTCTGAGATATAGAATTATATCTTTGGGCTCAGTTCCCAGAAGTGAATTATTGAGCTCAAGAATATGAATATTTCCATGGCTCTGAAAGTGCATTGCTAAATTGCTTTCCAAAATATTCATTACAATTAAGAGGCAGGGAGAGAGTGATCATCCCTCCAGTGATATTGTATTTTTGCAATTTTTCTTATTCTGCTGATATTATAGCGAATAAGAAAAAAGTTTCACTGTTTGCATTTGGATTTCTTTGTTCATCAGTAATATCTTCCATTTATGTATATGTACTTTCTACTATAATTTTGTACATCTTGTTCTCCTTCACATATAGGGACCTCTACCTGGTCTTTGGCATATCTGAAGACTCAGGAACAGAGCAGGCCAATGTATTGAACAGACATGAGGTGTGTGCATTAGGAGAAAGACTCAAGTTTCATGTTCTTTCATGAAAAGGGCGTGGGGTACTGATGAGCTACAGAGACAAGAGTCTGCAGAGTGATGTTTTAAGTGACATTCACATTCCAATGGAAAGAAAGTCTTGGAAGTAGAACTTAGATACCAGCCACTGTCAGAAGCAGCAGGCTCATCCTGTAACCTGGTCGAAAAAGGGGCCTGGTCATTCACTTGCCATCTCAGGTATGCACTGAATCACCTGACTCCAACACTAGGTATTTGAGCATGACCCCTGAATTCTACCAATGTTTCTGAGGCATATGATCTGCCATGAGGGCCTGGTGGCTTAGCAGTAGAGACTGATATCCACAAAGCTAATACCACAGGTAGTTGTAGCAGCTATGTCTCAAATGCCTAGTGCCTAGTGCAGTGCATGTCACATGGAGCTCTCTCAATGAATAGTTGTCAAGTTAATTAGCAGGCTAACTAATGGCTAGTTGGATGGTTAATGTGTGCAAAGTTAAATGCCCTAGAACCAGATATGTAGGTGAAGGGTAAAAAGGAGCCCAGGATGTGAAGATCAGAAGGAGGCCCATGATGTGACCTTAGATGAGGCAGTCTCAGAAGCTCAGGTAGGTTCAAAGCAGATAGCAGTTAAAACCAACTGCTGGTAGGATGGCTGGTAGTTGAGGATACAAATTCTTCACCAAAGGAAGAACAGAGTGGCATTTTCCAATGCATAATGCAGATTACAGCAGTTGAACAAACATGCCTTCTGTTTTCTCTCTTATCTTTCAGTGGAAACTTAATTGAAATTGCTTATACAGTTAATTAGTGTAGCCAAAATATTTTGAAGTCATGAATCTGAGCATGATAGACCTGATAGGATTGTTAGAGACAACCAAATTAAATACTGTATCTTAGAGATGAAAGAACTGAGGTCCAGAGAGTTCTGATGTTGAGAGCCAGGGCATGAGTGAGAAGGAAAACCAGGGTGGTATGCACATTCAAGTCTCTTATTTTCCAGCCCTGGCTGTTTCCTTCTGTGGTCCATTAGCCCAGGGATTTCTAGATTGGCCTCAGATGACATCTATGCTCTCAGACTGGTTTGTCTGCCTTCTCTGCCAACCCCATTTATTATCTACATTTGGCTTCAGCATCTACTGTGGTTCTAGGCAAGCCAAGACTCACTCCAAGATACTCTGGCACTGACATGCAGAAGAGCTGTGCCTGGCCATGGCTCACAGACACAGTTTTGCCCAGTGGCCCTCACAGCACATGGACATTTTGCAGTTCTGATGCTCCCATATGTACCTTGCAACCTTCAGATCTGTAATTAATGAAATGGTTAATTAAGAAACATTTATATAACTCTTAGTACCTTAGTTTCCCTACCTGTCCAGTGAGGAACCTGAAATGGACACTCCCCAGTCCTCTTCCAAGCTCTGACATGCTGTGATCTGATCTTCTTGGTAGCAGTTCTGGTTGCTCATAGTACAGAAAGAATGAAGGTTTCATCTTTCCCTGAGGTGTTGGGAAGGTGTTCAGGTGCTACTTTGCAGAGAACACTGGTGTGCAACCATCTCTGCATCTTCTCTGGGTATTCTTTCCAACAATGACCTTTTAAAATGTTAACTTCAAAAGTAGCAGAGTCTAACTATTGTGTAGGCTTAGATCCAGGCATACCAAGATGAGCAGTGGTCCCCCTTGGATCAGGTGATCCCAATTTGAGGGATAGTCAAATAGGCAGGTAGAACATGGAAGACCAAATTGTGAAGTACCACAAAAGCCAACTCTGACTCCAAATGCAGCTGATAGTGAAGAGTCTTCTCATTGTCTCTGGTTTCTCTAGGAAGATATACTCTATTTTTTTGTGGTACTGAGGATGGAACCCTTCTGCCTCTGGGCTACCCTCACAGACCTATTATATTTTTTATTTGGAAACATGGTCTCTTAAGCCGGCAAGGCTGGCTTTGAACCTGAGTGATCCTCCTGTCTCTGCCTCCCAAGCATGGAGATTACAAGTGTATGCCACCACGCCCATCAAAGATATACTCTTTAAGAAAAAGTTTTACAAGAAACAAGACTTGCTTATTTTTGTTTCTTGTACTAGAAATTGAATTCATGGGAATTTTACCTCTGAGCTATATCTTCCAGCCTTTTTTTTATAAAACAGGGTCTCACTAAGTTTTTGAGGGACCTCACTGAGTTGATGAGGTTGCAATCTCTCTGTCTCAACCTCTCAAGTATTTGAGTGACAGGCATGCTTCACAATACTTGGCTAGAAACAAGATTTTGCAAGGCATTTGACATCTAACTTGGTGACAGGAAGCTCAGGTAAAAGGAAGCTCTACTGAGACTGTATGACCATTGACTTTGGAGTTAGTACAACTGGATTTCTGCTCTTCTAGTATTTCCTGTATCTTGGTTTAAAAAAAATAAACTTAATGTCTCCAGCTCCCCTCTTGAAATTAAGAATAATAATATCTCTGAGAGATATTCTGAAGAATTAAATGAGTATAAAAATAATGTAGCTGGTACCTAGATGTTCCATTAATATTTAATCAAGTTTGTATTTTGAAGGGATTATAGTTCTGATCCTTCTGCTACTGATGTGAACATCCTCAAAATTTCCATCTTTTTTCCAAGGCTGTTTCATGTCATCAGAAAGGCAGTTCTCTCAAAGTAGTAGCAGCCTAGAAGTCATGGCAGAAAGTTATTTATTTTTGTTTTTTTGAATTTATGCATTGTAATCATACATCTTAATGGAGTACACAATGATAGAGGCATACATGTACACATCACCATGGCAGAGATTTAAAATAAGTCTTAATTCATATTTACTATGAACTTTTTGTCTGCTGGGTGATTGATTTAATGCTGAGGAAAGATATTTCACCTGTCTTACAACATATGCATATCAATATACATATATATGCGTACATATCATATATGTATGTATTAACACAATGCATATATATGTGTATATATATATGCGTATATAAAACATATGCATATATATTGCATTGCTAGGGATCAAACACAGAGCCCCATGCATATGAGGCAAGAGCTATACCAGCAGCTCAATTTATTAAACACTGAGTGATCAAAGAACCTGTAATCCTAAACATGACTAGTGGAATCTAATGAGCTCATTGTCTCTTCAGCAAGGAATTCACATCTCGAGAATCACCTCGAAGTCTATAACCACTTGAGACCTCAAATGCTAGATTTTTAAACCCTCCTATATTTTCAGGAAAATTACTGTTACAACTAGCTAGCTGTACTATCTCAACTGAGCATGACAATGTATTTCTTATGACACTGTATCTTATCCAAGGCTATGAGACGTGGCTATGGTTTGCTTGGTGATCTATGAAGAGCAAGAACCAACCAACATCACCCTGGTTCATAAAAGTACTCTTTAAAAGAGTAATTGGAATTACTCCTTGCAACACTCAGTAAGAGCATACTTTTTTTATTGTGTGCTTGGAATGAATTGTAATTGGGTTTGTATAAACTAAAAATAGGGCTGTCTAATTTATCTTACTGACCTCTCAGAAATTTTATGGGACCTAGAAAAAGTAGTTGCTTAACATATATATTTGCGAATTGATTCTACACTTGTTTTAGAATCAATATACTTATTTATTTCATACATGTGGATCAAATCCTTCTGCCTGTCATACTCTATGGCAGATAGCAAAGGAAAGACATGCCAAGTGCCAGACAGTGAATGAAAAAACCTGAGAGAAGAGTCCATTAAAATTATATCTTAAGGAAGGGTTTTTTCCTGGATAAAACAAGGGGATGTAGCAGGATGTAGCAGTGTGACAATTGTGTTGAGTTGTAATATATATTATACAAAGGCTGGAGGGACAAAAAAGGCTGGAGGTAGAGCTCAGATGTATAAGCAATGCATTGTTAGCTAACTGGTAACTATGTTATATCAATATTATGGCCAAGAAACACTTGGGTAAGTAAATAACTTCCAATTAACAAATAAACATTGCTTTGAAGTATCAGGCACCTTGTCCAAGAGCCTGGAGCTCATGAAATAGGATGAAGTTTGAACCAAAATTTATCTGTCTCCAGCACAGGGGTTCCTCCCAGCACACTATATTTCTTTTCTGTTCTGCTTGGCTTATATGAGACTGAAAAATGAGAGTGGGTCAAACAGGCAGGCAGGGAGGGCAAGGTGTGTTTGGCTGATGGGGAACATTGGCATTTGAGGCCAAGCATGTCAGCAGTGGAGCAGGTGCGTGGTGTCCTCGAGAGAACCTGCAAAGCCAGGCTGGGAGGCTTGGACTTGCCTCATAGGGTAGAAGGGGAAAGACTGGGGCAGTACTGTGGTAGAAAATTTGTGGAACAGAAGTATAGGTTTGGAGGATGCTGCCATGATCTTTTTCAAGACAAAGAGAGGCCTGGGAAAGAGGAACAAGGAGACAAAACATGGCTTCCTGCGCTGGGGAAGCCTAGGTTAGGGCAACGTGAGAGCAGCTCATTGCTGGAGGAGAAGATGGAAGGAATGATTTCTAATTGCTAAAGGTTGTTAAACACCCATTAATTCCTCTAAATTAGATTTACATGAGCTGGGAATGAGGAAGGAGGCACACAGACACTCTGACAGTCTCACACACATGGCACATGCATGCACATATGATGCTTGACCACACACAGGGTGTTCACTTACCTGCCCACTCAGTGCTCATTCAGAGGCCTGGCATGAGCTCAATGTGCAGCTCAAAGTGGTCTTCAAGTTCTCTCTAACTGACAGGGAAAATGATTTGGCCAGTGGACTTAGTGTACCTATGCTGGTGGAAGGCACTGGGCACTTCACTCAGCAGCCTTGGGGTCCGAGGCACAAAGGAGCTAAGTGATTTTCTCAAATCTACACAGCTAGCAAGAGGCAGAGCCTGGAACTATTGCTCTAGTTTTGTCAGTTTCTTTTTTCTATAAAACAGAATTTATTCTTCATAAGATTGCTGGGAGAATTCAGTGGAATAATGCATGCACATTTCTTGTCCAACCAATACGTAGCAGGTAGTCTGTCAAGGTATTTTCTTTAACTCACTACATAAATACAGTTTCCCATTAATTATATAAGGTTAGGATTGATGAGATACCATATTGATCTTGTAAACTGACACCTTTGCTTTACAAATGATGACCCCAAGGCTCATAGATGTCTCAGGGACTGTTCTGGTAGGTTTAGTAATTGGCCAGCTTACAATCATTGCTCAGGGCTCCTGACTCAGGATTTACTGCTGCTTCTGTTGAGGCATACTCTTTCCTGTTCTGTTTCTTTTCTCCACATCTTGCCCCACACAATAACAATCTCCAGTTTTCTTGGCTAAAACTCTCTCCATCATCTTCTCTTTTCTACATTTATTCACTGGTTTATTCTTCTAGTCATTTACCTAACCTTCAATGAGTAAGGTACTGTGCACCAGGCTCTGGATATGCAGTTATATAATGCAATTTTAAACTTTTGCCAAGTTATCAAGCATTTTGTGTGACACTACAGGACTTCATACACAGTGGAGTTTTAGTGTTTTCTTGCAGGGCATGTTCTTTATATTTTGGCCTCAAATTTTATTTCTTTTTGGTCCTATCTACTGATTCAGGACCCTGTAGGCATTTTATTTGATTTCTGTCTTTTATCTTATCCCTATCCCTTCTCCATGTGGTAGACCCCTGAAGTCATTCTTCATATGAAGGATCATGGATCCTGGAGTAGCAAATAGTCAATTGAATCCTGGGATTTTACACTTGAGTGCAAGGAGGCTACACATGGCTAGTGGGTAAGATGAAAGGGCATGGGAACCAAGGCATAGGGACTCTCTTTGGCCAAAGCTGGAAATTTTCATAAGTGACTATAAACCACAAAATCCCCCATTAACTGAATTCATAATGGTGCACATGCACACAAAACAAAGAAAACCAATTAAAAACAACAGCACAAATAAATAAATAAAAACAACAGCACAAACAACCATTGGCTTCTAAGACATTAACAGCTAAAAGGATGTGGAGGGAAATACACCAAGGGCCGTGTGCAGGTATGTTAATCACTTCAAATCTCACTAACTTGTATGGTTACAATGTCCCAGTAAAAATATAAAATAAAAAGAAAAAAATTAAAAGGAGTGAATTTAGAATGCTTCCTGAAATTCCTGAAAAACAACTATTACAGTGAAGCCAAGCAGTCCTAGTTGATAAAGAAACTCTTTTATAAAGCCTTTGAAGAGTACATTTGAAAAGAACAGTAGATGCAAACATCTGTACCAGATAATAATCATCTATTGATGAAACCATTAGATGGTGTATTGACAAGGAACTTTCTATTGCAGGAATCAGGTGGCTTTGCCTGAGTCAGTAATCAGAGAAATTAGCAGACATTCATGCTTCCCAGTAGGTTGTCAGGTGAAACTCCCAGGAGCACCTATACAGTGTATAGGCCAAAAAGTTAAACTCCAACACACCCAAGGGTGCCAATCCTCAGAATCCTTCCTAATGCAGATTCCACACACTCAACTCCTCCCAAGAGTCCAGATGATGGAGAACCCGCTTGGAAACATTCTTAATTCAGTATTACTAGGGAGTTTGTTTTTATTCTTTATTTTATTACTGCTGCATTGTAGTCATATCTTTTTTAATTTTTTATTTAATATGTCTACAAAAACATACACTGGAAAAAAGATAGTCATACATCTTAATGGGGTACAAGATGGTAGAGTCAAACATGCACACATCACTCATTTAGCCCTTCTCCAGTTCCTACCCTTCTCCTCCCCCTTTCTCCTTCTCATGTTTGGCTTAGTGATGGGCCTTGCCATGTTTGTGAATGTACATCATGAACATTTGTAGGGAATCACATGTTCCTCTTTATTACTTTGGTTACACATTAAGATATCCAATAGTGATTTACTGAAGTCATGTTATAATTACATTTTAACAAAAAACTCAAGAAATAGACACCTAATTCTCCATTAATCTGAAAGCTGAAGGAAATTGCCCAAGTATCAAGTGAGATTTGTAGCTGAAAAACTAGGGCCATTTGAAAGAAAATCCCCAAACCATTTTTTTTCTCTGTAAAGATGGTTGTTAGCTGTTAAGAAGCCTTTTATGTGTGGATTTTTTTACTCTGTGATCTTCAGTCTAGGATGAAAATAAACAATTATATTTCACATTTCTGTACTCACTCAACTAAAGTCTTATTTAGCTAGCTCTCATACTTATCCCTCACCATCTTTTATTAAATGTAGAAGCATCATCAAAAGACTTTACTTAGATTAATTCAACAACTTAAAATCCTTGTTTTCCAGTGCTAGTTTTAGAACAGTTACAAACTTGGAGATTGTTTGTGCTATTCTATAAGAAATGACTTAGTCTATTCATAAGTTTAACTGTGTGAGGCAAAAAAGATTCCATATTTCAATCACAGATGCAAATGAGGAGACTGCAGCTCACATTGATTTTCCTTTGTCCTGCTCCTCCTTCAGTTTATCCTCTGCCTTCTGACAACCTATACCATTTTAAAAAAATCATTGATCAAAAAGTTAACTTTAAAACCTTACCAGATTCTTAGTAGACTAAATAAAACATGTGTTTCATCACTTTCTTAGTAGACTAAATAAAACATGTGTTTCATCACAATGGTCTACATTTTAGAACATTTCAATGTTCTAAATAAATGAATAAGTGAACGAGCTATTTAGAAGTACTGAACCTCAGTCACAATAGCTGCATGTGAAATTACAAATGTACTGGAAAGCACTGTACACATTCATTGACAAGAAAGAAAACCTGAAAATATAGGGTCATTGCTAGGCATTCTGAAATGCCTAAGTAATCTCAAGTTTTAGGGTTTCTTATGGAGGCATAAGAAATTGTCATATTTTGTTTAGTATTATAGGGGGAGTAGGGGAGAGGCAGTCTTGTGTTTGAGAACAAAGAAAATTATTTTCATCTAGAATCATATGCAGGCACTGTAAGGAAGACTCTGCACCGCTGAATCAGAGAACAGAGAGGCCAGTGAGGAGAATTCAGGTAAGCAGAGAGGATCAAGACCTGGGAGCCTGGCTTGCACTCAAAGTGGCTCACATCAGAGCCACAGGGAGGTGACTATCACACTTAGACAAGTCTCCAATGTATGCTCAAAATAAAGAAGAAAGGTCTGCTCTGGCTTTCTGGAAGCAGACAGGACACGAATTATAAATAAACAAGAATTCTGCTCATGTCACAAGCATCAGCTTAGGAATAAGGACTGGAGCTGCTAACATCCTCCCAGACCCCTGCCTCTCATCCCACCCCTGGGGAAGTCACTGTTCTCTCTCCTGGTAGCTATTTTCAGTATTGCAGTTTACAGTACTGTTTTTAAAACAGCCCTTAAGCCAAAATACTCATGGTACATCTACAAATGAGTGTCAGGATTTTAATGTTCTTTGTCTACTAAGGACAGAGGAAAGTGGTGGGAAATCTAAGATTCCCTTAACGTTATATGAAAATGATGTTTTATATTACTACTGTCAACTGTGCATGTGTTTATGTACATGCATCTATGTGTAAATACGGTCTTTATCCATTTATCCACTTTCCTTAATTTATTGACTTCCATGTTTCTTGATATTTGAGAAGCAATGAATAAATATTTCATAAGGAGGGGACAGAGATGGAAATGGGGGTAGATGGGACTTTCCTTTCTAGGAAAGTCATGAGAAAAATTAGAAGTGTCCCTCCTAAGCTGGCTGTGGTAGTACATGCCTGTAATCCCAGTACTTGGGAGGCTGGGGCAGGATGATTGAAGGTTTGTGGCCAGCCTCAGCAACTTAGTCAGAATCTTCGCAACTTAATAATATCCTTTTTCAGAATTAACAAAAAAATAGGGCTGGAGATGCAGCTCAGGTAGCATGTCCCTTGGTTCAAACCCAAGTACCATAAACAGGATAGAAAGAAAAAAGAAAAAAAAGGGAAAGAAAAAGAGAAAGGAAGGAAGGGAAAATGAAATAAATGCCCATATTCATTTCTGAGAGAGAATGAGAAAGATCTCAGAAGTCACAAAATATAAAAATAATAGGTACTTGTCAGCCAAGCTGTTCAAATTGCCTTCATTTTAACATGTGAGATGACCAAGATGACTTTCCCGGATATCCCTATGGGTGAATTTATAAATGAAAACAAAGGATTTGGGTAATTTCCACCTGGAAAAGGTAGAAAAGCACAAATTTGAATGTTGTGCAGTTTTGTGGTGGTAAGATACTATCTCTGCAGCTAACTCTGATCACTATGGAGACCTATCTTCTAGGTCAGAGGAAGACAGTGATTCAAGGAAAACATATGACCTCAACTCCTATTAGCCCCTTGATGCAGAATCCTAGTGACTCAGCTTCTCTGCACCTGCCTTTTCCCCATCTCTGAAATGAAGCTGATGGTGTTCTCTCTCAATGAGGAATGAGTTCATACACATATTAGGCGCTTCTTTAGAGAGAAGCCCCAGCATAGACAGATGAGATGCATGGTGAGACGATATGCTTTTGGCTTCTCACTGCATGAGAGTAATGCCTACCAGGTCTGAAGCAAAATGGCCCAGGAGGGTGGACATGGGTTTGTAATCCTTAGCACATGTCAGTCATTGGTTTTGGTCACCCTGGGAAGATGTCAGCTTCCGGAAACCTCCAGCTATCTGAGAAAGAGTCAGAGAAGCCCTGGCAGCCTGAGGTTGTTTACTTTGGAAACACTTTTATAGCTTCATATGTGGTGGCCTTGGTTCCTGTGGGACGAGAAAACTATGGGGCACTATGATGAACTTAGTACCTTCCTTTATATTTTAGAGTGACTCTCATTTCTTCCATTCCAACAGACTTGTTTTTGACTATCTAGCTAGAGGCGAGATTGATTTTGTGGGCTCCAGGGGGCCTTTTCTACTGCAATGGTCTATTGGCCATCAGGAAAGGTCGCTGGTTGGCACTGTGGCTTGGCTGTCTAATACAGTGATTACATCAGCCTTGTTTCTGATAGTTAATTGTTATCCTCTCAGCCTTTGCTGCTTTGTTGACTGTTAGCCTATTGACTCCAGGGGACCCAAGTCTGACAGCATCTGCTGACATCAGCGTCTGCCTGGAGATGACAGCCACTGCTGAGTTTCTACACAATATCAGCTGCTTCCTCACCAGGAGGTTTCACTTAAACAGCATTCTATGTTATCCTTAGAGAAACACAACCAGCTGATGGGTTTTCTGGCTGTATCCAGTAGATCCATTCTGGTATGTCTTCTTGGCTAAGCCTGGGGGTTGCTCCCTTCACTTCGAGCCAGTTCTAAAACCTCTGCTTCATGTGAGATATATTTTCTTTCTCAAAGCTTACAAAATCTCTACTAGCAGGGTATGGGACTGTCTGTCTCTCAGGACTCTGCCAAGACATTCAATCCCAAGTTATGAGATAGTACCATAATTCACTAGTTCTCATTCAGCCTTATCTTTCTCCTTCTCCTCATGCCTGGTGCTCTAAAGATCTCCCAGTTACACTCCTGGCTTCTGATGACACATTTTGGTGAGATTTGCAGTTTCCTTGATAAATAATTATGCTGTTTTCTTAATAATAGAATGATTATCCCAATTCAGTTATCATGAGACTTGGCAATGTGTTGGCCTAGAGTCCAGGAGCAGAAGTAGGGCACATCTAGGGCTTGCAAGCTACCTTCCTCCAATGAACTTCTGCAGAGACATCAGTAAATGGAGGAGGAATGATACACTCTAGCAGGGCAGGTGGGCCAATGCTGCTTGTCTAGAGGCCTCAGGAGATCTGAGTTCTAAATGCCACAGTACAGTAGTATAAGCTCCCGTTTCAATTAATTCTTGACTTTGGCATGGAAAGCTTTTTGAGACTGTAAAAACAGCCTTCTCTGGAGTTCTATTGCCTTTACATTGTGTTCTATGTCTTTTCTTCAGCAGTCTACCCTGAAGTCAAAAGAAATATTTTTGTTTGTTTTTATTTCTTTTGTAATCTTTTATATTCTTTTTTGAATTTATTTATTTATTTATTTATTTATTTATTTATTTCTGTGGCACTGGGAATTGAACCCAGGGGAATTCTACCTCCAATCAGTACCCCTAGACCTATTTTTATTTGGAAATAGGATCTCACTAAGGTTTTGAGACCCTAAGTTTCTAAGGCTGGCTTTGAACCTGTTATCCTCTTGTCTCTGCCTCCCAAGTGCTAGGATTACAGGTGTGTGCCACCATGCCTGGCCAAATGAGATTCTTTCAGATGGCATCAGAAGGTCACATCTTATGTTTGCTCTTGGCTGATTATCTCTATCAATGTCTCTATTTAGCCCCAGGATCCTTATTGTTACTATTTACCCTAAATCTTCTGAGTGCCAGAAGTAATGAACAAACCAACACAAATCCTTTACCGCTATCTCACCCATAGGTGAAACCTTTCAGTACACTGCTATGGTATGACAAGAAGACTCAGCACTTCAGTCACCACTGTTAGTAAGACCATCTTGACATCCATTCAAGGAGGGATGTGGCTCCTAGATTCCATCATTGGAATTTATTTCCTTGATCCACTTCCAGAACCTACTGCCTTCCATTTGGTTTCCCAAGATGAAGGTTTGTGTGCCAACAAATAATTTAAGTATGCAAATTGATAATAGAGTAGAGAAAACAGGACAGAAAAAGCAAAAAAATCCACTGAGAAGAATTTTCAGATGAAGTAGATGAAGTCCTATAGGGGTTGCTTCAGATGGTGCTAGAGACACGTTGGCAGGCTTTAAATCTTAGATGGATACCCAAGGCAAAGAACCTGGAGGTCCATACTGCTAGACCCCTTAGAGTCTAAGAGCAACTCGAAGGGATATAAACTCATAAGAACTTTAAGTTCTAGCCCAAGTGGCCCAAGGAGCCCCCAGCTAGCACCTTAAGAAGAGATGTAACTGCATGTTGAAGGAAAAAATAAAGAACTTCAAAGCTTGGCCAGAGGCACACAGAGAAAGCTGATGCACCAGATGTCCAAAAGGATCTTATATATAAAGTTATATGCTTTAAAGATCTTTAGAGAAATGAAAGGACAGGTTGAAACCAGTTAACCAGTTACCCTTAGCTCAGAGAAAGCTATAAAGATCATTTAAAACTAAATAAAGGGCATGGTGTCACAAGTTTGTAATCCTGCTTGTAATCCCAGTACTTGGGAGGCTGAGACAGAGGATTGCAGATTCCAGCCCACCCTCAGTTACTTGGTGAGGCCTTCTGCAACTTAGTGAGACCTTGTTTCACAACAAAGAATACAAAATAGGGCTAGGGGCGTAGTTCGGAGGTAGAATGTCCCTGGGTCCAATCCCCAGTTCCACAAAAAAGTAAATAAAATGATAAAGTTTTAATTTTAGAGTAGTTTTATATTTGACAGAATTAAGGCAAAGATAGTGTCTACCATGAAGATTTTGGACTTGCCATCCTCCATGGTCATGTTAGCCAATTTTAAAAAATAAAGTCTCTATTTATATGCAAACATACACTCCAGTTTCTCTGGAGAATCTTGGGTAATACATTTACTATACTCACTTGTTAGCTACCAGGAATCCTTTGGAACTTTCTACATAGATAACCATGTCATATGTGAATAGAGATGAGTTATCTTCTTTTCCTTTCTGTGTGCTTTTAATGATCTCTTTTTGTCATACTGCTGAACAAAGACTTTCTAGTACAATGTTGAACTGAAGTGGTAAGAGGGCGTTTGCTCCGAGCCCACGTACAGGGAAAATGTTCAGTTTTCCATCACTAATCATAATTTTGCTAACTGGCGTTTTGTAGATATACTATATGAAATTGAGGAAGTTCTCTTATGTCCATTGATTATGGAAAGTTGTTATCACTAATAGGTGCTGGGTTGTGTCAAATAATTTTTCTGCATTGATTTTCATAATCCTGATGTTTTTGCTGCTATTCAGGTCAACTTTATCCTTTTCGATTTTTGGCCTAATTAATTTTCAAGTTCTGTCTTTTATGTATTTTGAAGCTTTTCTTAGGTGAACTCATTTAAGATTATTTGTCTTCTTAATAATTGATCCATTTACCACTGTGCAGTACCCTATTCTGATAAATTTCTTTGTTCTGAAACCTGCTTTGTCTGAAATTAACAGCCATTTTGGCTTTCTTTTGGTTAGTGTTAACATATTTTTCTCTATCCCTTTTACTCTATTAGTCGTATGTTTATAAAGTATTTTTTCTTGTAGGTGACATATAGTTCAATTTTTTATTTTCATTCTCCCAATCTGTCTTTTAATTGGTGTATTTAGACCTACATTTAAGAAAAATTGATATATTTGGGTGAATGTCTCAATCTGCTTTGGCTACTCTAACAAAATACCATAAACTTGGGGGCTTAAACAGTGTTTCATTTTCTCAGTTTTAGAGGATGAGAATTGTAAGATCCAGGTGCCAGGAAATTTGGTTCCTGACTGGTGGATGGCCAGTGTTTGCTTGGACACTATGGTGTTTCTTTTTACAAGGACATTGATCTTACTGGATCACTGCCTATTTTATGACTTCATTGAGCCTTAAATACCTTCTTATGGGCCCCATATCCAAATACAGCCATGCTGAGGGTTAGGGCTTCCACATATAAGTTTTAGGGAAACAATCCATTCCACAGAAAGTTTCTACCATATTTGTACCTGTTTTGTATTTATGGCCTGAATACTTCTTCTGTTTCCTCTGGATTAAAATAGACATTTTAACCCAGGCGTGGTAGTGTACACTTGTAATCCCTGCACTTAGGAGGCTGAGACAAGAGGATGGGCACAGATTCGAAGCCAGCCTTAGATACTTAGTGAGGCTCTCAGTAACTTAGTGAGACCCTATTTTCAAATAAAATATGAAAATAGGTCTGGGAGTATAGCCCGGAAGTAGAAAGCCCCTGAGTTCCACCTCCAGTACCATGCCAAAAAAAAAGTAGAAATAAATAAAATGTTTACCTAAGAGTTTATAATGAACAGTTTTGGGGTCTATATGGGAAACCCATGGGAATTTTACCTCTAAGCTAAACCCTCAGTCCCACTTTACTTATTTTGAAACAGGATCTTGCTAGGTTTCTGAGGGCCTCCCGCAGATGCTAAGGATGGCCTTCAACCTGTGATCCTTCTGTCTCAGCCTTCCAAGTAGCGGGATACAATAGGTACTTGAAACAAGCTAAACTCACCTCTGAATGGAAGTATATTCTTTCCACACAGTGCATTACCTCATAATTTCAATGGCCACCCTAACAAATTTAGCATCAACTTGATTGATGGTTTCATGCAAAAATATATTCCCACTGCTCAGAAGGCCAAGACCTCTGAAATGAAGGTGTTGGAAATGCAGGGTTGGCAGGGCAGAGCTCCCTCTGAAGCCCAGTGGGGCAAATTCCTCTTTGTCTTGTCCAGGTTCTCATGGCTCCAGACGTTCTTTATCTTTTGGCTGCATAAAACTAGTCTTGTCCCATCTATACATAGTCCTCTCCTTGGTGTCTGCTTTTTCCAATGATAAATTTACTTAGAAAAGATTCACGACCCAGCTTACCTGGAAAACTGTAGACAATCTTATTTCAAGATTATTAGTAAAATCTACAAAGATCTTTTTCTTAAGTAAGATAACATTCGTGGTCTACTCGAGGAGACATTGTAGCTATTGAGTAGCTACAGAACCAGGCAGCTGCCAT
Organism: Muscardinus avellanarius; assembly: GCF_963383645.1. Classification (NCBI taxonomy): domain Eukaryota; kingdom Metazoa; phylum Chordata; class Mammalia; order Rodentia; family Gliridae; genus Muscardinus; species Muscardinus avellanarius. The sequence continues at coordinate 4,408,272 of NC_137789.1, forward strand.
TGTGTGTTATTTAGCCATTTGATGGACCTGGCATGAGGATTTCTAGGAGACAAAGCACACTCAGCATAGATGCAACTAACAGACCTTAGAACAAAGCTTGAATTTTATGAATAATGAGCTTTACTTGGTGCATTATAGTCTCACATCGTAATGTAAATCATGTGGACAGTGACATACATGCACATAGCACTTGGAGCCCCCAACTCCTCACTTCCCCCCTTCCCAATACAGAGTACTGAGATTGACATTGGCATATTTACATAATGGTGGTAGTTTCATTAATGAGCCTCACTCTTTGCTTCCCCTTACCTTAGGCCACTTCAGTGAAGTTCACTGAGGTTTCTCCTCCATTATCTGGAGTCCCTCTGGTATCCCACTTACTCCCTAGCTTGCACATTAGAGAAAACACATGATCCTTCACTTTCTGTGACTGACTAATCTCACTTAACATAATGTTTTCCAGGTCCTTCAATTTTCTTGCAAATGACATAATTTTGTTCTTTATTGCCAAGTATAATTCTATTGTGCATATTTTCATAATTTTTAATCCATTCATCTGTTGATGGACAATTAGATTGGTTCTGTAATTTAGCTATTGTGAATTGTGCTGCTATGAACATGGGTATGCATATGTTACTGTGGTTCTCTGGTTTCAAGCACTTTAGGAAGATACCCAGGAGTGGTATAACCCATAGCAAGCAAAGAGATAGAAACTGCAATAAAAAGTCTATCATCAAAGAAAATCTCAGGTTAAGACAGGTTTTCAGCTGAATAAATAACCTTTACAGAAGAACTAAACCCAATACTTCACAAAAAATCTTGTGAAATTGAGAGATGGAATTATTTCAAACTCCTTAGAAAGAGGCCAGGATCACATTAATGCCAAAACCAAATAAAATTTCAATCATTCAAAACACAAACAACAACAAATTCTGGCAAGGATGTGGAAAAGTGGGGACTCTAAAACATTGTTGGTGGGATTGCAAATTAGTGCAACCACTTTTGAAAACAGTATGGAGGATCCTCAGAAGAATGGGGACAAATCTACCATTCGATCCAGCAATACCATGTCTGGGTATCTACCCAAAAGATAGGAAACCAAACTACCAAACTAATGCATGTGTATCTATGTTCATACCTGCACAATTCACCATTGCTAAACTATAAAACCAGCCAAAATGTCCATCAAAAGATGAATGGATTACAAAACTATGGGATATATACACAATGTAATTTTACTCAGCCATAAAGAAAAACACAATTACATCATTTACAGGGAAATTGATGGAACTGGAGGACATTGTGTTAAGTGAGATTAGTCAGTCACATAAAAGAAGAAATTGGATGCTTCCCCTAATATGTGAAAGCTAAGAAGAAATGGGTGATAGGAGGAACTCTAGATGAAGGAGATTCTATAGAGGAGCAAATAAAGCAACCTAACTTAGGGGACTGGAGGGGAGAAGAGGGAAACTCTCTAAAGCACACGATGCACTTAAACATATCAAACTCAATCACTAAGCCAAGCATGAGAAGGAGGAATGGGGAGGGAATGGGGTGGGGATTGGGTAAGGGCTAATCGGGTTATGTGTGAATGTATGTCTCCACAAACCTTTTATCGTATTAAGATGTATGACCCAATGCACCAATAAAAAATTTAAAAAACAAATAAAGATACTTCAAGAAAAGAAAATTACAGACCAATATCATTAATGAAGATAGATGCAAAAATTCTAAGCAAAATATTAGCCATGTACATTCAGAACCACATCAAGAAAATTATACACCATAACCAAGTTGATTTCATCTCAAGAAAGCAAGGCTGATTCAATACATGTAAATCAATATATGTTATTCACCACATAAAGAAAAGTAAGAACAAAAGTCACATAATCATCAAGAGATGCTGAAAAGGTATCTGACAAAATACAACATTCATTCATTTTTAAAACATTGCAAAATATTGTAATATAAGGAACATACCCCAACATTATTAAGGCAATACACAAAAAAAACCAAAGCCAAAATTATAATGAATAAGGAAAAACTGTGGAAATTTTCTTTAAAATAGGAAAGAAGTCAAGTGTGCCAACTATCCCCACTCCTTTTCATTATAGACTTCAAGACTCTTGCTGGATCAATAAGACAAGAGAAGGATATCAAAGAAATTAAAATAGAAAAATAATTAAATTATCCTTATTTCCAGATGGCATAAAACTATATCTAGAAGATCCCAAAACTCAGCCAAAAGACTACTAAAGCTCATTAACAAATTCAGCAAAGTAGCAAGATACAAAATCAACCTAAAATATTAGTAGCTTTTCTATATGCCAACCATGAATCCACTGAAAAAGAAATCCAGAAAACATTTTATTTACTATAACCTCAAAACCAATTAAATACCCAGGAATAAACCTAACCAAGGAGGAGAAAGGTCTCTGGACAGATGTCCTCTGCTTGGGTGGTCATTTGATTACTCTCTATATTCAGCCCAGGCCACCAGCCTTCTCCACTTTGTTTCTGTACAAAAGACCTGTACAATGAAAATTATAAAAGAATAAAGAAAGAGATTGAAGAAGATCTTGGAAGATAGAGATATCTCCCTTGCTCCTGGCAGAATACATATTATCAAAATGGCCATTCTACCAAAAGCTACCTGAAGAGTCATCACTATCAAAATACCAATGTCATTCTTCATAGACCTAGGAAAATCAGTTAAAAATTTCAAATGGAGAAATAAAAGACCCAGAATAGTCAAAGCAATTTTCAGCAATAATAACCATGTAGGAGGCATTATAATCCTTGACTTAAAATTATATTACAGAGCTATAGAAACCATCATGGTATTGGCACAAAACCCCATACCAAAAAAACCCATAGACCAATGGAACAGAAAACCATCATGGTATTGGCACAAAACCCAATACCAAAAAACCCCATAGACCAATGGAATAGAAAATACAGAAACAGACACATAGACCAATGGAATAAAAGATACAAGTTCACACATTTAGTCAAATGATTTTCAACAAATATGCTAAATACATATTGCTGGAGAAAAGATAGCCTTTTCAACAAATGGTGTTGGGAAAACTGCTTATTCATTTGTTTGTGTTTTGTTTTAGTGATGCATTGTAGCATACCTCATAATGGAGTACAAGATGGTGGAGGCACACATGTGCACATCGCCAATTAGCCCTTCCCCAATTCCCACCCCATTCCCTTCCTCTCCCTCCTTCTCATGTTTTTCTTAGTGATTGACTTTGATATGTTTGTCAATGTACATCATGTACATGAGGGAATTTCCCTTTTCCCATCACCCTCAGGTCATCTTATTTGCTCATCTATGTTTTCTTCTTCATCTAGCATTCCTCTTTATCTATTTGTAGAAAAATGGAACTAAATCTTTACCTCTCACCCTGCATGGAAATCAACTCGAGATGGATCAAAGACCTGGAATTCAGATCAGAGGCTGTGAAGATACAAAAGGAGGGCCTAGGTTCAACACTCCAATATATAGGCACAGGTAGAAACTTCCCCAATAAGATCTCAAAATCTCAGGAAATTAAAATGAGAATTGATAAGTGGAATAACATTAAACTAAAAAAGTTTCTGCACATTAAAGGAAACTATCAAGAGGCTAAAGAGAAAGCCCAAAGGAATGAGAGATCTTTGCCAGCTAACCCTCTGACAGAGGACTAATATCTAGAATATACGAAGCTTGGCTTTTTAAGAATACTTTAAAATCCCTTTAGGAGAGGCTTGGTAACCTCTCAGAATGAATGAAAGGGAAATGATTTCCCTGAACTCGGAGAAAGGTCTCTGGACAGATGTCCTCTGCTTGGGTGGTCATTTGATTACTCTCTATATTTGGCCCAGGCCACCAGCCTTCTCCACTTTGTGTCTTGGAGGAGAGCTAGTAGACCTGAGACAATCATTCTAAGATGCATCTTTGATGCAAATTAGACCAAAGGGGCAGAGTCATCTCTTCAGAAGGGGATGGAGGAGGATAGCCCTAAAGTCATGAACATCTAAGTGTTGGGATACGGACATTTCCTTTTGGGAGAAATCATCCAACTCACTCCATATAGTGCTCTTAATTTCCTTCTCCATCCATTGTGACATTAGCTCATTTCACTTATCCATGGGATATAAACCCCAAATGCATTATGACTATCATTAAAACAGACATCTGTCTTATTTTATTTTTTTAATATTTTTATTGGTGCATTGTAATCATACATGACATGTGTCTTTTAGATCAACTATGAAAAAAAGATGCTATTTTATTTATTTTATTCCTTCTGACATTCCTCATTCATATAGATTCAAGTTCAGGACCAACTCACCTCCTCTTTGAGACATTTTAAAAGTTTATTTCTGATTGACAGGTATCAATTTTACATATTAATGCATTTTGTTGTGATGTCATTCCTTACAGGCAGTTCTTGTGTAGTCAATTCCCTGGGGTTCTGTTGGTAGGAGAAATATTTCACTTTTAGAGGATGGTTCTACTCAATATTGAATTTTAGGTTTTTTTCTTTTCTGCACTTTATTTTACTATATTCTTTGTTTTTATAATTTCTCACATGAGATTTTTTGGTAGCTACCTGGTTTCTCTTTCTCTGTAAGTTCTCACTTATACCTTCCCTCAGAATCTCTGTCTTGCTTGCTTTCTTTCAGGATTCTCTCTAGCTTTCAACAGTTGGAATATGCCTAGGCAAGTTTTTTGGAGTGTGTGTGTGTGTGTGTGTGTGTGTGTGTGTGTGTGTGTGTTTCTCTCAGCTTGCTATATTTTTTAGACCTATGGATTGAACCCAGGGTCATTCTCCCAGTCACAGCCCTATCCCTTTTATTTTTTGAAACAGGATCATACAAGGTTGCTGAGGGTCTGGCTAAGTTTCTGAGGCTAGTCTCAAAATTGCTATCCTATCTCAGCCTCCTGAGGATTGTGATTACAGGTCTGTGTTGCCACACCTGGCTGTATTTGTGTTTTGATGTTTATCTTTATCTCGAGGAGTCTTTTAGGAATTATCCAAATATTTACTCACTCTATTCTCTCTTCTTCAGGCATTTCAGTGATACATACCTTATGGAAACTGTCCCACATTTCTTTTAATTTTATTTGTGCATTGTAGTCAAACATCTTAGTGGGGTACAGGATAGTAGATGCATACATGCACACATCACTCATTTAGCCCTTCGCGACTCGTACCCCATTGCCTTCCCCTTCTCATGTTTGGTTTAGTGATTGACTTTGATATGTTTTATGAATATATACATCAGGTACATTATGAAATATTCCTCTTCCCCCTCCCATAAGTTAGCTTGCCTTATTTGCTCTAATATGGTTTCTCCTTCATCTAGAATTTCTTCTATGACAACTTTTTCTTCCTAGCTTCAACATATTAGGGAGTGCATCCAATTCTGTACTGTTTTTTATTTGTCTCTTTTTGAATTTCCATTTCTCAGCATATATTACCCATCTGTTCTAAAATTTGTCTACATTTTTATTATATTTTATATTAGTGTTCTTGGGCTGTCCAAACAAGATACTATACACAAGATAGCTTGAGAAGTAGACATTTATTTTCTTAGTTCTCGAGGATAGAAATCCAATACCAAGGTTCCAGGCAATTTCATTTCTGGTAAGGGTTCTTTCTTTCTGATTTATCATCATGTGGGCATACTTGAGTAGAAAAAGGGGCAAGGAGAGGAGAGAGACCATACTTTAGTATCTCTTATAAGAATACTAATCCTAGTCAACTAGGCCCACCCTTCTGAACTCATTTAAACTTAAGTACAGATACTATCACAAAAGAGTGCTATACTAATGCTCATTATGGCTTTAATATTTGCCCTTTGGGATCAAAAACCTCTGGCATATAACTGAGCCCTTAATATATTGAATGATGTTAGAAAAAATTTAAAACAATTATCAGAGGACCCAAGTCTGGACCCAATTCTTATTTTGTCTTTTCAGACTATGATTTATTCTTGGCTTTTAGCCTGTATTTTCATTATTGTTGTAGAGAGCTTGATATATTATATCAGATAACAGAAATGGAGGCAAATAAATCTCTAATGCAAGTGCAAGGACTATGTTAATCTGTGTAGCATTTGGGTTTTATTGTGATATATGATATTGCTAGAAGTGTCAGAGACCCAATTCTTCCAATGTCCCTGTTTCTGTCCCTTCTTTTGACTTTGGGATTTCCTTACTCTTCTTCACAGATAGTTCATTATTATACTAGAACTATGTCAATTTCATGGTCCTATGTGGAAAAGGGAGCCTGCTCTCAATATCTCAGCTAAACTGAATCCAGTTGGTGGCTTTGTTTCTCTGACCTGTGACCTCCACAGGCATTTCTTCTAGTTCAATTCCCCACCTGATGGCCAACTGGACAACTGAGTGAGCTTTTGTGAGAATACCCTTTTCCCAACTCTATAGAGAGAGGCCTTTGCTATAGAGAATTCTCTGGGCTTATTTCAGTGATTACTAGCCAGGACCAAGAAGGGAATTTCCCTTGATCCTCACTGTGAGAGTCTGGTGGAGTTCCCAGAGGCAGAACCCTCCAAAATATACACCTCCATGAGATGGCAGCCCTCAGGAATTTGGCCATCTCATCATAGTCCATACTCAGCCCCAGCAACTTGTGAGGATCACCACGTTAGTGTTCCTACCACCTGGGCTTCAGCAGCTTTCACACTATGTAGGCAGACCTTGGCTGAGATGGGTTTTACACTCTCCATATTTCAGAGTGGTGGTTGTTTTGCAAAGTTAGTTCTCAGACAAGTATGAGATAAGTCATTGTTTTTCACATTCTTATAATGTTAGAATATAATTTTCAAAATTTTTACATGTGGGAGCTAAAACCAGAAGTGACGGTTGTCCTTTTTAGTTTGGGTCTCCACTAAAGCAGAGATGAGGATGAGTCCTCTAGTACAAACAATTGATTTGGCTCATGATCAAAAGTAGGGAGCAGAAACAGTGAGTGACTGAGAAGCAGGCAAAGACATTTAAGTATATGGCATCAATGCTACTGTCATAGGCAGTAGAGTTAGCTTTTGTTATGACCACTTTGATAACTGCATAAGGTTTTCCAGAATTGTCTTTCAGAAGGACCAAAGGCTGGACATTTTGCCAATCTCTTGTTTTAGGGTTAACCAGAAAGGAGTTAACCATAAAATGCTTTCAGTTGGATGAGTTTGAAGACTTAGTGTGACCTAGCATCTGGGTATGAAGCATCTGGTATGAGGCTCATGGCTGACTTGGGCAAAGTCACCCTCAATCTGATCTTGAGGTTTTGATAAAAAGAAGTTGAAATCCTAGGTCTACCAAGAAAAGGTAGCATGGGGTACTGAGTCTTCTAGCAAAAGCTTCTGAAATTCCCTAATATTGTTTCTTCATCAGAAGACTTTCTACTAGAAGTCTTTCTTGTTGTAAGATGCACAATAAACAATTCTGGAAATGAAATATGTTCTCAATATATGGCTTTTCTAAGCTAGAAAGCTAGCTGTAATTCCATCATTAGACACCAAACATATCTATCTATGTTTATGTCTGCCTCTGATCTGAAAATGACAAATACTGACACCAGTCCTATCTTTGCATTTATGATCTCATTTTGCCCAAGTATGCAAGGCAGTATGCTATTGATGTTGAGAGAATCAAGTTGTAATATCAGAATGAGTGACTTTCTCAAGGAAACAGGAGCAGTGTGGGGAGAGCCAGAGATAAAAGCTTTGCCAGCTTCACTACAGGCTCTGCAGAAATGAAGTGTTGCTCTTCCCAATTCTATAAAGCTATATAGAACTACGGTTTTTTCTAGTAGCCCTATTAAATTAGGACTGTGGCATATGTTTGTATGTTTGGCCACTTTTTATGAAATACTAGGTAGCGCTGAATTTTCCTGGTCCCTCCCCATCCTAAGAGAGGATATTTCTTTTAAGTTCATCCACCCACGTGGTCAGTACTTTCAAGTAAATCTCCATAGAAGAAATGTCTTTCTATAGTTTCCATAAAGATACCTTGTGTTATATATCAGATATAGAATATTCCCTGGAAGAGCTTGTGTATTGGCAAAAATGTTTTGAAGTGATATAATTGAATCATGATGGTTATAATCTCATCAGTGGATCAAACCAATGATGGATTGATAAATTTATTGGGTGTTAAGGTAAACAGGTAGTGTCTCACTGGAGGAGGTAGGTCGCTGGGGGTGTGGCTTTGGAGACTATATACATGCCCCTTGTTCTCTGTCGCCTTCACATTACCATGTCCTGAGCTCCACAGACATGGCCTGGTCTAATATGGACTGAAACATCTGAAACCTCCATAACTGTGAGCAAATAAGTCTTCCTTCCTTCAAAGACATGGAAGTCAGGCATTTAAGGTCACAGGAGTGAGAATGCTAACTGAAATAGTGTGCAATCTCATATCAATAGGCAGAAACTCCCAAGTTCCTCCCTTATTTAAGCATGAGTCTGGCTTCCAGACATGGGATTGAGTCATTCCATCTCACATTTGAACTATGGTTGTGTTGTTTAGAAACCAATTGGAATATAACATTGGTTATTTTCTCTGAAATTCACTTACTCAACTAAGATATCAAAGTTAGGAATATGTTAGGGATAGTCTTAGAAACTGGGATAGGAAGAATATCTGTGAGTATAATATGATCTCAACTCAAGAGCATTTGAAACAAAATGATCAGTAAAGATTCCCGTAGTATCAAAATCAATACAGTTTGAGACATATCTTCATATCTTGTCTTTGTGACCTACTGTGTAGGCTATGATGAGTGAGAAGTGCTGAACTCTCACACAAGAGTGCCTGGATTTTGCATTTCATGACTCTGAAGAAGTCCCGTGGGCTAGAACTTTATTTTATTGCAGAATAAAATCCAGTATATGAATACAATTTCATATGAACATATTTGAAGAAAGAGTGTTTTAATTGGAAAATTGTTTCCAAACATACATTGGCCAAATAATCCATAAACCTTGATATAACTGTGGAGGCATATGTTTACCTCCAAACCCTTAGTCCCACAATGGAATTCTATTCAGCTATAAAAAAAAATAATAGCATTTGCAAGAAGATGGAAGGAACTGGAGAACATTATGTTAAGTGAGATTAGTCAAGCACAGAAAGAGAAGGGACATATGTTTTCTCTAATATGTCCAAGCTAGGGAGCAGTGGTAATACCAGAGGGACTCCAGATGATGGAGGGGAAATCTCAGCAAAGCTTGAATGGAAGGATAGGAGAGGAAAAAGGCTGAGGTTGTTCAATGGAGGAGCTACAAACGAATATGTGTAATAGCACAATACAACATGATTAACCTGGACACACTCTATTGGGTGGGGAGGGAAAAGGAGGGGGAAGGGCATGAAGCACAGTGTAAATATACACCACTCTCAACACGTTCCACTTATAATTTTTAAAAATCCTTAGTACCTCTCACATACTGCAAGTCAACATAGGCCATGGATTGGTAACCCCATCATGGAAATGCGAAGTGCCATATGGGGTTACCGTGAAACAGAATTATGGTATGAGCTCTAAAGAGATGCATGGGTAGTGAAATGTATTTAGGATTAAGAGTTAGAGTGTCTGTGCTCAAGATTCAATTAATTTACTAGATAGTACATTTGAGTGAAATATTTGATCTCTATTTGTATTATCCTTGATTTTTACTTTAACACTGAACCTAACACTGGTGATTACTGCAGTATCATTTAAAAATGCATACAATAACACAGCCACATAGTATCATGATCTCCTTTTGAGTGCCCTGCAAAGCTCAGCTTTCACAAAATAGAAGCTCCTAAAATATCTACCAGGTTTAATTGTGAAATTGGTATAATTTCTTCTGAGAATAAAATATTTCAATCTTATTTTGTAAACCAGGAAAAAAAAAGGTGATTCCATTCTCTTAATGGAATCTCTGTGTTGAGATCTGCCTTAGATTCTAAAGAATGGGAAACCTGTGATTTTCATTCTGTACCAAAATTGAAACACTCTGTTACAGGCAAGGAAGCAGGGGCGGCTTCATCAGATTGCTGAATGCAGTGAAGAAAGGCCAGCTGTATGACCCAGGATAAAGTATCTCCTATGCATAAGGGAAGCCAGATTGTGCAGACTCTTCCCAAACTGTCCTGAACTCAACAACACTTATTCCTTATGAGGATGAGGAAACTGAGAGCTTTATTTACTACCCTACAACACTAATTCATTTGTTCTTTATGGGATAGAGAAAAAAAATTCCATCTGGTCCTCATCCCCATTCTGACACTTACAAGCTATGTGAACTCTGGGGCCATATTTCACATTAAAGGCCTACTGTCCATGTACGGTCGCTGGGAGCATTTTACATAATAAATAAATAACACCTTACCAGTGGTTGGCATATAGCAAGAGAAAATATAAGCCTCAATCTCACTGTCTGTAATAGTTAGAATCATTAAAGTCTCTCAAATATTTATTGGCACGTCCATAATTAGGGATCTGGGCTTTGTTTACTCATTTTTATGTCTTAGCCTAGGCACTATAATTTGGAATACTAGATCAGCTTTCTATAATTAGATACAGGTTGTATTTCCAAGGGTCTTTGTTCTTATAGTCTCCTTAAAACCATTGGTGGTATGTTACTACCCCTTTCCCATTGAAGATAAGAGAACAGAGGCTTAAGAGATAAGGTAAATTGTACACATTTAAACAGCTCTTACAGGGCTGAGGTGGATTTTAATTAGGTTTTATTCCCAATCCACACACCTGCAACTGCACTGAATTTCCCCCTTGGAACAAAGACGGCTCTCTTAATTAAAATTGATCTTCAGGCAATTTCTTACATTTGACTAAACTGTAAAAGACAAGTAAATTTACAAGACAATTAAATTCGAGCTATTTTTTTTCTGAACCAGTAAGCCACAGAAAAGGGCATTAGGCTTAGAACTGAAGATGTTTGGGATCTGATGCACTGATGTAAGCTTCATGCTAAATATATACACAAGGTCCTAATTGTTAATGCTTTTACGTATGGAATGAGAATGATGTTATCTAGATTTGGAAGGATTTAGTTAGATCTAGAAGATATGTGCTTTAAGAAATCCAAGATGTTTTAAAGGTAGAAAATGAGATGGTTCTTTTTTTGCTCTCACCTTAATTTCTCCATAAAAGAATGGAAATGTATATACAGGTCTATTGTTAGTATTGACGTGTTAGGCCAGGAGTAAAATACAGGGTCAATGACTGCAATTGATATTTTTTTATTCTTCCTCTTTGGTTTCTGATTCGGAAGGCATTCAGAAGGCAAGAGCAGGCCTCCTGGTTTGTAGGATGTAACTCAAAGTGTGTAGAGTGTCTTTTCTTCCAGATGCTCCAATACATGTGTACTAGTTTCTACTTCAGAAGCTCAGAGGAGATGGCGTCAGCCTCAAGAGGCTGGAAAATCTAGCAGAATCAGAGTGAGGTTTGAAGTTATATGAAGTAAACACATGACAAGGACCCTACTATTTTCATCAGAAAACTGCAATTGAGTTGAGGTGACATGTCTATTGACAGGTAACTATAATGTGATATCAGGAAACTCACCATGGTTTGACCTCCAAAAGGAGGAGGATGAGCATCTGGTCATGGCTCAGATCCTCAATACTGAGCTGAAAAAATTGGTCTCCTACCTATCATAAACATCTGGAGAGCTGCTTTATTCTTTGGTTTTCAGGATATCTTTTCTCTTTTAAGATCATATTAAAGTTAATGAACAGATATTAATATCTGGCTTCCTGCCAGCATTCTTTTTAAGATCCAACTGAGGCACTGAAATAAGGTCCATTAGTTACTAGATAATGCTATTTTATGGGATACTTGTTCTGTATGGATGGAGTGACTTGAGAACAGTCATTGACTCCAAGAGCCAGGCTTTGGTACCAGCTTTAGTTTGCTAACTGGAGCAGAAGAGCTTCATATAGGAGCTGCTGTTAACAGGCTGCTGGCCAGCAACCCTCCAATCTGATGCCAGGATCTATGTCTCCTGAGCTTACATGTTTCCCATTGTAGAACCCCCTCATCTAGAATGTCTGTCTGGAAAACTCAAATTTGAATCACAAAGTTCCTAGGAAGCCTTCCCTAAGTTCTATTCACCTGTGTGTCCTTTCAGTGTAGGACTGATCAGACTTGACTGCAATGGTTTGTTACATGCCTTATGACTCCTCTAGAATAGAGACCCCTTAAAACAAGATCACACTTTCGTACTCAGTCCTTGGTTAACATCAGAGGCTCAAACATTACTTAATGAAACAAGGAATGACCATGAGAAACTGGTTTTAAGTGTTCTGACCTACAGACTTAACCCAATTCACTTCCCTATAGGTTTGAACCCTAGTTTTTATACCTGTTATGGGAGAGTATAAAAACCTCCAAAGAGGCATCAAAGTTGGATTCAGATTTTGACTCAGCAACTGTCTGCTAAGAGGCATGTTTATATTGATCCTATAAATCTCATGATGTTCATCTGATGAACTTGATATTGGTACTCACTACCACGAAAGAGACACATATTAGAGTGGAATAATTACAGTTGAGTATCTAAATTACCTGGTTCATAGCTTGTGATATAGTTAGGACCTATATAATACCATCCCTCAACTCATGCACACTGAGTTTAAAGATAAGGGAGGATTTAGTTAGTAAGATTAAAACTATTTTTTTTTGCAAGAGAATTTTGTTCCCATGATCAGTAATGCAAAATTTTCTCCAAGCATCGATAGTATAAAGGTATGCAGTGTTGGAAAGAATTGTACTGATAGTTTCTAAAATTCAATTCACATAGACACTCCCATGATCTGACTCATATTGAGCATCTCCATTGTCTGGACCCCTTTAGAGGAAAGCGAGTCCTGTACTTGGGAAAAAGGCTCAAACGGTGAAGTTCCCCATGGTGAATAGGAGAAAGGAGGCGTGGAACATATTGGAAATCAAACCAGAACAATAGTTACATAATTGAGACTGTTTAGCTGGCCAAACTCAGAAGTACTGATGTGTAATTTTAAAGATATATATACATGTAAGCATAGAGTTAAATGCTGAGGCTATTTAAGGGGAGAGAAAAGCACCCTGATTCTTTGGACTTTAGATTTCAGATTTACATAGTGAAGAAGCTACTGCAACACTCAGTCATGAGACTATGTGGGAATCAGTCTCCATATCCTCAAGTGGAAGGAGAAAAAAATGCTCACACCGCACATACAAATACAGAGAATATTAGCTTAAGTGTTAACATATTCTATATGTTTAAACGTTATGACATGGATATACATTCTTTTGTTTTATATTCAGTTATAATTGTGTTACTTAAGACATTCATGTGAAAAATGGTTCAAATAGAACTTGAATGGACATGTTAATGTATGAAATAAAAATTATAACAGATGAGATTAACTGCATAGTAGATATTAGAGAAAATATTAGCAAAATAAAAATAAAGACAATATACAAAATAAAACTTTTCAGAAAAAATTGAAATACAGAATACCAAGCTGTGGGCAAACTCTCAGTGGCCCAAGACATACATAAAGGAACTACCTAAAGGTAGGAGGCAGAAAAATCCTTAAACATTGACTCAGATGCTTCCATATTTGAAGATAAGTATAAATCAACATACTCAGAATACAACCACTGATGTTTAGGAGATTATATAGATATATATATAAAATCTTCAGCACACATGGAATAACTAAATCAATTATGTGACCGATAAAATTAGCTTTGTAAGATTTTGATACCCCTATTTATTCAGAAAATGTCTCTTTGATGTGGCCGTTGAATGTCTCATTGTATATGATACTTTATCTGACTTTTTTTTTTTTGGTGGTACTGGGGTTCCTGAAAGCCCTTCTACCTCTGGGCTACACTCCCAGACCTATTTTATATATTTTTTATTTGGAAACAGGGTCTCCTAAGCCAGAACACGTGGCTGGCTTCGAACCTGCGCGATCCTCCTGTCTCCGCCTCCCAAGCGTGGGGATTACAAGTGTGCGCCACCATGCCCGGCCTTTAGTTGACCGTTAAGCAAAGAGACCAAGCAGACAATCCCAGTAGTTTCTAGACTGAATAGCAAAAATAACCAAAAACATTTATAAGATTCCCATGGAAGGTAAACTGTTTCCAGGAAAAAAAGTGGCTCTACTCTTCAACAAACCAGCCCTAAGTTAACTCCACAGCTTTCAGTTCTATAACCACCCCATTGATGATGAGATTGGCAGTCTGGAGAACTGTCTTACTATAGTCCCTTGGTTGAAGAATTTTCAGGATGCACCCTTTTTATATTGTTCCTTGCCTGAGTGGAAGTTTTTGGCTCCTGCCCACATGGATGCCTCATTGGGAACAGGTCTCTTCCATTAGGTAAGCACGTGGCTCAGAAAGCCTTCCTAATTCCCAAGCTCCTGATTTCAGGATTCTTTCTTCCAGGCCTATCATTAGGTGAACAAACAGATGATTTAGGGACTTCCACATTCTCTAAAAATAAATAAACTCTGTCTGAAGACTGCCCAGCAATGTCTCTTTTGGGGAGATATCCTTTGTATCATGGAAAGAAGCCCCTTTTCTGAAGTATCTCAAGCATCAGAAACACTTTTCCCCCACAGGAGCTCTAGTCTTTGCGAGATATCTGTGGACAGTGTCCTGTCTTATCCCATCTGGCTTATTAAGTACCATGTCAACTTCACAACCTCAGCTTCAGAATAGTGACTGTCATGAGCAAAATTAAGAGGCTGAGTGAAATGCATGGCTCTTTTTCTCCCCACAATATGTTACTCAAAGAGGAAGCCAGTGATGTTGCTGCAGTCTCAAATCATATTCTCCTCAGCAATCTTGATTTAAAACACACTAGGGACACAAAGGTTGAAGAGAACAGGAAAGTCTCCCATGAGCTTCTGTCCAGGTCCTGTGTGAGGCTATAAAAGAGTTTAGGAAGATGTAAAACAAGAGAAAATTGCAGAAGCCAAAGCCAAAATTAGATAAATCTAAAGGAGTGTACGTCTTTAGGTCTTACTACATCTGTTTACTTCAGATGATCAGCCAGGATACTTGAAGTTTCTCTTTTAGGCAAAGATGCCAGTTGGTGATTGATAGAAGTCCCAGTAGACTTATCTTGGAGCCACATGCTGCCTTAGTTCTAGGGTCTGGAAAATGTCACCACAACCATTGAGTTTGTTCCTGAAGGGACACTGGGACCGTCATTACCTCTGGTTTCTAGAAGCTTTGCCCTTTCTTCTCCCTTTTGCTTGCCACCATCTTGGGGAGTTAACAGATCTATGACAGATAGATGCTTGGAAATCCATCTCATTTTGATAGCTACTATCAGTGTTTTGATGGTAAGGCAAATGTTTGCCCTTCTGAAACAAAGCTTGTTTAGGATTCTTTCCAGTACAACATAGGCTTTGTTTTCCTTTCTTTGTGGTATCAGAGTTAAGTATCTCCAGTGACTGCTTGTCCTTTCATTCACTAAATTAGTTTTTACCTGCACCCATTATATTTATGAAAACACTTATGGTTTTATAAAATTATATTGGCCCTTCACTTCTACTTGGATCCACATGTATATTGTTATTCTCATTTCATAGTATTACAATCTTTCTATTTTGCCCTTAGTATACTGATTTTGCTTATATAAACATCTTATTTCTTAACTATCTGGAGGTATTTAGATCCCTATGAACTCTAATGAGTGCTTTTTTTATTCAAGAAACTTTCTTACATCATTTAAAGCCCTGTAATTAAAGAGTATGCATATACATGTCTATCAGATGTATTTGAATATTTTACTTTTAAAATTTTTGCAGGCACTGGGTGTGGTGGCACACGCCTATAATCTCAGCATTCGGGGGGGCTGAGACCGGAGGATCGTGGTTTGCCAACAACCTCAGCTACTTAGTGAGGCCTTCCACAACTCAGTGAGACCTTGTTTTAAAATAAAGAATAAAAAATAGGGCAGGGGATATAGCTTGGAGGTCGAATGTCCCCAGGTTCCATCCCCAGACCCACCAAAAATATGTGCAGACTTAACCCAGATATTATTCTAGAGTAATTTGAAATCTAAGGACTTTTGTGAAATTGAAAATTATGAGTTCAATTTCAGGCACACAAGGGTATGGGATTTTCCAGGAGGAACAGTGAAGCACCACTAGGGAAAGGTATTTTGAGTTTCAGGAAGGATTTTCTCAGTATTTGAGGTTTTGAGCTGAGAGATATTTCCAGGAAAAGATCATTCCTCTCATCAAAACGGCATGTCCTGTCACCACCCAGGAAACATTTCCTTCTCTATTTTTCTTCATCATAAACACACAACTCCTGACCTTGCCTGGAACAGGCCGTAGAAACCACACAGAAGTGCACAGCTGTGTCCATCTGGTAATTTCCCTTCCCAGCTTCATGCATCTGTACCTCATCCTGCCATGTAACTGCTTCTAGCAAATCCATGCTTGATTTAGGGAAGAAATGTGAAAAAGGCCGAGTTCCTAATCTCAATTCCCTCAGCCACATTTTTAAGTACAGATAAGCATTATCTAACCCTTTAGCTCATCAAAAGCTTGAGAATGAAGAAAACTGGTGGAGTTAATATATTTCATATCGTTTGAGTAAACCAAAAGTCAGTCAGCTTGAGGGCGTGTGAACAGGGCAGGGTCTGCTTGTGAGCAGTGACAAATAGGGACTTCTCAGATAATGGAAAGGAAAGCTCATCTCATCCTTGAGATTCAGATACAAAATTTGACAGTTTGGGAGTATTAGGTACTATTGTGAGCTAACTCAGAGACCGGAATTCAAATGTATGGCTCAGATACAAGGATTCCCAAAGACATGTAAGGCAGAGAGAAACAGGAGCATACATGTGATGTTTGACCATGGCCATGGGTATCATGAAAAGCAGAGTCAGCCAGGAAGGGGGCCAAGAAGACCAATGGAAGGGAGGCTTATCAAGGCGACGCAGCTGTGTGGTGATTCTCTGAAGTTTGTTGAATTTTGATAGGCAAATTGATAGCAGATTTTTCCATTTTTTGACAGTGGACAGTCTGAGAGAATACTCAGTCTGTTTTTTTATATAGAACCTATGACAACCATAAAGTAAAGCAGAACATATGTAGACTGTGTACTTATAAATAATGGTAGAAAAACTATAGATCAGAGTATATAATATCCTGTGATAATGTGTGGGTTGAACATGGTCTGAGGAGTAGACAAAGATGGTGGTCATTCTGAGGGCAAATGTGTTCTATGAAGTTACACAGAGTGCCAAATGGCCCCAAACCATAGAGATATATGCTATGGACCAGGGGGTGAGGAGCCCTGTTGGGTATCAGTGAGAATGATATAGAAGGATTTGAGTATTTCAGACTGTAATGAGAGGGAACTTTGGTGCAACTCATCTGGAAGTTCGCCCTTCAGGGGGGCATTAAATAAGACTTTTCATTTACCCTATAACCTACAGAGCAATAAACTCTTCCTGCAAATTCAGGGAGAGGATTAGGAGATGACAATAGAGAAAAGCCTATCTAAAGCAGAAATGATAAGTAGAAGAGGCATGTTGGGTGTTGGTCTCCCAGAGAGGAGTATGAGCCCAGGGAACGTGGAGAGGAAGCACAGAGGCCACTCAGGCCCTGAGGGTAGGTGCAGGCATGATCCTGAAGCTGTGTCAGAACAAGTTAGCATATGAACTGCCCAGAGTGAGTGACCTCCAAACCACCTACCAGGGCCTCCAGAATAGAAAAGATGGGTGTGATCAGGGAAACCCCTAAGAGGACCGAGAAAGGTTTCAGGTGGGAAATTCCAGAAGACCTTTGGAACAAGAGTTTGGGTGGGTTCAGCTCTTGTGGCCCCATACCTGGGGAGGTTTGTCTCATTAGGGTGGTGAGCTAGCACCCAGAACCATGGGTAAAACCCACTAGACCTCTAGTTCTCATCTCCTGCTAATTGTCCCAATTTAGTTACTCTGTGCACCTTCACATTGGCACAGTTGACCATGTTGAAGATAGATTGGATTACTAATCTGTGGGATACGTACACAATGGAATTTTACTCACCCATAAAGAAAAACACAATTACATCATTTATAGGAAAATGGATGGAACTGGAGGACATTATGCTAAGTGAGATTAGTTAGTCACAAAAAAGAATAAATCAGCTGCTTTACTTAATATGTGAAAGCTAGGGAGAAATGGGTAACAGGAGGAACTCTAGATGAAGAAGGATATCCTATAGAGGAGCAAATAAGGTGACCTAACTGAGGGGATGGGCGGGGGGAAGAGGGAAACTCTCTAAAGCATATGATGTACTTAAACATATCAAAGTCAATCACTAAGCCAAGCATGGGGAGGAGGGATGGGTAGGGAATGGGGTGGGGATTGGGTATGGGATAATTGGATGATGTGTGCATGTATGTCTCCACAAGTCTTATCCCATTAAGATGTATGACTACAATGCACCAATAAAAATTTTTTAAAGCTGCAAGCTAAACCCCATGCAAACCCTAACCCTAATTCTCACTCTAAAACTAATAAGGACTTTGAAGGTCAAAATTTTTTCCTAAAAGCAACAATACTTTTTAACATTTGTCCAAACCTTTATAACCAGGCCTAATTATAATGCACATGAAAGCTTTAAGCTAAACCCCAAGCAAACCCTAACCCTTAACACTAATACTAACTCTAACCCTAACGAAAACACTGAAGATAAACATCTACTTTTCCTAACAGCAACGATGATTTGGCTGCACATCTATAGGAATAGCTGCATTCTACATAAAACTATAGAACTGGTTCTATGGAGCCAGCCTCATCCTTGATAAGGTGCTTCAGGGATGGGCATCTGGGCTGTTGCTGCAGCGGACAGGGTTGTCCCTGTAACTGGCACTCACCATTGAGGGATAATGACAGAAGCAACACAAGTGTCTTAAACTCCTATGACAGGTATTCATCTTCCCAGTCTACCTCTCAAATATGACTTTAGTAAGTGATCCTACTTAATGCTGTCCATTGAAGTGGAATGAAAAAACTCAGAGATCATGCTTTGAGTTCCCCAAATCAGCTGTGCTCAAATTGTCTTGCTTAACAGCTGGAGAACAGAGCTCATACACTTCATTCAAGGAGGCTGCTTAAGAGTAGGTGCCTATAACCAAGGTTTAACTTCTATAGCACAGCTCCAGGGAGGGAGCACATTCACCAATAGAAGTTTATAGATCCATGAACACAAGAAACTTAGACTTTAATGAAATCAGTGGAAAGTATAAAACCTATAAAATACTTCTTGAACATGTTGATGATCAAAAAAGAAGGGCAACTTAATAGTGAAATTTAGAATTAAGCATACTCAAGTACTCAGGACATTTATCCTGGCACTCATCCTCACTGGGGTGTGAGAATCCCTGTTCTGAGCATAAACAAAGGTTCTAGAAATAGCAGTCACCAGGTTAGACAATGAGCAGTAGGAAAGCCTGTATAAACAGAGATGGAAAACCTGGAGTAACTGAGGGCACTTCTGGCTTAGCACAGGACTGGGAATTTTAACTATGGTATATGCCTGTCTATGATGGAGTATTAGATACAGCAGCCATTATTGCAGGATATCATCTACACAAACTAGGAAATAGGTGAACACCCTCCAGGCTACCACTCTGCCATGGGCTGCACACCAAGGTCCATACTGAGTTTCCCTGCACTTGTTATGTCTTGCCATCAACATCAATAGCACCCACATAGGCTGGTGGCTTGACTCTTTGGAACAGCTTCAGATGCTGCCATGACAGGCCACTCAGAAGACCTTTCCCCAAAGGAGGCACATGTGAGACCTAGAGGAAGACAGCACCTGAAGATATATGCTCATTCAAGGAATCTCAGAGGAGCCTCAGTATTCACCGGCCTGCCTCACTGCAGAAAGTAATGCTGTCAAATCAGAGGCAGTAGTGAAACAGGAAAACTCATTCTTCTGTTTGCAGGCAGCAGAGCACTGCAGGTAGCAGCCTGAATCAGAATCAGCGTCAAAGTCCTTCTACACCAACATCACGTGTGCTCCTATTTTGAGCGAATCTAAAACCAGGCACCCCAGATTCACTCTTCTTAAAAGGTCATATATGGCATTTAACACAGAATTAAGCATGGTAGCATTTTTTTTTTGGTGGTACTGGGATTCCTGGAAGTTCTTCTACCTCCGGGCTACACTCCCAGACCTATTTTATACTTTATTTTTGGAAACGGGGTCTCTTACTTCGAACCTGCACGATCCTCCTGTCTCTGCCTCCCAGGCGTGGGGATTACAAGCATGCGCCATCACGCCTGGCCAAGCATGGTAGCATTTTTAATAAACTTCTCAGAGTTACTGGATCATGGGCTTCTGCCTAGTGGTGCTATACCATGCCATACTGGAATTAAGGAAAACTGTTGACCATTTTCCAGTTGCCTAAAATGTAGCTTTTTCCAGGTCTTGTAGAGATAGTGTGCATTATTGAAAATACCTGAAGGAAGGCTTGCCACATCTGATATGTATGTAGAATTAGATTGCAGGACCAGGGCTCCTTGATCTCAAGTTGATGCTAAGTACCTGAAGGCATCTGCAACTCTACCTATGCAATTGTAGAAGATTTTAGCCACATGGGTTTGTGAAGGATTGGAATACTTACTAGTAGCCACCTGCATGCCCACAGGTGCCCCTTATAGGCTTTGCATCCATCTGTGGGTACCATTCTCTTACTTGTAAGATGATTTAAAAGAGAACATATCAAAGCCAATCACTAAGCCAAACATGAGAAGCAAGGAGGGGGAGGGAATGGGATGGGAATTGGGTAAGGACTAATTGGGTGATGTTTGCATGTATGGCTCCACCATCTTGTAACCCATGAAGATGTATGACTACAATGTACCAATAAAGCATTCAAAAATATGTTAATCATGATAAATTTATTAAATTCATCATTACAAAATACACCAGCTAAATGGTGCTTGAGTTATATTAGTCATAAAAAAATAAAAGGTCACCAGTCTCCTCTGAGAGAACTTCACTTCCCCATTAGCTAAGTGGTGGATAAACAGCTGCGAAACCAGATGAGCTGCTGCGTGGCAGGCGCTCTGGGGTTACATCCAAGCTCACCTGGCCTCACCAATATAAAGCCCATGCAAAGAGTTAGTCTGAGCAGGTCCTACAACCCAGCCTCTCAATCCTTTACCATGGCAGGCATCACACGATAATGCAGATGATATGATGCTCATTGGGCAGCTACTATCTCATCATGCAAAAGAGGGTGAAGTCAAAGGCTTCCCAAAATCTTTGAAATGAGGACCTATTGCTGTTATTAACCTTTTATATACAATTCTTGTAGATTTCCCTTCCCCTTTTGCTTCTCAAACAGCATTTCAGAGCTGGATATGGCAATGCACACCCATAATCTGTAGGGAGATATTAAGGCTTTCCCCTAGATTAATGTTTCTGACTCAGCTGACTATCCTTTGCCCAGAGTCAACAAGGTTAGGGGTCATGGAAAGTTCAGAATAAAAGGTCTGGGAGAAGATCAGATGGTGATGGCACGAGGGTACTGATGAACCTATCTGTAATGTATGTGCTTTGGATTTGGTCTTTATTGTATTCTGGTGGTGGTAGCACGAGGATGTTGATAGACCTGCGACTGTATAAATACCTCTTGAAAGACAAGCCCAGCATTGGCGCAATAGAGAATGCTGACCCAGGCATGGTCATCGACCAGTAGGAAATATTGACTCAAGAACAGGGGTCGGCCAGTAGAAATAGGCTGGCGCCCCCCTCCCACATTAAAATAAATTAAATATTCTGAGAACTAAATTCTTAAATTCTTCATCCTCCCACCTCTCTTCAGAACCCGTACCTTTGCCAGCTGGCTCTGGCAATAATCCCAATACTTAGAAGGCTGAGACAAGGCCTCCCTCAGGAACTTAGACCCTCAGCACCTTAGTGAGACCTTATTTCAAAATTCAAAAGAAGGCTGGGGGTGTAGCTCAGAGGTAGAATGTCCTAGGTTCAACTTCTAATCTCTCTCTCTCTCTCTCTCTCTCTCTCACCATTTAAGAAACTTTCTCTCTCACCTTCCCCACAGATTTATCCTACTGAGTCCCCAAACCTTGTTCTCTGGTCTCCAGCAGCTGTGCCCCCCTGACACAGCCTCTGCTTCCCTGGTGAACTGAAGCCTCCTGCACTCCTGGTCTCTTTCTCCCTAGGATGTTAGGTGGGACTAGGTCTTCCTGCATGTTTTTTTTTTTTAAAGTAATCTGGACTCAAGATTCTCCCAAAGACATTCCCCAAAAGACAATGAGGAAATTCAGAATAGAGGAAGCCTTCCTGTGAGGTAGTGGTCAGAATTGAAGCTTACGGAGGCAAAGCACTACAGATAGAGGTGGGGAGGTGTTTTGGTGTCTGTTCTTACACAGGTCACCATGAGAGTAGACACAAGAGGAGATGGAGAGCAGGCAGAGGAGAGAATTAGGAAAGGGCTCAAAACTGCCTTAAGTAAAAATAAAGCCATGCAGGACCACTGTCCCTGGACACTTGGAAAGCCATTCAACCCCAAAGCTGAGATAACTGCACTTGAAGCCCCCAGTGCAGACCCAGGGTCAGGCGGAGCAAGAAGGGCTGCCTTGGTCCCCCCTTTATGGACCCTCTTGTTCCTCCCCCACAGTTACTAGGACAATCCCCACCTGGGCCGGGAGTAGATCCTTGCCCTCTCTCTGCTAGGGGCAGCTGGGCCTTTCACGTGCTCAGAAGGACCAGGCTTCAGCTGGGCATGGTGGCACACACTTATAATCCAAGTACTTGGGAGGCTGAGACAGGAGGATTGCAGGTTTAAGGCCTCTCTCAACTACTTAGGCCTTCTGCAACTTAGTGAGACCCTGTTTCAAAAATAAAAGTGGATGTATCACAGAGGTAGAATGCCCCTGGGTTCAATCAACAGTTCTGAAAAAGAAGTTCATAGCCGCACAATTCACAATTGCCAAATTATAAAACCAGCCAAGATGTCCACCAACAGATGAATAGGTTATAAAACCATGGGATATGTACACAATGGGATTTTACTCAGTCAAAAAATGAGCAAAATTTGTCTGATACCAAGCTTTTGATGACTTAAAGATAACATTTCAATATTTCTTTTTGCTTTCTTTCTTACCAGAGAATCTATTTTGGGGATAGGGAGAGAACGGGGTGGGGATCGGGTGGGGGCTGACTGGGCAATGTGTGCATGTATGTCTACAAAAGTATGTATCCCACTATGATGTATGAATACAGTGCACCAATTAAAAATAAATATAAAAAAATGAGCAAAATTAAGCCGGGCAAGGTGGCGCATGCTTGTAATCCCAGCATTCAGGAGGCCAAAACCGGAGAATCACGGTTTGCAGACAGCCTCAGCTACTTAGTGAGGGCCTCCGCAACTTAGTTAGACCCTGTTTCCAAATAAAGAATAAAAATAGGGCAGGGGATGTGGCTTGGAGGTCAAATGCCCCTGGGTTCCATCCCCAGACCCACAAAAACAAAAACAAAACAAAAAAACAAAAGTATGTAATTTACAGGAAAATAAATAGACCTGGAAGAACATTATGCTTAGTGAGATTAGTCACAAAAAGTAAATCAGATGCTCTCCCTAATATGTGAAATCTAGGAGGGAAAAGTGGTCATAGGAGGAACTCTAGATGAGGAAATGAGAAACCATAGATGAGCAAATAAGGTGACCCAACTGAGGAGGATGGAGGGGGTGGAGGGAAATTCCCTAATGTACATGATGTACATTCACAAACATATCCAAGTCAATCACTAGGCCAAACACGAGAAGGAGGGAGAGGGAGGGGAAAGGCTAAATGAGTGATGTGTGTGGTTATGTATCTACCATCCTCTACCCCATTAAGAGGTATTACTACAATGCACCATTAAATTGTTTTTCATTGTCAGGTTTCGCCACTTTGGTTAACAAATAAAGGCAATAAAGATGCATAAGCGGTGAAGTCAAGCCAGCCAGCGTGGGGAAACTGTCAGCTGGACCTAAACCTCAAATCTTCATGATCAGGAAGGGACCTCAAGACAGTGTGATTAGGGGGTAATCCCCACATGAGGCAGGAGCTGGAAGCGGTGAAATGCACTTTCTCCTAGGATGCACACAGAACCCCAGGGGCTTGCCTGCAACTGCAGAATCCCAGCCAGAACATGGCCACCTGTCCATACAAGCTGGTAGCTCTTCTTATGCCGCGTTTTAGCTTATCGCAGGGGCTGCTGAGATTGCCTTTCCTAAAAAGGAGGTCCATGTGTGACTGGAGCCCGGTAACTAGCATCTTAACACAAGCATACTCCAGTGATTTCGGGAGAACCTCATGTATCTGCCTCTATGGCTTACAATGGACAGAAATCAGGATAAGGTATTAAAGAGCCTTTAACAGGTCTACAGGATGTTACTGGAAGTAAGGAGGATCATTCCGACCAGCTTTTCCCCTGGTTAAAGATTCCTGATACCTATCACCTGATGTAATGTTTACCAAGTCTACTGTCAATTGACAACTAGGAACAGGAGCATTGCACTCTGGGTCCCGGGCTGATCTTAAAGTAACAAAAGGCATTTGCTGCTCTATTTAAGGAATTTGAAGATTTTAGTTAGAGTTTGAAGGACAGCAACATTCTTAGCCACTTGCCTCCCCTGGCCAGTGAATTAGTATCTCCTCACAAAGGTGCCACACCCAGAGGAAGAGGAACCAAGAGCTTAAATTAAGCACCCAAATCCTTGCGAAGGTTGCCCTTCTGTCCCAGGGGCACATGGCCACATTGATGGTCACTTGTTACCTTGGTAGCTCCGTTTAAATGATTCCTTACCTTGCTTAGTGCCTGCCTTGTGAAGGCTCGGTCTGGGAAGGCTCCGATCCCATCCGCCCTTCAGCCCTCAAGGACAAACTCAGGGGTGATTTTAAAAAGGATAAGTCCTAGTGGCCTCTGAGCTCAGAACTGAAGCTTCCAGCCTGTCATGAAGAACAAGAGAGAATATGATTCAATACTTCCCAAACCTGTCAGATAAGAAATCCATTACTGCTCCTCTTTTAAACCAAAAGCTTTTATAGAAGCAGCGTGGTCCCATTTGCTTCTTCACTGAACACAGGAAAAGAACACTAAACATCTTCCCTGGGGCTGGGATGCAGCTCAGTAGTAAAATGCTTGTTGGCATGCAGGAGACCCTGTTCCTATCTCAGAACAGCAAAAGAAAAGAAACACCTCTCTTTTGGGACTGTCCACTTCTGCACACAGCTCTTCTATGCCACATTCCCAAATCCCATTCTCCAGGGCCTTGAGCAGCTGTGTACCCCCAGCCCAGCCTTTGCTCCCATGGAGAATCAGGGCTTCCTATGTCCCTGGTCGGTTTTTCCTTAGTGGCTTAGGAGGAAATCGGTCTTTCCTGCCCTCCTTTTTATAATAAGTTGAATTAGTTTCTTCCCTATGTAATTCTCAGGAACTTTTTCCAAAAGACAACAAGGAAATCTGGAAGAAGGGAAGCCTTTCTGTGTGGAAGTGGCCAGAATCGAAGTCCATAGAGCCAGGGTACTTGGGGTCGAGGGGAGCTGGGAGTTTCCTCCTTCATGGATCACAGTGTGAAGTGGCAGTGACAGGAAACAGCTGCTTAGATCAGCTTGAGAGAGAGACAGGCAGAGGAGTGTTGAGAAGAAAGGAGCAACTGATAGTAGCTAGCCTACTGTTCCTGGCCACCCTGAGAAGCCATCCAACCCCAAAGCAGAGCTGAGTGCACCCAAAGCCCCCAGTGCAGGCCCTGTAATCAGGGCTCACCAGAGTGACAAGGACTGCCTCAGCCTTCCTAGTTTGGACCCTCTTGCCCCTCCCCACAGCAACCAGGAGCAGTCTCCATCTGGGGCCGGAGCACATTCTCGCCCTCCCTCTGCTAGGAGTAGCGGGGGCCTTTCACGTATTCAGAAGAACTGGGCTTCTTCACGGTGGTCAACATGGAGAGCTGAGGCTACCAAGCAGGTCCTGGAAGCTCAGCCACTGACTCCAGAAAGAACCTTGCTCATCTGTGAAGCCAGCAGCTGGATTAGAGAGGAGGGAAAGTGAGTGGTTCAGTCCATTCTTTGCTGCTGGACAAGAGTTGAGAGGACCAAGAACATCTCCTTGATTTCAAGAAAAAAAGCCCTCCTATGTGGACTTTGTGCAGCATGGTGTCACTAGGATGACTGCATTTGGTGGTGTGACCTGCTCATCCATCACTTTAGCAAGGGAGGTGTCCACTGAGGTATCCATTGCCATTTGAAAATTACCCTTAAAATATGCTACAACTCATCAGAAATGTGAACTGAATTCCCACACCTTTCCACTGAAGTCAGCTTTCTCTTGTCAAACCAAGGTAATATATCCATGAAATTTAAATTTTATAATCCCCCCCTGAGAATTACATAGACAGTTTGATGTATTAGGGTAGGTTTTACAAAACAGGTTATCATGCATTTTATTTCTGGCTTACTTTTATTAAGGTGCCGAAACCAATTTACTTCTTTTTTTTTTTTTTTACTTTCAATAGATATAACCATTGCATAATATCAACTGGGTGACAGTTTACATTGCCGGTCATTTTGCATAGCCACATAAGCTCGTGTTTCTGTCCATGGCAGTGATGTGACCAAGGCATTGGCCCTGTGATTCCACAGGAAAGCCTCTGTGATTACTGAGCTCCAGCTCAATTCAGGCCTCATTAGTTGGCCTTGTTTCCTCGGCGGGATTCTGAGCACAGGCTCCTGGTGGGCTCCTGGAGCTTCTCCCCTGCTGCAAGTAGCAGGAGACAAGCAAAGGCAGAATGACCTTGCCACTCCAACTTTGCTAACTTGGGGTCCTTAAGTCATTTCAATATTTTTTTTAAACCTGGACTGGCAACTTATACAATATGTTCTCATAGTAGCTCTTGAGGCAACCAACATGCAGGTTTTTTTATTACATATATTTTATCTTAAAAAGTATTATTTAAATTCATAAACATATCAAAATCAGTGAGCTAAACATGAGAAGAGGGAGGGGGAAGGAATGGAGTGGGAACTGGGGAAGAGCTAAATGAAGTATGCATGTATGCCTCTACCATCTTGTATACCATGAAGATGTATGCCTACAATACACCAATGAACACATAAATAAATTATATAAATTTACGTGGTCCATGTGACAGTTTGATATACATCGAGTACAATAATCAAGTCAGAAAAATTAACATTTTCATCACCTTAAATACTTTTAATGTTTTGATCAGGTAATATATAGATTTATGGGGTACAATGTGATGTCTTATTTATTGGGGATTGAAACCAGGGGCCACCTCCGAGCACTTTTTATTATTTTGCCTGAAAACTGTCTTACTTGGTTGTTGAGAGTCTTCCTAGGTTGTTGAGGATGTCCTCGAACCTTCAATCATCCTGGCTCAGCCGCCCAAGTACTAGGATTACAGGCACAGACCACATATTACATTTAAGTGTGATGTTTTATACATGCCTATAATATTTATATATCAAATCTGAGTAATATGCATGCCCATATTCTTAGCACTTATTTACTTTCATAAAATGCATAGTAGACTACTGTGAACTATAGTCACCCTTCTGGGCTGTAGAACACTAGAACTTCTTCTATCTATCTAACTTAATTTAGGCACCATTATCAAACTTTCCATTACCTTACTTTTTTTAGCCTCTAGTAATCACTATTATACATTCTGGTCACCTTTTATTTATTTTCTTTCTTTTTTATTTGTGTGTATGGTACTGAGGATTGAATCCAGGCTGATTCTACCTCTGATATGTACCCTCATCCCTATTTTATTTTTTATTTTGAAACAAGGTCTAACTAAGTTGCTGAGGCTGGCCACGAACCTGTGATCCCCCTGCTCAGCTTCCCAAGTACTGGGATTGTAAGTGTATGCCACCACCATGCCCAGCTCTGGTTACCTTTTTTTGTTTTTAAACAAAATCCACAGATGAGAGAGAACATATAGAATTTGTCTTTCTGCATCTGATTTATTTCACTTGCCATAATGCCCTCCAGTTCCATTCATTTTGTTTCAAATAATAGAATATCATTCTTCTTATCAATGAATATATTCCATTGTGTATGTGTACCACATATTAAAATTCATTCTTTTCTTGATAAGCATCTAGAATGATTCCATATCTTAGCCATTTTGCATAGTGCAGCAATGAACATGGGCATTTAGAAGCCAAGGACTGTGTCCTTGCTGGGGGAGAAATCTGCACCATCTTTGCCTGAGGTCTTGCCCCGTGTGTCTATGGAGGGTGAAACAAGGCACATTTTAATTTCACAAATTTCTGATTGAACTCATCTATTTAGTGCTAGAAGAATTTAGAAGTGATTTGCTTGGAAGTTTTGAGGGTCACTCTACATTTAAAAACAGAATTGTGTAAAGAAGGGTTAGGGTCAGTTTAGGTCAAATGTGATGTGACATATTTTAACTATGATAGGTACCTTAGGAAAGTGTTAATCTCATCCTGCCCACTCTCACTTCACACCAAAGTACCTGAGTTTACAGAGGGTTTACACTTGGGGATTTGATGAAAACCATGTATTTGGGGTTGTGTAGCCTTTCTTTCTAACTCAATATAATCCATGCTTCAATGTCACTTAACATTTTTTAACCACCTTTCCATTCTCACTGCATCCATACTGGGACCCCCAAATGACCCCAAGACAGCCCAGGAGTGGCCGCCGGTCTCAGATTCCCCTGGTTGACAAAAAGAACCAAAGCCATGTACGATGAGTTGTGAAGAGCTCAACCTAAGAAGCAGGAACCACAGATTCTATCCTCGGCTCCCTAGTTAGCAGCATGGCTTTTTTTTTTTAAATAAATCATTTAAACTCTCTGGTCTTCAGATTTCTTATGTATCAAATGGGTTTCTTAATTTCAGCTGTTAGAGTCTGTGAGGATTGAGGTTTAAAAGTTTGGAATCACACGTTTTGGTCAGCATTCTTAGCTCTTTTACCCAAACACATGGCACAAAATTTAGAGGAAGAAAGGTTTATCTGCTCACAGTGCTGGAGATTTCAGTCCATGATAGACTGGCTTCCAAGCTGGAGCCAGGGTTGCAGGTAATCAGGGGACAGTGACAGGAAGCAGAAAGAGAAGGTAAGAACTAATTATCGGGTCATGGTGGCAGGGGAGAGAGAAGAGGGCAGCAAGTTGCAACACTGGCCCAGAAAAACCTTGTTTCTGTCCATAACTCCAGAAACCCTTCCTCAGCAACCAGGCTTCTTCCTCATGGTTGTCTCTAGCCCATGAAGTCTGGGGGAAATTTTAAATCCAAACTAACACACATGATTAGGGGAAAAATCACTCTCCTTTATAAAGATATTGCTCATTTTCTGGATCAGGAGTAATTAGGAGACAGTTATTGTCCAGAAGAACAAAAACCCTGGATGTTCTGATTGTAGACCATATGCTTTCTAAAATTACCAATTTTCTTTAAAAAGGAAATTTTCTTTTAAAAGGAAATCAATTTCAGATAGACAACTTGTGGGAGGCATGAGGCATGTAGGTTATTTATACCTGAGTGTGATAATTGGCCTGTGATCTTGGACCTGGGCCACCCCAGCCCTGGCCTGTACACTGCTGCTCAGAAGGCCATCTTGGCTTTCTCCTTACCATCTGGGTCATCCACACTGTGGTCTCCTGGCTCTATGGCCCACAGTTCCTCCCTCTGTCCTATTGACTCACAGCTTCTTGTGGAGAGGGGGATGCTATCTGTTGCCAATAATCCCAGAAGTAATGGCACAGGGAGTAGGTGAGACTCTGCTGGAGCCAATAGGACCTAGAAGCAAATTTAGAATCTACCATTATTTATCAAGTGCCTGCTGGGCTGCAGCCCTTAGATCAAGCTTTAAATACATCGTCTCACACAACCCTGGGCTCCAGTCACACACTGCAGACTGATAATTGAGTATAATCATTCAGATAGTTAAAGCCAGTAGTTTACCAACTTATTTTTAATAGAACTTTTTTTGTTTCAAATGAAACCTTATGTAGACGCATCTTCATATATCTCATTAATTCACATACTTACATTTGATTTGTAGGTGGCTTATCAGCAATTACTAGCTCTCACTAACAGCAAAGTGCCTCAGGGCAAGCTAATCCTTCCCTGTATGGAGGGGGCTTTGGAACACTTCAGGTAGCCAAGGCTGACAGTCTTCTGGAATATGTTTTCCTCCTAGGAAATAAGTCTAATATGAGACATTGTCCCTGCTTCTCCTGGGTCTTGTGTTTGTGTGTGAAACACAGAATCACTGCAGCTTGTGAAGGAAGGCATGAATGCAGGGTATAGCACAGTGGAAAGAAAGAAAAAGTAACACATTGGTCTTTGGAGATGACTTTGGGTACTGAACCAAGCACCTGGGGAGGCTTAATTTTCAATTAAAATCACATGTCATAATGCAGTTCTTTCATGATAAAGTTATCTTACACTTGGAGCCTATTTACAAATATCTCAGAACAGCCTTATTGCAAAATATTCAGCTGAGTTACCTTCCAGTGGTGCATCTCCTTTAGGTTGGCCCCAGGCAACTCTGAGGACCACAGGACTCCAAGGTGTGAAGGTGGAATGCTTCTGAGATACTCAGGATCTTATTGCAACAGGATGATCAAGTGTTACTTAACATCATAATTCATAGCTTTGGTAAACTGAGCATATTCCACCTTTAGGTTATTAAAATGTTTATAAAGCTGGACATGATGGTGCATTCTTGTAATCCCAATACTGAGACAGGAGGATTACAGATTCAAGCCCAGCCTCAGTTACTTAGTGAGACCCTCCACAACTTAGTGAGACTCTGTTTCAAAATAAAGAATAAAAGATTGGGCTGTGGGTGTAGCTTGGAGGTGGACTATCCCTGGGTTCAATCCCCAACACCACAAATAAAATGTTTATTAATGTTCATATAATTAGTTTATTGTGGGTATTGATGGAAACTTTATAAATCATGTAATTGTGGGTATTTTTGTTTTGTTTTCTTTCCTGTAGGCGATTTTGTTCCATTTTAGTAGGGAACATAATTTAATTTTGGTGTATTCAGAGAATATAGACTACATTTTTATTCTTTCAAACTTCTTGAGGTTTCTTTATGATGTAGTACCTAGTCAAAATTACAAATATTTCATATGTATATAAAAGGGTGATTCATACCTATGAGAGAAAGAGTACAGTGAAAGAGTGCTTAGTTCTTGGTATAAAAGTATATAGTAAGGATTTACTTAATATATCTAACATTTCAAATAACTCCATGCTTTCAACAGTATTGATAAAACCTTTTTATTATGTTTCTTACTCTGTATCACAGTGAAAGGGTCAAAAATAAACAAGAAACAAACTATGTTGAAGGATCTTTCATTGCATAAAAGAAAAACTGATTCATGAAAGACAACCACAATATAATTGCAATCTCAAAGAGAGAGGAAGAGAAGAGAGAAGATAAATAGATGATAGATGAGAGAGAAAGAGAGGAGAGAGAAAGTGGAGGAAGGAGAGAGGCTAGAAGAGAAAGAGGGAGTGGTGTGCAAAGCATTGGAGCACAGGGAAGAAAGTGTGTAGGAACGAGGAAAGCCATAGTAGCTGCAGGGAGGAGGAGACACTGCCTGAATCTTATGGCAGGAGTAGATCTAGCTTCATGGTGACAGCCACTGGGGGATGAAGAGGAGAAATGAGCCCAGAGACAGACGGTACTTCTGCTTCTCTTCCTTTAAAATATATTTTAATGTCATATGTAAAATTTGTCAGAGTTTTTTTTTAAAGGAAGAATGATTAAAAAGGGAAACGAATGGAACTGGAGGACATTATGCTAAGTGAGAGTAGTCAGTCACAAAAAATAAGAAATCAGATGCTTTCCCCAATATGTGAAAGCTAAGGAGAAATGGGTCATAGGATGAACTCTAGATGAAAAAGGAAATCCCATAGAGGAGCAAACAAGATGGCCTAAATGAGGGTATGGGAGGGGAGAAGGAAATTCTCTAAAACACACAATGTACTTAAACATATCGAAGTCAACCACTAAGCCAAACAAGGGAAGGAGGGATGGGGAAGGAATGGGGTGGGAATTGGGTAGGGGCTAAATGGGTGATGTGTACATGCATGTACACACAAGTTTTTTTTACCCCAATATGATGTATGAATATAATGCATGAATAAAAAATTAAAAAATTAAAAATAAAAGACAAGCTACAGGTTGGGATAAAATAATTGCAAGGTACATAGATGATAAAGACTTATTCAAAATATACAAAGAACTGTTAAAATTAGAAACTACACAAGCACCCATAGTTTTTATTCTTTTATTGGTGCATTGTAATTACATATCATGAGAGGCTCGAGATGACAGAAACATATTCGGACAACACAAACATACATACACAAAGCACTTGGTTTGTGTTTCCCTCCCCGTTACACCCTTCCACTCACTCAAGCCCTACCCATGTTGATGAGATCAGGAGTGATACCTTTGTCTATAGTAGAGACATAGCATCATTGAGCTGTTTCCTTCATCCATCTTCTTTTCCTCTCCCTCACTTTCATTCCCTAATCCACTTTCACAATTCTATTGGTCTCTCCCCACACTTATATAAAATCCCCTTTGTTTTTTATTTTCTCTGTAGCTTCTATATATGCGAGAAAACATGACCTTTGACTTTCTGAGACCTGCTGATGTCACTTATCATAATGGTCTCTAGTCCCATCCATTTTTCTGCAAGTGACATAATCTTGTCTTTCTTTACGGCTGAGTAAGATTCCATTGAGTGAATATACCACAATTTCTTTATCCATTCCTCTATTGACAGACACCTAAGTTGGTTCTATAATTTGGCTACTGTGAATTGTGCCACCATAAACATATATGTGCATATTTCATTATGATATTATGACTTTAATTCTTTTGGAAAGATACTAAAAAGTGGTATAGCTGAATCATGTGGTGATGCCATTCCTACTTTTTTTGTGGTACTGGGGTTCCTGGAAGCCTTTCTACCTCCGGGCTACACTCCCAGACCTATTTTTATATTTTTATTTAGAAACAGGGTCTCTTAAGCCAGCATGGCTGGCTTCGAACCAGCGCGATCCTCCTGTCTCCACCTCCCAAGTGCGGGGATGACAAGCGTGCGCCACCATGCCCGGCCATCCCTACTTTTTGAGGAACCTCTATGTTGATCTCCACAGTGGTTATACTCATTTACAACTGCACCAACAGTGTATAAAAATTCCTATTTCCCCATTCTTTCTAGCATTTATTGTTGAAGAAAGCATTTACTCTTGAAGATTGCCGTTCAAAGTGGAGTTGGAATCTAATTTTCCTGTACTTTCCTAGAATTAACAGCCAAAATTATTTTGATGAAAAGATACAAGGACATTCCAAGGAGGAGTGAATTTGAGTTCAGAATAGGGGCAGAGAAGCATCAATGCTTAGGGGAAAGGAAGGGATCACTGAAGGCAGCTGTGATGGAGTAACGTCAGGCAAGTAGGGAGGGGAGATCACTAGTGACTCCACATGGCAGGACCATCAATCGTAAGGGATGGGAAGGGAGAGGCAAGTCCATAGAGTCATCTGCAGAACAAATCTTACCCTGTAGCTAATGCGGAGCTGTTGAGGGCTTTAAGCAAGGGAGATACAGCAATTTCCTCTTCTGATCTGTAAGATTGCTCTGCACATAGAACCAGATTTCACCTGTGGAAGTGCTTTCAAATCTGCTAAATGCTCACCTAGAGCAAATTGCTGATAAATATTCTGTGGCTTCTATATGAGAATCCGTGCCTCAGTGTTTCAGAGGAGGATCATAAAGTTACAATACTTAAACTTCCCATGGAGTTTCTGGATGTGATAACTTGGAGACCAGCTAAGTAACTTTCCTGTTGTAATCAGTAACAATCAGAGGTGAAAGTGATTTACTGTGGTTGTGGAGAAGACATGGAAGACATCCTCATCTAAGGAAGGTGACCTGGAGCAAAATTCCAGAAATTGAAAATCAGAGCACATAATTGTGTCAATCTCCAACTGTCTTATATAGGTATGCAGGAGCAAAATCACAATGTGTGTAGTCTTAGGGGACAAAACTCACAAGTGGACAAAAAAATAGTGTTTTAAGTGTCTATGCCAAAGAATAGTAATTTTATCAGACATGGCCAAAGTTAATTCTCATGAATATACTGGCAAAAACAATGGACGATGAATCTGGGTATAAAAACAACAATAAACATTTCTGAACACTTTCTACACACCAGGCACTTTGCCATCATTCCCCCGTTTGGTGTTGGGGTGGTAGAGAAACTACTGCTTAGAGAGTTTAACTAACTTGCTCATTGTTGATATCAACTATATAGGGGAGAACTCTGACAGATACAGTTCTGACCTCAGACTCCATCCTACAGGTTACAGTTCATTTCTGTCCTCTGCCCCGAAGCATGAAAGCTACCCTGACAATAATATGCAGCTCTTGACTAGTTCCAGGAATATTTTAAATGTTCAGAAGAGGGATTTTGTGGAAGTACCACAGCCTTCGGGTACACACAGAGGGGGAGGGAAATTCTGGCTCAATTGCCTTCCAGGTCTGGGAAAAACACAGAAATATCATTGGCATCATATATTTCATCTCACAGAGCCTTCTACGTGCATGAAATGCGGGGACACAAGCACAGTGTCCAGTGCCCGATGCGTCACCGATGCTGGAGTCACATAAGGCTGTCCCTTTTCGTCATTTCATTTCTTATGATTCAGTCCCCAGAATGGATTTTCCCAGCATGAGAGAATGAACTGATTATTTTGGCAGCCATGTCTCTCCATGAACACGAATAAATTGGTGCCCGATTTGATCTCATTAGTTTGGTAAATATGAGTCATTCTGCAGAGAGAAAATAACCTCTTGGAGAACTTTTAAGTGATGTTTTTCTGAAATCTAAAAATCTGCGGAACAGAGCTGTGGTTCATTAATCTCACCGAGGCCCTGTCTGAGCCAGCAGTCAGCCTCCCCTCTCTGATACCAAGAGATGCAAAATCCCTCTTTGATGACTTTGCTTTTATGGCTTCCATTGCTGACAGTATAATTACATGGTTATTAATATCCTAAGTGGCTTATCTGGCTGGCATATCAATGATAGTTCACTGAGAGAATAAAACAGGGTTTCTCAGTTGGCAAGCTCAGAGGTGGGCAGCCTACTGAGGGTTGATCCCAGTTGTACTTTTTATAATAAAATAGTACAAGGAAAGCGGTGACTATGTTCATAGAGGATAAGAACTCAGGAGTTAAAAACAGACAGGGTTATCATTTTATAGGACAATGTCCCAAATAAGTCTTCCTGACACTTATTTCTCTATTCTAGAGTACAAACCAATGTGTTTAGGCTACTTGACACATGTTTTGAAGAAGGAAAGTGACAGGTACTTAGAGATATCGCTCGAAAAGGTCAGGAGTCTTCTGTTTATTTCTTGATGTATCCAAAGTGTCTAAACCAGCGCTTGGCAATATCAGAGGCTCTGCCTGATAGGATACAATTCAAATGCCTGCCCTGTCTGTCACCAAAACTCTTTAATTCTGAAATCCAGGATCATTCTGTTCACCTACTGGAACTACCACAAAAATGAGCCCAGGACAGAGATGTTCAGTGTAGAACCTCTGTGCAGACGAGGTGCTTCTGTAACCTGAGAATTCTCATTCAAGGACACTGATAAAATATTCTTATTTGGTTTTGGTGTTAATGTGATGGTGGCACATGCTTGTCATCCCAGAATTTGGGAGGCTAAGATAGGAGGATGTGGTTCATAGCCAGCCTCAGCTACTTAATGAGGCCCTTTGCAACTTGGTCAGACCCTGTTTCAAAATAAAGAATAAAAAATAGTGTTGGGGTGCAGCTTGTAGGTAGAATACCCTGGATTCCATTCTCAGTACTGCAAAATCTATATTCTTATTAACTTGCACCATCAGCACATCTTTATCTATTAATCTTTTCTTCAGTGTCTGTTGCTCGGTCAAGAGAGATCCATACCCAGGAGTTCATGCAAGTGTTGGGAATTGATTCTACTAGGTCTTTTCCTAAACATACTTCTTCCATCCTCTTTTCCCCTACCACTACACTAGTTCAGTTTTTCTTCCTTTCTTACAAGGACCAATTTCAGAGCTTCCCTGTTGCTCACAATAGTTCTAATTTATTTCCCCCTCATGAAATGAGACCTCCTGGTTGACTTTCAAATGCTTGACTGATTGTACTATGTCTCCCTCCTGGGCTCAGCATTGGCTTCCCAATACAAACTCGACTTCCTGGGGGGCTCTGAAGGTCCTTTGTAATTTGGTTTCCCATCTTCTCTTTATCCTCCTCCTTCCTCTCTCGTCCATGCTCTGATTATGCCTCAGCTAATTAGTGATCCTTCTCTGAGCACCCACCTGCCTCTTTCACCCTTCTCTTCTACTGCAATGTCAACTACTTGGTGCTCAATATAGTCATTCTTTAAGAAGCAGTTCAAATACCACCACAGGCATCAAGAAGTTCTGTCTCTCTCCCCTTTGTTATTGAACACTGTCCTACCCTCATACCTTTTTGTACTTTTTGATGGTGCATCTCAATTTTACGTGGTAGTATAGTTATTCATAAATGTTTGTTCATGAATATTTCAGCCTACTGTTCATAACTATTTGAAGGTGTAGTATATTACAGACTTGCCCCCAATAGTTTCTACGTTTTTCCATCAAGAACTGAAGTCCAATGCCGGGCGTGGTGGCGCACGCTTGTAATCCCTGCGCTTGGGAGGCGGAGACAGGAGGATCGCGCTGGTTCGGAGCCAGCCTTGCTGGCTTAAGAGACCCTGTTTCCACATAAAAAGGTAAAAAAATAGGTCTGGGAGTGTAGCCCGTGGGAGTGTATCCCGGAGGTAGAAGGGCTTCCAGGAACCCCAGTACCACCACAAAACAAAACAAAACAAAACAAAAAAAGAACTGAAGCCCGGACTTGTTTCCAGTGCCCCAAAATGGAACAGTAAGCTTGAAGAGGTTTAAGTATGCATTTCAAGCCATGGGGAAGGTCAACTGTTTTTCTAAATTAGCCCAAATTCACTTCTGAGAAATGTAGTGTGAATTAATATTTTTGTGGCTATTACACATGTAATAGTTTAACCAAACTACAGGTGTCCTGGGGCCCTGGTCTCTGCCTCTACATACAGTGGCATAGTGTGCTGCGTATTGGACAGGAGATGCTGGCCAAAAGCTATGATTTTGGTTTTAAGTAGTAAAATGAAATCATGTGTGATGGCTCACACTTGTAATCTTAGAACTTGAAAAATTGAGACAGAATGAATTCAGGTCGAAGGCCAGTCTCAGCAATTTAGAGAGGTCCTCAGCAACTTAGCCAGACTTTTAATTAGCAACTTAGAAAGAATCTTTATTTCAAAATAAAAAGTAGATTAGGGTTTAAGGTATATAACAAAGCTAAAATGCCTCTGGGTTTGATCCTCAGAACCACAAGTGAGATAGCGAGTATACAGAGCATACACCATTGTTCTATAGATTCCAATTGCCCAGTGTTTAAAAAATAAAGATTCCTGGCATGGTAGTGGACACCTGTAATCCCAGTACTTGGGAGACTGATTCAGGAGCATCCCAGGTTCTAGGCCAGTCTCAGCAACTTAATGAGACTGTTTTGAAATAAAAGTAAAATTTGGCTGAGGTTGAGGCTCTGTGGTAGAGTGCCTTGGGTTCAATGTCCAGTACCAAAATCCAAAACAAAGCAAAAAACTAAAGACATATCACCTTCACGTTTTTGCTGCTAGCCCCTCTAGGTTGAAGAAATGTGTACTTCCTCCCCAAAGATAGGAAAATACCCACACTTGCGGCCGTGATCTTTGTGTCCTGACTTTTGGGGGAGAGGGCAGGCAGCACCTCATCAGTCAGAAGGTAGCGTAGCGGAGGCTGGAGGAGGCTGACAGGCATGCTGTGCAGGAAGCGGAAGTCGGGATGGTTTGGGGTAGGATCTGGGAACAACTTGCTTATCAAGCACTACTTTAACGAATGCATGTGCAGAATGAACCTGAAATACTCCATTGAAAGATTGTGGAAGAAGGCTGTTCACCCAGCACCTAGAAGGTTCAGCTGCCGTGGTAGGAACCCCCTTTTCTCACTGTCCTACCCCCATGCTGTACTTACAACAGCTGTTAGCACAGGAGAAAATTGGGAAGGAAAATGGGAACGGTAGAGGGAGGGATGTCGGAAATGTGAACCAAATAGCTTAAAAGCTCAAGGATGCCGGGCGTGGTGGCGCACGCTTGTAATCCCCGCGCTTGGGAGGCAGAGACAGGAGGATCGCACAGTTTCGAAGCCAGCCGCGCATGCTGGCTTAGGAGACCCTGTTTCCAAAATGAAAATGTAAAAAATAGGTCTGGGAGCGTAGCCTGGAGGTAGAAGGGCTTCCAGGAACCCCAGTACCACCAAAAAAAAAAAAAAAAAAAAAAAAAAAAAAAAAAAAAAAAAAAAGCTCAAGGATGCAGGGCTGTGCTTGTCTAACATTGGAGAGAATGTTTTTCTTTTCTACAGAAACAAAACAAAACATAGCATTTAGAACCGAATCAGAGCCGTACCATTTCTCTATTAGTTTTTCAGGTTCCTGTAACATGGTAAAATTAATAGCTTAAAACAACAGAAATATACTTTCTCACACTGGTGAAAGTTGGAAGCCTGAAACCAAGGTGTAGGAAGGGTGTGCTGCTTCTGAAGGCTCTCGGGCAGGAAAACCCAGGTTATTATCCCAGCTCTGCTGCTGTCGGCAGCCATCGACACTCCCAGCTTGCAGAACGTGACTTCATCATCCAGCAGCTTGTTCATCTCTGTGTCTGTCTCTTCTCCACTCCTTCAAGGGTGCCCAGCATATTGGACTGGGGCTCACCCTGATTCAGGATGTCCTCATCTTAAGTTGGCCACATCTGCAAAGAGTCCACTTTTAAGTAAGTTCATCTCCAGAGGTGCTGAAGGTTAGGACTACAGCATACCCTTTTATGTGACACAGCGCAACCAATGATAGCATCACAGAAGCAGCATATGATAACATTCACAAGCCGCCTCTCTGGTCATCAACAAAAACCACAGACAGACAGTGAAATGCCTTGTGGAACTAGACTGCTATTGGTTCTCTCCATCTGGTGTGTGGATAAAGGACCGATGCCTTTAGTTTGAAAATGTCATTGGCCTTTTTATGATAAGAACAGAATACGAGACTTGGAGGAATCTGGGTATGCAGAGAACACAAAAGCTTTTTAAACCTCTAGCTTCTGAAAAGCATCCTGTTATGCTATTTATATAATTGTGTTGCATTATAAACAATCCTACAAGTTACTGGTTGTTTCAAGTGTTTTTTTAAATCCAGGCTTGAATTTCTTCCATACACTTTTGGATCTTGCAGTACTATACAGGGTTAAAATTTATTACTAAAGCCCAGGGTAGAAGGAATAAGGTACACATATGTGTGTCATGGAAGCCTGGCTATTCCTAGAACAAATATGAGCAGATCGACACCTAAAGCCCTGCCATCGGGTTTATTCTGCCAAACCATGAGAAGGGCCGTATAGCTCACTTTAAGATAATTTTCTAACATCCAGGGTACAATTTATCCACTGAACTAGCCAACAAGAAAAGTCGTAATTGGCGGCGAGCTTGATGCAGAGAATTTGGCATCGGCACCTAATTTTTGCCACTGGAAGCAAGGACAGACTTTGCATGCTAATGATGCTTCTGCCAAACTCTTTAATACTTTGCAAATGATTTCTCAAACAATAGGCTCATCAGCCATATTTCTATGTATTTATATTTTCTCCAAGGTAGAACATTAAGTCTTCCTTTTTAGTTGCATAAATTAAAAATGTAAGGCAATCTTAAGAAGCTTTGCTATGTTTTCTTGTAGGAGTTCTGGAGCTCCTAGCCCATGTTTAGGTCTTTAACTCAGATTCCTTATGTCTTTGTTGGACAAATTAGAAATTTCAATCATGGTCTCTGGATAAGAATTCCTGTCTATATCTCTATTTTCAAGCTGCAAGAGCTTGAGCGTATTAATTAATCTTCCCTTGAATCATGTCCTTTTGGTGTAAAATGGGGGCAATAAATCTGATAAGAGAAATAGATAACATAATTCATGAAAAGCACTGGCATAAACTTGCCTCTCAGCAAGTCCTTAATAGATAAAAGCTTTTGTGAATGTTGCAGATACCCATTATTACACAAATAAAGGCATAATAAAATTAGCAGTGAGCCTTTATCTTCCATAGCAGGCTCACCGTGGTCAGTTCTCTGACCTTCAAATTAAGCTACCTCATTTTTTAAATGTGATTGTATTTTCCATCTCATGTGTAAGAAATATTTGAACAGGATAATATACTTAGAAATAGTTTCAAATATTAGCAAACCTTGTACATAAAATTTAACTTTATGGCTGGTTATACTTTATATTGACATCCTGATCTCTACATATCAGTTAGTATTCCA
The DNA here is from genome assembly GCF_963383645.1 of Muscardinus avellanarius. Lineage (NCBI taxonomy): Eukaryota > Metazoa > Chordata > Mammalia > Rodentia > Gliridae > Muscardinus > Muscardinus avellanarius. The sequence goes on from NC_137789.1 coordinate 4,448,805, forward strand.
ACCTCAGTATATTTTTTTTATGTTGAAAATGTAATTTTAATAGATAATTCTTCATCTTACATAGGAGCACAATAAAATACACCACATTCTGAAGAAACTCCAGAAGTTATGAGAATAAGAGTGAGGAAAATTCGGATGGGCTACAATATCCATTACCTTAAACTGCAAGAGACAAAAGATTCCAACCTGAAGGTTAACATTTACATATTTGTGACTGGCTACATTTATGATTCAAAAAGAAGAATTAGAAATTAGATGTAGAGAATTTAATAATATTATCTGATGATGGAATTCCTAGCCTTCTTCTGTAGTAGACAAAGTGATGAGCCATCTGGATTTTTTCTTCAAGGCTCAGGAACCTGCCCCACAGTTGCTGGTATTATCAGTTGCTGAAGATGCATAGACACACTTCTTACTGGGCCTGCTGAGCTGTCCACCCTAGTGGGATGGCCCCTCCAAAGGTGGCTAGGACCAATGACTGTTGATGGAGGGCTACTGATGCCTTAGTGAGGGCCATCCCCAATCCAGAACCTTCTTTAGGATTGGCTGAGATCTCCCTTACACCTACACTGCTGGTCACCTCACTCCTTTGTTATGTCTTCCCTTTTCATTTCTTACAGTACTTGCAGATGATGCCCTCTAATAAAACTGAGTGTGGCCGGGCGTGGTGGCACACGATTGTAATCCCTGCACTTGGGAGGCGGAGACAGGAGGATCACACAGGTTCGAAGCCAGCTGTGCTGGCTTAAGAGACCCTGTTTCCAAATTTAAAAATACATATATAAAAACAGGTCTGGGAGTGTAGCCCAGAGGTAGAAGGTTTTCCAGGAACCCCAGTACCACCAAAAAACAAACAAACAAAACAAACAAACAACAACAAAAAATAACTGAATGTGATTTTCTTCGATTTGTTAGTGGAGTAGAGACATGATGTATTTTTTTCTTTTTTTATGGTGGTAGTAGTACTGGAGATTGAATCTGAAGTTATTCTACCTCTGAGATACACCCCTAACCTTATTTCATTCTTATTTTTTTTTTTTTTGGTGGTACTGGTGTTCCTGGAAACCTTCTACCTCCGGACTACACTCTCAGACCTATTTTATATTTTTATTCGGAAACGGTACCTTAAGCCAGTGAGGCTGGCTTTGAACCTGCGCGATCCTCCTGTCTCCGCCTCCAAACGCAGGGATTACAAGCGTGCACCACCGTGCCCAGCAACTTTCTATGTGTTTTCAAACTGGGTTTGTGCTAGGTTGCTGAGGGCCTCCCTTCATTGCTGAGGCTGGTCTCGAACCTGTGATCCTCCTGTCTCCGCCTCACAGGGACTTGGATTACAGGAGTGTATCACCACTTCACAGGTACATTACTTCTTTTGATACAGGTGCTTTTCTTTTGCAAAGCTGGACCCTAGCAGACAGAGTGCCTAATCAGGAGACTGATGACTTTGTAACCTCTCCATCTGCTATTATCAGATCATCATAAAAGTGTTGCCTGAACCAGAAAATCTCAAACAGTTGTTTGGTGAAATGGAAATGATTTGTGACAGCTTTCCAAAGCCAATCCAGAAGGAGAAAGCCAGGAATTCTACATGAGGGAGTGGTTTCCACCCCACATCTACCTTCTTCTGTGCTCCACCTCTCCTTCCTCAACTAACATCTTCAGCCTTTCCCAGGTACCTATCCAGTGCTAATTAACACAATGGACAAGAATATATAGTTCTCCTTAAATAGATGCATACAGTATATTATTACTAGAAGTGGACGACTACTTCCAGATAGCCCCATGAGGGGGTGGCCCTGTAGGACAGCCATTAACTGAAGTGATCTTAGTGGAAACAATGTGGGTGGTATTTCTGTATGTTCATTTTGCAATGGAGAAAGACATAACTTATAATGATTACAAATGGATTGACTGCTCCAGGATTTTTAAAAAGTGGCTACCAGCAGTTAACAGACATACAGAGGAATTACATGTGGACAGATTTCTTCAAAAGAGTACATACAAGTAATGAAGATATTTGTGAGAAAACTAAATGTGTCCCATTGAGTATACCCCATGGAGAAAACTCCCCATAGCCTTGTGGATGAGAGGAGCACCCTGTGGTTTTAGTCAGGCCACTTTCCTTGACCATTCTGGTGCTTACTCTGGACACATCAGGGGTGAAGGCCATGCATGGGCTCTAAGTTGTAAATACTTCACCAAGATAAGGGACACTGCTGCTATCGAGCACCAGTGGTGCCTTGAGAAGAAGCTAAACTAAGTGCTCACTCTGTAGGGTGAACATGCATTAGATTTTCCCCAAGATTCTTGGTTCATATCTCTTGTCCTGCCACCCTATTAGCTATTTTCTTCCATCTCAAAAGTGTTTCACTTTAGATAATGAACTTTGTGGGCACTTTATTGATGTTGCTCCACTCAGACATGAATCATCTTGCCAGCAGGTGGTAGATGTAGTACATTTTCCCTTCCACAGTGGAGTGGGCAGCGATTTAATTTCACAGAAACACATACACATTCTGAATAAAGATTTATTTACCCTGCAGAAAATATTTCCGATGAACCATAGTTCAATGGCTTATAAAAAACCTATTCATCACCATGCTATCTCCATTTGCAGCGATACTAACCAAGGAAATCATTTTACTGTGAAGGAGAATTTGTAATGAGCTCAAACTTGCAGATTAATTTATTTTCACCATGTTCCTCGTAAAATAAAATTGCTGCTTGATAGATAGATGAAATGGACTCCTGGGACTCAGGTCATAGTTTTGAGGTAACATCCTGCAGTGTTGGGGTGCTGTGCCACAAAACAAAATATATGCTTTTAACCAATAACTATCTGTATCAGTCAGGATCCAAATAGGAGATAAAAACTGCACAGGATTTTAAAAGTGCAAAGTTTAATATAAAGAATTATTCATGGTAAGTGGGGATTGCTCAGTATGGAGCTGAGAAAAATAGAAGAAACACAGTGATGGCAGATATATAAAGCAGACACTACCGTTAAGGCTTTTACAGAACACTCAAAGGAGGCCGAAATCTTCAAGAGCCCCTCTTCTGGGTCAGGTTTAGATGCAGATGTCACTAGAAAGAATACGGTTGGGATCCATTGGGTGACAGCAATACCCCAGTTCAGTGGAATTTTCTGGGAATCTTCCTTCTGAAATAATTGGAAGGGACTGCTTACTACGTGATAGCAAGTCATAGAAATCACTCAGAAGCCACATTTCTGGGGTTGGTGGGAAAGCTCCATTAAAAGACCTTGCTGGAAAGCTTTCCTCTTGTGTCAGGGAAGTCTCACCCTTGGAATTCACAAGGAGGGTGCTTTTGTAGTGAGTGGCACTCTAGGAAGACACCCTTTATCAGATTGGGAAAGCCTTCCCATGAGAAGAAAGTACAGCAAGCTGTTACCATGTACTGCCAGCCCCTATGAAGAGGGGAACCAGAAACCAAAGCCCATCTAACCTGAAGTGTCCATCCAAGGCCATCTACTGACAAAGATTTTCACTGTGCTAGTGGAACACTAAGACATGTTTCTAGGATGTGTTTCCATTATCACAGAATGGACAATGAAAGGTAGGTTTGGAGTGGGAGACAATAAACTAGTAACCTGCATGTCCTCAGCTCTCCCTACTCATTCTGCATAGTCATGCCTGTACACACATTTTAACTTCTGTACAACAATTAAACCACTCCATGTTCTCACCAAGCTAGATACAGATATCCATCTTACTAGTGTTCAACTTCTCATGCACTCTCTAAAGAGTCTGGTTATTGTGTCCATAACTGATTATACATATATGTATAATCAGTTATGGACACAGTGACTATGTGTGTGTGTGTGTGTGTGTGTGTGTGTGTGTATTTGTTATTGAGAATTGAACTCAGAGGGATTTTACCTTTGAGATATAACAAACCCCCTATTTTTTTAAATTTTGAAACAGGATCTCACTAAGGTTCTCCTCAAACCTGAGCTCTTTCTGTCTCAGACTTCCAAGTACTGGGATTGCAGGCCTGTGCCACTATACCCACCCCATACCTATCTATAGTAATTGGTTCTCCATTCTGTCAAAGACGCACTATAACACTGTATATTCTGTTATTAGTTGATTCTATGGTTGAGCCCACCTTTACTGTGAAATAGTTCTCTTCATCACACACAAGGCTGTTTGGCATGCCATGATGATGGATCATGGTGCCAGCAGAATCATGAGCACAGAAGAAAAACCTACATCCAGAATATGTGTCTATTTTGATGAAATCTCAGATGCTTCCATTATGGAATAGGGCCAAGATAATCAACCTGTCACCAGGTGGCTAGATGGCCTCCCCTGTGGAATTGTGTCACATTAGGGGTTCATTTATGTTGTCTTGTTTCAGATGATGAGTTACTCAGCAGCAGCACTGGCCTAGATTAGGGAAGGCCGGTGTTATCCGAGCTGAACTCACTGGGAAGCTGTCTTTTGCTATGCTAGAGAAAGTCATCCATCAGGAGATGCCAGCTTATGGTACTCACTCCCGGATGCTATGTTCTGGGTTGCCATGGAAACATACTCACTGGTGGTATTCACTGGAACATGAAAAACCTGCACAGGGAAGGACTTCACTGTGGATCTCATCCTGAAACCACTATCGGAGGTGGTGTACTGGGGAGACACCTATCTGGTGCTAGGGGAAGGAATGGCAGGCTTGACTGGCTGCTTCAGACTGCAGGTGTCTGACAAGAGGCACACACTGGAATTAGGGGCAGGCACAACATTTTTTCCTCTTGCATTGTTCTTTTAGCATCCTCCAGTGACAAAGTTTACAATCGTGTCAGTTGCAAAGGAGAAATGCTCACAGTAAGTTTAACTCCATTATAGAGCAGGCAAGAAAGGGCGAGTCTGAAGATGAGGTAGCAGATACTGTTAAGGCCACATCATCACACAGTGTGCTCTGCTCCATAACCAGACTGTGTGTGTCAGAGACAGGCACAAAGGAGGGAGTGGTCTATTTTTATTACTCCCAGTAGTTTTGAATCCCATGAATGCAACCTCATGCTTTGTTGATTTAGATGGCAGCACCTAAGGGATGACAACTCTAAGATTTTCAGTAAAATGTGGGTGGAATCAGAATGTGAACCTTACCCCTAAGCATTTGGGTCTTATGATGTTACACCACTATGAAAGCAAGAGGGTCCCTGACTTTGCGGAGGTGATTGGTTCAAATTGCCCAAAGGAAACACCTGTTAATAAAACACTGTTGTCAAGAAACATACACTGTCAAGAAAAACAATACATTTTGTTTGACAAAGACTCATTGTCGTTGTCAACACAAGAGATCTCATGTGCCAAAGGCTGTTGTGTTGAAGACTTGATCTCCAGCTAGTGGCATTATCGGGAGGTGGTGGAAACATTAGGAGGTGGAACATTAGGAGTTGGAAGAGGTGGGTCACTGGGGATGTGACTTGGGAAGGTATATTTTGTCCCTGGATTCCATATTGCTTCTTGGCCATCATGAAGTGATGATGCTTGGTCCTGAATTACCCTCCCCACCATGATGTTCTGCCTTATCTCAGGCCCAGAAGTAATAGAGACAAGTGACTATAGACTGAAACCTCTGAAATTTGAGCCAAATCAGTATTTTCTCTTTAAGGTTGTTTTTCCCAGGCATTTTGTCACAGCGATGGAACTAACACGCACTGATGTCCGCTTCACAGATGTTTTCATAGCTTGCCAGAGCTTACATCATTGCAACCTGCAGCAGACCCTTCTTTTACTATTAGGTGGTTCAAAAGACCAAGTTGTCTACCTAAAGCAGAGCTTTTTTTTTCCCATGGGGCCCACTGGGAACTTATAGCCTTATGGGTTATTTTGTAAATAGATCTGAGCAGTGTTCCAAACTGTGACATATGGTTACCTCCAAGAGGCAAAAATACCTACAAGCCATTGTTTCCTCTTTTGCACAGCAGTACAAAGTAAAGCAAGTACTTTCTATGTCTGGGTATATTATCTCAATTTTCCCTATATTCTAGGTCCCTAGATACTTCATTAATCTAGCAAAACATTCCTCTTGCCGTAAGACAGTTGTGAACCAAATTCTGTTTCTCACCTAATTTTCCCAAAATTCCAGTGGTATGAAGATGTTTTTAGAGCCCAGGTTTAGTAATTGTTCAGAGCTTGCATCTAATTAGATGTATAGAAATGTCCCTTTGGGGCAGTTATTCTCATTAGTTATGGATTTTTCTATGGACATTTTATATTTTGACACCATATAATTATTGCTTTTAGTGATTTTCAATTTTATTAACAAGTTTGAAAATACATTTCTTCATTTAAAAATTGTACATAATTTTAGTCTCTAAAGCCATTATTAAGCTCTCCTCTAAATTACTGATTTGAATTGATTATTTTAATTTCAGTAGTTTTTCTCTGAAACCTGAACATATTTTGTATATTCTGCTATACTGTTTATTGAGCCTGCATAGTTTTATATCTCAGTTGTTTTTAATCCCTAGTGTGACTTTTCTCATTTTACGTGGCTTCTGTTACCAAATCCAAGCTATAACCCCGTCCTATTTTTTATTCTTTGTTTTTAAACAAAGTCTTACTAAGTTGCAGAGGTTCTCACTAAGTAGCTGAAGCTGGCCATTAACCTACAATCCTCCTGTCTCTGCCTCCCAAATGCTAGGATTACAAACATGTACCACCGCACCGGGCCAGCTTTAGATTTAATTTATTTTTATGTCTATAGCTACCTACCCATCTACATATATCAGAATATAATTTGCACATGTAATAAGGTATCTTTCCTTATTTCTACCTCGCTTCTTGTCACTAAAGAGCTATCTTCCATTCCTGACATCTTTCATGTGCTTAAACTTCTGTAGAATCAACAACACCTACGTTGTCCTACTCCAGAACTGGATCTTGTAGCTGGCATTTCTAGTCATCACTAGAGTGGCTTTGAATCCTTGTTCTGATTCCATTTTATGAGCTATTGTCACTGATTCACTTTGATCGTACTAAAACTGAGTAATGAAGAAAAAGAGAGAAAGGGTAGAAGGGAGAGAGTAGGGGAGAAATGGCTGATTTATTGAATCCTTACTCAACCTACAAATCTCAACTCAGATAAATTTTTCCTAAACATTTCTGCTTATGGTCTTGTCAGCAAAATCTCCCTGTTCTGAGAGCTTCCAAATGCTGGCATCTACTGTAAAAGATTTAAGATTTCTTGATGCATCTTGAATCACTTCTGTAGGAAATTAACTTTTAAACCAACTACCTATGTCAAGATTTATATTGATGTTTTCTAAATGCAGTTTATTCTATGCATTGCCATTATATACCCCAATATAAAAAAATATATTGCCTCATAATTTTTGAAGCTGACTCTTCATCAGATGAAACCTGAGTGGGAAGTGGAACAGCTTATCCAAGTATAAGTGGTTTTAAAATTTAGGATAGAATAGATTATAAAACAACCCAAAACTTGTTTAATATGTAGAAAGCTATAATTCTTACTCAATGACACTTATAATTAAGACAATTGACACACTCTTATCTGTCTTTCTCACCATGACCTGGGAGAGCAGAGCAGCCTCTGTTAAGAGCATTGTGGCAGAGGGAGAAGATGATGTGGTAAAACGGGTGTGGGCTCTTAAAGTGTTTGCCCAGAAATTATGCACTTTACTTATATTCTGAGTTATGCCCCCAAATGAATTTCCAAGTTCAGTCCATGTTAGGAAAGGGTCTGGAGCTCAGAGCACAACAGGCCTGATGCTTACAGACTGGGCATTGTGTTCCAGAAGAAAGAACTTAAGTACTACACAGAATATTCTCAAACAATATTGCAATCAACCTAGTAGTAAATAAAATATGGAATTTGAAACCAAGTTACTATTTTAAAGTCCTTTTTAAATTTTTTATTGGTGCATTATATTCATACATCATATTGGGGTAAAAATCTTGTGTGGACATGTAAGTATACATCACCCATTTAAAGTCCTTTTATCAACTTATATTTTGTTATTTGATATTTATGTTAATTTTCATGTGTATGACTGCTAGATACTAAAACTAACTACCCTTAAACTGTTTAAGGGTAAGTTATATGTTCTTCTACTCTACAAATCTTTTCTTACCACTACTGGTATTATCAGTTACTTCTCATCTCTGGACTAGCATTATTTAAGATGCATGATCCTTTTCTCTTTTACTTTGAGCTCTTTACCCATACCTGTAAGTAGAATACATATTTCAACATTTCAGAGACATAATAATTATCCTTATGCTTTTTAGCCCATTTTCATACAAACATATTCACATTCCATATAAACAGCTTAATTTATCATTTTAAATATATTTTTATTTAGTGCATTGTATTTATACATCATAATGGGGTTAAAATCTTGTGTAGACATAAATGCACACATCCCCCAGCCAGCCCCCACCCAGTCCCCACTTCACTTCCTCCCCATCCCTCCCTCTCATGCTTGGTTTAGTGGTTGACTTCAATATGAATAAGTACATCATGTGCTTTAAAGAGTTTCCTTTACCCCCTTCCATCCCCACAGTTAGGTTGCCTTATTTGCTCCTCTATAGGATCTCCTTTTTCACCTGGAGCTCCTCCTATGACCCCTTTCACCCTAACTTAAGATCTTGCATTACCCTAGAATGCTCATGACTATACATTCCCAATGTTATCATCCAAAGCAACTTGGGACAGAACTTAAAGGAAAGATTTATTTATTCACTTTTTTTTTTTTTAGTTTCCAAGTTCAGTCCATGTTAGGAAAGGGTCTGGAGCTCAGAGCACAACAGTGTAAAGAGGAAAAAGAGAGAGAGAGTGTTTGCTCAAAGCTCTGTTCTCATATTGTAGAGGCCAGAAGCCAAGAGAGCCATCAAGCAAGTGGATTCAAAGGCACAAGCACAATCCCTAAGGCCACCCCCCAGGGACTCGCTTTCTCCAGCCCACACCCCACAAGCCTAGGTTACCACTTATATAAATCCATTACCGTGGATTTATCTACTGATGAGATTACGAGCTTCATAAATCCATTACATCAACTCTGAACACTAGTGTCTGCGCTGTTCAGAGGACATTATATATCTAGCTATAACAGCACTGAACTGCCTGTTTTCTCTCGACCCCTCCAGCTTCATGCACTGCTCTCTTCTCCTCCGGCACCAGGCTTACTGGTCTCAAGTCCTATATACGTATCATGCTCTTCTCACTACTGGCCCTTTGCGCGCAAAGGCTTCTTCTGTGATGGTCTCCTATGTGCCTCACTCACTACCCATTATCAGAGCATCCTACATCTCCACATCCTAACCCTTAGAATAGGAAGGGGTCTGTAGAGATTGTGTGATTCTCTAATTTGTCTTCCCCCAACTACACTGCCAGTTGCACTTGGGAGTAGACATTGTCGGGGCCCACTCGGCTGGACCGAGATGGCACCCAGGCTTGTTGCCAGCGTGGATTCAAGATGGCGCCTAGGATTGCAGCCAAGTCATGAGACTCACAAGATGGACGTCTCCTTGAGCATGCGCAGTGTGCCATGCTACGTGCCTGCAGAATGATCAGTGACGCCTACCACCAGCCTGCCTATGAGAAAGTCAGAAGTGTGCATGCCCTAGCTGTGGAAGCTTGGGGTTGGTAGGGAATAGAAGGAGGGATTATGATGCTGATATAAATTGTGCTTGTTGCACGCATTGTCAGACATATTAGAAGAGACATATTAAGAGACATATTAAGGATCCATTAAAGAAGAATTCATATTTCAGCTGAAAAGGTGTCTGTGTCGTTCTCTAAGCCCCTGCGGGTCGGAGTCTTAGGGGATGATAGACATCATGCCTCATCTTCCTCCCTTCTAGTCACTGACGTCCAGCACAGTCTCTCATGGTGGAGATTCAAGTCAGTTAATATTTACTCATTGAATTTATAAAGTGATTTCTGCTTGCTTCTCTGTAATTAACTTCTGCCATTTCTGAGCCTTCACTGAAATTTTGACACTTTTGGTGCATACCACTGTGATAGGGAGAATGTTGGCTTCACAAAGGTATTCAAGTATATCCACAGAGCATGCAAAAGACACTTTGGTTTTTTTTAAAAATACTTTTATTGGTGCATTGTAATTATAACATACTGAAGTAAGGAGTGGTAGGAAGACATATTCATACAATACTAAGAACCTTTCCCTCCATTTCCATCTTGCTGCCTCATTCCCCATATGTGTACTTGAGATTGACATTGGAAATTTTATATATACATAGCATCATTTCAACTATTACCTTATGATCATCTCTATCCCTACTCCCTCCCCTCGACCCCATCAATCACTCCATTGGAGTCTCTGCTCCTCTATTTGATGTTACCCTTGACTTTCAATTTCATTCTAGCTTCTACTTGTGAGGGAAAACATAACACTATTCACATTTTGAGACTGGCTAATCTAGCATAGAATAATATCCTCAAGTCTCATCCATTTTCCTGCAAATGACATAATTTTATTCTTCTTTATGGACCTCCTGGGCAAAAGACACTTTGAAGAAATGGTTAATGTAAAAATGTTCAGGTGTGGAGATTGTCCTGAATTATTGTGGAGAGTAGGATGTAATCATAGGATCCTCCTTAGTAGATGAGGGAGACAAGAAAGTCAGAGTGAGAGAAAGTCAGAGTGAGAATTGCAGATACTATACTCATAGCTATAAAAATGATGAAGTTTAAGAATCATGAACCAAGGAATTCTAGTGAATTTTAGAAGAGAAAAAGGCAAGTAAGCATATCCCTCCTTAGGATCTTAAAAAAAAAATAAAGCCAGAGAGTCCCACCAACACCTACACCAAAAAACCTACTTCTGATGTGTGACTTCCAGCACAGTAAAAAAATTTGTGTTAGTCAGAAAGTTATCACTAATTTGTTGCAGATACAATAGAGAATTAATACCTATAACTTGAATTATATTTGCTCTTCTTATAACATGCATCAGGGTTCAAACTCTACAAAGATGGGGCATCCATCTTTATGGCCATATAAACTGACCTCTCTGTTGATTTATTTAAATTCTGAGGTTTTACTCTTATTTGTTTTAGGGGAGAACTTTAGGCCTCTGTGTGAATTATAGATTAAAGAGAAGTGACATTGAAAAATTATTTTGAGTTCTAGTTTATCTTCTACTAATTTATGAAGACAACCCACACATCAAGGGAAAAGAATCATGCTCGCTCAGTGCCCTCCTTGCATGCTGTACTGTATTTATGCCTCCCTGGCTTCCCTGGGCCAGCTCATCTGTCTACCATGCCTGTTGCCTCTTTACTTTCACTGTTGCATTGCTGTGCAGAACAAAGGGTAGGAGTGCTTTTCTGCCCTCTTGCATGAGAACCCAGCAGAGAATATTTCCAGGAACCCCCCAAAGCTGTCCTCAAGGTTGCATTTAATGTGTTTACTGATGACCGCAGGAAGTGAACTCACAACGGAACTGGGGAAGGTTGAGAGGTTGGATTCCATGAGAATCACTCAAATTCCCTGTCGTGAGTGATTCTCCCCTAATAAGGTAGTAAAAATTATAATGGAAAATAAAATGCTTATAAGCCTGAGCTAAAAAAAAAAAAAAACCCTCTGCACTTATTTCTGTTAAAGAGGAACACACTTTCCACCTCTGCCTTCCTGCTCCATCTATTATGTCTTACAAATGCAATAATCTGAAAGTCAGTTTTTCTATCATGGACCCATCAGTGAATTATGTCTTTCCATTACTCAAGGAAGCAGCTTGGACCTTTAAACTCTGTCTGGTTTCAAATTTGCGTTCATATTAATGTAAAAGGAAGCTTTTGGCTTTGAAATAAACTGAAATTTGAATGAGTTTCTCTTTCTGTTTAACAGTTCACACATTTTCTCCTCTGAAATGTCTTCCTATCTTCCTCCTACACATACAGAGCATGCTCTGTGGAGGCCTGGATAAAGTGTCACATCCTCAAAGTGGAGCCAAATGGGACTGTAAAAAAAAGCCAAGGTGTATATTAGGCAGACTTCTGCTCTAATCCTGTGACTCTGTTGATTGAGGCTCTACTTGTGAACAGTATTGCTCTTTGTGCTTTCGTAAGAGCTATTTTGAGTTTTCCTTGCAACAGCTCTGCAACAAAATAATCATTGTTCTTTCTATCATTTCCAGAAATAATAACTTGGAGCTTATAAAGCTGAGGTGACTCACACCAATAACTGATGTCCAAGGCGGTGTGAGGCCAAGTTGAAGCTGCTGATATCATTTGAGCTTCTCATTTTCTCAATAGTAAGACTGAGAATAAAGGAAGAAACAAAGTTTCCCAACTTGTTTCCTGAGTTAGGATCAGAGAAAATATTAGAATGCAAATTTTTCAGCTTTGGTATCAGTATGTTTTAAAATATCGACATCAAAGAATATGAGTAGTAAAAGGAGGAAGAAGCTGAGATGGCAGTTCATCCATATTTTTTACTGTGTATTTGAGATTATTTAAGGGTAGGTTTGTACACTTATCTAAATAAATTTTTTTCATTAAACAATAATATAACCATCAACTCTAATATGGGGTCAAGCTGAACAAGTATTGATTATATCCAATGTTATTAACTTACTGAGAAATCAAAAATATCCTTGTTATGCATGCCTCATCTTTATATAAACTCATTTTTTAAGGTTTAATAAATTACCTCATATAACAAAGAGGGAAATTATCACTTTAGCTCATACCCTCAAGCCTAATTCCTTAACTACATAAAATTTCCATAATTAATTAATCGTATTTTCTTACAGATGCTGATAATTTATAGACACACTGTGTTTCAAAATATAGATCATATCATATACACATTCTAGGAGTTTCTTCTTGTCCATATTTCATCATGTCCATCCTTGTCAGCATTACATGTCTGCTCGTTTCCAACAGTAAAATCTAAAGTGACGTATGGAAGAATGACCTGTTATATCACTGCAAAATTTTAAGAGGCCGATATCAAAAAAAATTTCCAGTGAATTTGCTAATTTTTTCATTTATAAGAAAATTATGGGCTCATCAACTCAGAATTAGGGACAAGGACAAGGATGTATGAAGTCAGAAAGCTAAGGTTTGAATCTTTCTATTCAAACACCAGGCAAATTTCTGGGATGTAATTTCCTTTTCGTTCCCTGTAACATGAGAATAGTAATGCTTAGCTCCTGGTGCTGTTGCAAGATATAAATGAAACCATGCATAAGAAGTCCCTGACACAAAGATGTGTGTGTGTGTGTGTGTGTGTGTGTGTGTGTGTGTGTGTGTGTAACTAGTTAACTCCTCTGCTTCCTTTATGATGTGTCTGTTCCTTCCCATCAGATAATGAACCACTGCAGGAAACAATGCCACCCCCGCCCCCGGTTTATATTTATTTAGATAACCAGAATGAGATCTGACATGTTTAGTTCCATCCCTTGTCTTTCCAGATGATCCTCAAACCCAACAATCATTCAAAATATCAAAAATTAGGTTCATCAGCTTTGCCTTTTCTCTCCCTCATTAAGTCTTCTGCCCAATGAAACCAGTGTAGTCTTCATAGGAAATCATTATAATAATTTCTTGCATAAACTGGAAGATTCCTTCATTCTTCATATTACTCACTGGGTGAAGTACCCAGTTTTAGATTCAGATTTAGTGGGATCTGTATTTCTGCAACTCTGCCTCTGTGTATATACTTAAAAGTGACAGACGAGGGGACATGTCTATAATATGACCCTGTTGACTATGGGTGTCTAGTGGGCCATAGAACACCCTAACCTCACCATCTTCCTTTGCTATTCACTGTTCATCCACATAGACCATGATCACCTCAGTTTCTCGTTTCTCTTTTATCAAACCATAAGTATTCATATTTCCTCCATCCTGATCCTTACATCCTCCTCAGTAAAAAAGCAGACGCAATCAGAAAAGCATTTTGACAAAGTTAAAATGCACAGTGCCACTGTGCCTACCAGCCAGTACTCATAACCATATTCTATGACGTCTCTCCTATACCACACTTGTCTCAGTTCAGCCCCTCCATTCATGACCTCTACCCCATCCATTTTTTTTCTACTCAAGGACATCATTTATGTGTTTTTGTTCTTTTAATCTTACATCATTATCTATTTTATTCCACTAGATTATTGCCATAAATAACAAGAGATTGCCATCCAACATGATATTATTTGTATACCGTAGAGGACAGATTCTCCATCTCACTTTTCTTCAGCTGTCACTCCATTTTATATTTCTATACATTGGAAATATCATTTTAAAAAGTGTCTAGATGTCTATATGAAGGAGACACCATACATGAGCTAATAAGGTGACCTGAGGGGTATTAGAGGGGAAAAGAAGAGAATTCCCTAATGTACATGATATACATTCACAAACATATCAGAGACAATCACTAAGCCAAACATGAGGGAGGGGGAGGGAATGGAGTGGGAAATGGGGAAGGGCTAAACGAGTGATGTGTGCATGTGTGCCTCTACCATCTTGTACTTCATTAAGATGTGTGACTACAATGCACCAATAAGTGTCTATGCACTCATTATCACCAGTTCATCTGTGAAACTTCCTTAATCTCAATTCCAGAAAGTTCTTATCATCACTTTTCACCAAACTTCCTGTCTAATTATCAGAGACTGCAGTGCTGTGGAATCTAATGATCATGTCCCAGTGTTTACCTTATTTTGCTTCTTAGGAGTATGTAGCTAGTTGGTCCTCTTTTCTTCTTGAGGACCTTCTATTCCTAGTTTGCAGATTACTACGACTCTTCATCTTTTACCCATACTCACCACTGCATTTTCCTTCACTATTTATCCTTCTCTCTTTCTGTGTTATCTCAATTTTCCAACTTCTAAACTCTAGAGTTGACAGAGACCCACCTTCAGTGTCTTCCTTTCTCTGCACCTGCTCCCTGTGATTTATTTCTTAGAAATGCATCAAATTCTACATGATGCTACAACTCCCTAATTTCATTTTCTGACAATTTGATTTTCAGGCCAAACTTTTCTCCTTAATGCCAGATATCCATACACAATGTCTCACCCAAAATCCCAGCTGCACACCCACCAGGTAACTTATACATCACAAATCTAAACTGATCTCCCAATCTGGGCTCTAAATAACTAGCTTTCCATATTTCCCCATCTTAGTTACCACCACTTCAATTTCCTGGTATTCAGATCAATGCACACTGAGATCATTATAGGCTATTCTATTTTTATCATATAACATGGTCCATATGTCAGCAAATTCTGTCAGTGATACCTTCAAAGTAAATATAGAATCTGACCAATTCATACATTATTGCTACTCACCTGGGAGGAGCCCCATCATTGCAAGAGCATTTTATACTATTTTACTTTCTGCCGTTGTCCCTATTGGCTATTCTCTAAGAGCTACAAGAGTGATCCTAATTATCAAGAATACAAACAATGATAAATGCTGGCAAGGATGTGGGGAAATAGACACCCTTATACACCATCGATGGTACAGAAAATTAGTACAGCTGCTATGGGTATCAGTCTAGAGGTATTTCAAAATAAGGAAAGAGAAACCACATGTGATCCAGCTATACAACTACTGGGTTCTGTCCAAAGAAATTTAACTCAGAATATTATAGTAATACTTATATATACATGTTTATGGCAGTGTAATTCACTATAGCCAAATTCTGGAACCAGACCAGGTGTCCTTCAACAGAAGAATAGTTTAAAAAACTGTGGTGTATACATTCAATAGTTTGCTTTGCCATAAAGAACAAAGTCATGTCATTTGTAGGAAAATGGTTGGAACTAAAGAATATTATACTAAGTGAGATTAGCCAGTCTCAGAAAGCAAAGGGTCATTTATTTTTTCTCATATGTGGAAACTAGAGAGAATTTGGCTAACAAAAATGACTTCAGATAAATGAGAGATATCAGGATAACAGTGTAAGGGTACCTAAGAGCAAAGGTGGGGAGAGTAAAGACCTGATGAAGGGAGCAACTCAAACAATCCCATGTGCATTCATGAAGCTACCAAGTATCACTCACAATTTCAATATTACTAACAGGGAAGAGGAGGGACAGGGTGAATCCAGAGGGGAGTGTGCCAGGTTCTGTGTGCATATGTTTTTTTTTATCACATTAAACCTCAACAAAACATATGGCTACAGTGCACTAATTAAAGTATATTTAAAAAGAATCGACATGACAATATATTAAATTCATCAAAACTCCGATGTTCTAACTAAAAACAAAAGATTTTTCAATAGTTTCAAATGTCCATGAAATAAAGAAAAGCTATATTTTTGAAGTTCCAATGAGAAGAATTTTTTCAATGGGAGAGTTAGGAGGTTTTTGGTAAAAAAAAAAAATGTCTCTTACGATGGTATATGTTGTGGAAAAATAGATATCAAAAAGTACAAGCACCGAGCCAGGCATTGTGGCACACGCTTGTAATCCCAGCCCTTGGGAGGCTGAGACAGGAGGATGGCACAGGTTCAAAGCCAGCCTCAGCTACTTAGTGAGGCTCTCAGCAACTTAGTGAGACCCTGTTTCCAAAAAGTATTAAAAAAATAGGTCTGGGAATATAGTCAGGAGGTAGAAAAGCCCCTGGGTTTCACCCCAGTACACCCCCCAAAAATACAAACATCAATTCAATGGGGAGAAAATAGTGAGTACAGATGCCCCAAAGAAGAGCTGTAGTGCTCATAAATTTTTAAGAAAATAAATGACTGGAGATTCATGAATGGTTTGCCAGAGAACAAGAAAAGGATAGATTTGAACCTGATCAGCAAAGGTCATAGAAAGGGTTCTGATTGTTTTTGATGGGCAATAGCACAGTAGAAGTATTTTTTTCGCAGAGGAATGATATGATCATAACTGTGAAAAGAAATCTGAAAGCAGAATAAACTAAAGTAGCATAGAGATATCCATGGGAATACTTGGCCATTAGCACAGGTGCGGGTGGTTTTGATGGCTGATGGAGAGGTGGCAATGGGATGTTATGTACAATATATTAGAAGGAAACTTTGACAACACAGGAATCGGAGCCCTAGCTATGCACTGAGTGGTTGAGAAGCTGGTATAATATTCTAGAAATGGGAAAAATTATGCCATTTGCAGGAAAATAGATGGAACGGGAAACTATTATGCGAGGTGAGATCAGCAGGCCTCAGGAGGGCAAAGATCATAAATCTGCTTTCAGAGGTGAAAGCTAGAGAGAAAATAGGGAACATTAGGGCCTTTTAAAATATGGAGACCTGTACATCACTGAGAGGAGACCGGAGAGGGAGAGGAAGAAGGAGGAGGGAAGGAAAAATTCATATAACACTATGGCGATATGAGAAGGTATTACTACCAATTTCACTAAGGTGCAGGGAGGGAGAGGGAGCAGTGTGGGAGGTGGCGGAAAACACACCAAGAGCTGTGCTGCGTATGTTTTCATTGCACTAAATCACACTGTACTGTATGATGGAAATGCACCAATAAAGCAATTTAAAACTCTTAAGAAGAAAACAAAAGAACTGGACACTAGCTTCTAAACTATGAAAGCAATAGGATTGTAGAGAAGCAGGTAATTTGATGAATTACCTAACCCTCCCCCCTACTCTGTTACTTTGCAAATAAAAACAGAGGAGGAGTATCCCTTATCTGAAATGCTTGGAACCAGTAAGTTTCAAATTTCAGATTTTGGGGATATTAGAATTTTGCATATACATAGTAAGACATCATGGGGATGGGACCTATGTTTAAACACAAAGTTAATTTCTGTTTCATATGCCGTTTCTACACATAGACTTTTTTGGTGGTGGTACTGGGGTTCCTGGAAACCCTTCTACCTCTGGGCTACACTCCCAGACCTATTTTATATTTTTATTTGGAAACAGGGTCTCTTAAGCCAACGTGGCTGGCTTCGAACCAGCGCGATCCTCCTGTCTCCGCCTCCCAAGCGCGGGGATGACAAGCGTGCGCCACCACGCCCGGTTTCTACACATAGACTTTTTACAGCATTTTTAGCACACTTGTATTTTGACTGCAATTGGTCCCATGAGATCAAGCGTACGATTCTTCACATGGACCTTCATGTTGCTGTTCAAAGAGTTTTGGCTTCTGGAGCATTTTTTTATTTCAGATTTTCAGATCAGGAATCCTCAACCTGTAATTATGAAATCTTTAAATTTTTTTATTTTTAGAGATGCTTAGGGAATTCAAGCCAGAGCCTGTTTTCCTGGCTCTGCTGCCATGAGCATACTGTGTTTATAGGATGTGAAGTTCAGTTGGAATGCTCCATCATAGAATTGATGGGACATGAAGGTCAAGGACGTGAGGTGTGCAGAGGGAGGGAGCTAAAGATGACTTTGGTCTCTGGCACTCTCACACTTTGGTCCATCATTTTAGAAAACCCTTCCTTACACTTGGCTCAGACAGCTTCCACCACAAAACAGTATCCAAGAAAGCGAGACTGTGAGTGTACCTGGAAGTTGTCATTTAACATATATACATCTATTTCTAAAATTTTTTACTGGTGCGTTGTAGTCATACACCTTACTGGGGCACAAAATGGTAGATATATTTTAATAAGAAGCAGATATGCCATGCAGCCCAGGACTCATAGCTCTACTCATGTCAAGACATAGCACACCTCTCACGGTCTCCCCAGCTCTCATCCTCAGTGCCCTGTCACCAAAAATCAGACTCATCAGGCAGAAAACTTTCCATTAGAAAATCACTCAGGCCATAGCTAATTCTCTTCTTCACTTTTGTACCACAATTTTCTTCAGTAAAATATTTTGTGACTGTTAATACAGTCTCTTAAACAGCCTAAAATTATTTAGAAAATGTGTAGATCAAAATATTTACCCCAAGCCAGGCGTGGTGGTGCACGCTTGTAATCCCAGCATTTGGGAGGCTGAGACCGGAGGATCACGGTTCACAGACAGCCTCAGCTACTTAGTGAGGCCCTCTGCAACTCAGACCCTGTTTTAAAATAAAGAATAAAAAATAGGGCAGGGGGTGTAGCTCGGGGGTCGAATGCCTCTGGATTCCATCCTCAGGCAGGAAAAAAAAAAAAAAAAAAAAATATATATATATATATATATATATATATATATATATATATATATATCCCAAATTCAGCTCATTACTTAAAAATAGATATTTTTCAATATTCTAATTCTGACTTATTTCAAGAATTATATTTTATTTAATTCAATTTTTAATTTTAAAGCTTTATTAAGATATGACTGATATACAAAAACTGCATATATAGCATATACAAATTAATGAAATTGAGCATATTGAGCATATACATTTATCTATAATGGCATCACTTCCATCATGATAATTTACATATCCATGACCTCCCAAACTCTCCTCTCTTCCTCTCTCTCCCTCCCTCCCTCTCTTTTGTATAGTTAAGAACACTTACCATACTATCTACATTAACAAAATGTATAGTGCCGGGCCACATTATTAACTGTAGGCACTATATTGTACAACATATTTCCATAATTTGTTCATCTTGGACAGATGCAGCTTTGTCCTCGCTGAACAACTTCTCATCTTCCCTTACACTTTTGTCAACCAGCCTTCCACTCTGACTTTTCAGATACCGCACATAACTGCAACCATGTGGTGCCTGTCCTCCTTTGTCTTACTTCAAATACCATCATTCCTTCAGGACGATCTACCTGTCACAAATGGTAAAATTTTCTTCCTTTTAAATACTTAATAATATTTTTGATTGTTCCATATGTTATAATGCAGTACTCCTAATTGCTGCATTTGTCAATGGTCATCAGGGTGATTTCCATATCTTAGCTATTGTGAACAATACAGCAGTGAATATGGGGACCCAGATAATCTCTTTGAGATCATGATTACAGTTCTGTATCCACCAGTGGGTTCAGAATAATATGGTAGCTGCACTTTCAATGTGTTTTTTTTGAGGGGGGTTACTGGGGATGTAACCCAGGAGCTGTGTACCTTGAGACTACAGTCTCAGACATCTTTTATATTTTATTTGAAAACAGGGTCTCATCAAGTTGCTGAGACTGTCTTCAAAACTGTATGATCCTTCTGTCTCAGCCTTCCAAGTACTGGGATTACACATGTGTGCTACCATGCCCAGCTTACTTTCAATGTTTTGAGGAACATTCATACTGTTTTACACAGAAGTTACACAATTTCACATTTCTACCAACAGTGCACAAAGGTTCCTCTTTCTTTCTTTCTTTCTTTCTTTCTTTCTTTTTCTTTCTTTCTTTCCTTCATTCCTTTCCTTCTTTCCTTCTTTCCATTTATCTAATCTTCATCTATCATATATCATTTGAGAAATTTCACTGAGACTTTCAGATATGAGTAGACATTCTGGTAGCTACTGAGTTATCACAGTATTTTCACTTACATTTTTAACTTAGCCCCTTTTATAGTGTATTATGATATGTAGCATATATATATACTTGCTCAGCTCACTTGCATTGTTAAGACTCATGAGTTTTTAAATAACAAACCAATGGCTTATATAGTTTGCATTCCCAGTGCCCAGAGTCTTGAAGAGAGTAGGTCCTCCATGCATATGTATTGAATAATGCATAAAAAACTAAGTAGTTGGCAAATGAAGTATAAGTAATGGTGAATGGACTTTGTGGTCCATTAAGAACTATGGTACTTACCATTAAATAATGAATTTAAGCAAATTAAACAACAAAAAAATAGTTCTCAGCAACAAGAGCCACATAGGAGGTATCACAATGCCTGACTTCAAACTATACTATAAAGTCATAGTAACAAAAACAGCATGGTATTGGCACAAAACAGCCACATACCAATGGAACAGAATAGAAGACTTAAAACAAATCTGCACACTTATACCAAATTGATTTTTGACAAAGGCACCAAAAACATAAACTGGAAAAAAGATAGCCTCTTCAACAAATAGTGTTGGCAAAACTGGTTAGCCATATGCAAAAAATGGAAATAAACCCCACTTTCTCACCTTGCACAAGAGTCAATTTAAGATAAAGACTTAGAAATTAGACCAGGGATCTTGCAGCTCCTTGCAAAGGGCATAGGTCAACACATAGCACAAGTAAAAAACTTTCTCAGCAAGATCCCAAAGGCACAATAAATTAAAGGGAGGATCAATACATGAGACTGCATTAAAATGAAGAGCTTCTGTACAGCAAAGGAAACTATCAAGAGCCTCGACAGGGAGCTGGCAGAATGGGAGAAAATGTTTGCCATCTATTCTTCCAATAGAGGACAAATATATAGAATATAGAGAACTCAAGAAAGAAACTCAGCACTAAGAAAACAACCCAGTCAAAAAATGGGCAAGTGAACTAGATAGACACTCCACAAAAGGAGAAATTCGAATTGCCAATAAATATATGAAAAAATGTTCAAGATCATTGGCAATCAGGGAGATGCAAATCAAAACTACCCTGAGATTTCACCTAACTCCAATTACAATGGCAATCATTCAAAACACAAACAGCAACATATGCTGACAAGAAGGTGGAGAAGTGAAAACTCTAGCACATTGTTGGTGGGATAGCAAATTACTGCAATCACTTTGGAAAATAGTATGGAGGAGCCTCAGAAAAATGGAAACTAGCCTACCATTATGATCCAGCAATTCCACTTCTGGGTATCTACCCAAGAGAATAGAAACCAAACTACCAAACTAATGCATGCATATCTATATTTATAGCTGCAAAACTCACCATTGCCAAACTATGGAACCAGCCAAGATGTCCATCAACAAGTGAATTAATTAGGAAACTATGGGATATGTGCAGAATAGAATTTTACTCAGCCATAAAGAAGAGCAAAATTACATAATTTGTGGGGAAATGGATAGAACTGGAGGACATTATGCTAAATGACATTAGTTAGTCACGAAAAGTAAGAAATTGGATGTTCTCCCTTATATGCAGAAGCTAGAAAGAAAAGGGGTCATAGGAGGAATTCTAGATGAAGAAACTATAGATAAGCAAATAAGGAGACCTAACTGAGGGAGACGGGAGAGAGAAAGAGGAAAATTCCCTAATGTATGTGATGTGCATTCATAAACATATCAAAGTCAATCAATAAGCCAAACATAAGAAAAAGGAGAGTGGAGGGAATGGGGGTGGGAATTGGGGAAGCCCTAAAGTAAATGAGTGATGTGTGCATGTATGCCTCTACCATCTTGTACCCCATTAAGATGTATGGCTACAATGCACCAATAAAAAATTAAACATAAATTAATTAAAAATATAAGACATCAATATTTATTATGATGCAGGAAACATTCTGCTAGATTCATGGATAAAAAGAAATGGCAGAATCAAATTGGAGAATTTGAAACAAATTTAAAAAGGACAATTTTAAAAGTATAGGCATTTGTTTTTTTGACAGTAAGTTTCATATTAAGGTTTTTGATAATTTAATTTCCTGGCCACCCAGAAACTTCTCAATTAAATGCAATTCTACTTATTAATCTTCATTTTAATTTCTTGTGCCTTTGAGATCTTATTGAGGAAGTTTTTTTTTTTTTAACAGTGCCTATATATTGGAGCATTGGTCCTGTGCCTTCTTCTAATTACTACAAAGTCTCTGGTCTATTTCCAGGTCTTTGATCCATCTTGAGTTGACTTTTGTGCAGAGTGAGAAGGTGGGATTTATTTCCATTTTTCTACATATAGGTAACCAGTTTTGCCAACCGTTTGTTGAAAAGGTCATCTCTTTTCCAGTCTGCAGGGAACTTTGTACTACAGGCTAGTAACCATAGGAGGTTTTCACCAAGCCTATAACTGAAGGGCTCCAAGCACAGAGTGGTAACAAGAACCCATCAAGAGAGTTATGTTTGAAGGATGACTTAGAGGTGCTGGGAACACAGGTAGAGGACCAGCCAGAGATGATGCCAGCCTACAAGAAAAGGAGACTGGAAACTTCCTATTAATTCATTTTATGAAATCTTTTGAAGTGCTTCTAGGTTTCTTCTCCTGGTTGCATGTTCTTTGTTTTGTGTTTTCTGTTGTTATTTGTATCAACACCAGTTTTTCCAGGATATATTACTCATTGTTCCTCTGTGTCAGTGCTATGTGATGGCTATTAAGAAAATTTCCTTCCTCTGGGAAGCTCACAGACCTATAAAGATCCAGCAAGTGTTTTGCATGTATAAATGTAAGAGAAACACACAAAAAACAAAGCATTTAATTTCTTGAGAGAGAAACAGAAGGCTTCTACAAGAGGCATTAAGCTGAGCTGTAGGTGCAAAACATTTTGGGGGGATAATCTAAAAATCAGAAAATGTGATGCCTCCAAGGTTTTTCTCCCTCAATAATATTTTGGCCATTCCAGGACTTTTGGGGATTTCTTACAAATTTAAAAATTGTTTTCTCTATTTCTGTGACAAATGTTGTTGACATTTTTATAGGAATTGCAATTAATGTGTGTGTAGTTTAAGAACATTTTAATAATACCAGTTATTAAAATCTCTGAACACATAGTATATTTACATTCATTAGAATCTTCTTCAATGTATTTCAAGTTTTATAGTTTTCAGTTCAAGATCTTTTGCTTTCTTAGTTAAAATCATTCCTAAGCATTTTTTCTTTTCATGCTAACATACATGGGATTGCTTTCTTGATTATATTTTTAATAGAGTATTATTGGTATGAAAATGCAAGGTATTTTGTGTGTTGATTTTGTAGCTTTCAATTTTACTTAATTCAGTTTTATTCATAAGAACGAGGATATGGAATCATATTAAGTGACCATTTGTTCTAGTCAGCATTTTCATCATGTGCAGAGCTCAGAGCTTGGTGGTGAGAAACAGAGAGGGTAAGAGTGGTACACTAGGCTGAGCTCATCACGGTGTCCAAGAGACAAGAGAACAGAGGCTGAGAGAACGATGCCACAGCAGGCCAGCTGGGAAGGACCTCTCTGGCCATGCCCCAGGGATTCATTTCCTCCAGCCATGTCACACTTTTGAACATTTTTCTTTGCTAATAAATGATGGTTTTGGGAGTAATTTAAATCTAAGCCATAATATTATCAATGGATAAATGGGTAAAGACATTGTGGTTCATACACATATACATGCATATGCACACAACAGTATATTATACACCTTTCAGAAGGAGATACTGATACTTGCGACAATAATGATGAACATGGAAGCTATTGTGCAGAGTGGATATGATAGTCATTGAAAGAACTAACTTCATATTAATGATCTAATTAACATGCAGAATCTAAAAACTGAACAAACCAACCTCATACAAAGAACCAGAAGTAGACAAATGGTGGTTACCAGAAACGGGAACAGTCATGAAATGGAAGATGTAGGTCAAAAGGCAGAAATTTGCAGTTGTGTGGGATATAAGTCTAGAGATCTAATGCATAGAAGAAAGACTGTATTTAATAATATTGCATTAGATATTGAAAGTTTGCTAATAAAGTCTATTTTAGGTACTTTTTACTGTAAAGAAATAGGTAGCTATGGAAGATAATGGATATGTCCCATTGCTTAGCTACACTAATAATTTCTCTGAAGATATGTGTCAAAACAAAGTAAAAAGAAAGAGCAAGAAGCTTTTCAAGAGCAGAAAAAAGCCAGTGAACTCAAAGGGGGGTATATATATTTCCAAGCCAAAACACAAAGATAGCAAGAAACTTGAACAACAGAACAGCAATCTTGTTGCTATAAGACCAGGTCAAACAACTTAGGTATAATTTATGTGCCAGAAGAAGAATAAAAAGTAAAAAGATAAGACAATATAAATGTTTTAAGTGATAGTGGCCAAAAATTTATTAAAATAATAAAAGAAAACAAATATCTAAAAATCTAGTGTAATATACCTATATACATCATAGTTCATTTGTTTAGTACTAAAGATTAATAGAGAATATGGAAGACAGAGGAAAATGTAAAACATTAAATGCAAGAGAATAAGGAATGACATCAAACTTCTCAGTCAAAATTCTGCCAGCCAGAAGACACAAGAGTATCTTTAAAGTGTTGAAAAAATATGGCAATCCGGAATACGGCATCAGTTTAAAAATTTTTGAAAATGTTTAATAAGTAAACATAAAATATGGACTGTTTGGGACAAATGAAGCCAAGTAAATTCATTATCCTTAAAATTTCAGTATAAGAAATTGTAAACACCAAGTGCTGCATGCATGTATGTTTCTATTACTCTGAACTCCATTATGATGTATACCTGCAATGCATAAATAAAAGAACATTAACAAAGTCAGTCACCAAGCCAAGCATGAGAAGGAGGGAGAGGGGAGGGAAAGATTGAATAAGGGCTAATTAGGTGATGTGTGCATGTATGTTGCTACCATCTTGTACTCCATTAAGAAAAATTTAAAAAAGAAGTGGTAAATACAGATTAAAATTTGCATGTAACAGAAGAGTGGCACAATTGTGTGAAAAGTGTACAAATATATAAGTGAAATAGTTTTCTAATTTTATTCTAGCTTATAAATAATTATCTAAAGTAAAAAAGCAACAATATATTTTGAAGTTTATTACAAATGTAGATGTAAAGTAATATATGACCACAATAGCATATAAAGCAAAAAACGAAGGGCGAAGTATACATTCTCTTAAGATTTTTACACTATACACATAATGGTAAAATATTATTTGAAGTTGATTCTGGTAAGTAAATAATACTTACTGTAAGCTTACCCAATTCACTAACAAAAGAGGTACAAGTAATGATTTTGTGAAAATTCACATTTAATGTAAATACTCTAAATATGTCAATTAAAAAGCAGAGATTGTCATGTGGGTTGAAAAGTGAGACCCACCTATGTGCTAGCTACAGGAAACATGCTTTAAAAGTAAAAATTTAAATGGTTAAAGGAAAAAGAATAGGAAATAATATGCCATGCAAACTCATAAGAAAGCTGGTGGCTGCAGGGGGCATGTATTAATGACCAAAACCTCTATGGTGGAACTAAGAATGGCTCCAGTATTGTTTTTTCTTAAATCACTACATGAGGATAAAGGACTTAATTTATCAAGAAGATGTAACAATACCAAATGTTTTCCATGAACCAACATGGTTTCCAAGTACATAAAGTAATAACTAATATATCAAGAAGGAGAAATAGACAAATCCACAAATGAGTTGGGAGTCATCAAGTGTTGCTCTTCATAGGTGATAGAATAAGTAAGCAAAAAAAAATCAGTGATTCAGAAGACTGGAGCTAAGAGCAACAATGGGCCAGTACTACCAACCAACTCCACTGCACAAACATCATGATGACAGGAAAATGCATACTCCTTCCAAGAATACAGACGGCATTCCTGGGGGGGGGGCTTTAATCCTGGTGCAGAACATGGAGTTCCACTATAAACTATCAGCCTTATTCTTGACCTCCCAAAGGGAAAAGAAGCTGGTGTTTTATATTTCAGCTTCTGACCATCAGTGGTTATGGGGGGAGCTTCTGGGGATTTGGTGCCATTAATTCTTTGGTAACTCTAGTTTGCTTCATATTGGAGGAGTGGTCTTAGATATCCCCCGGATATAAAACATGCGAAATACCACTGGGTTCCAACAGTTAGAGATGGAGAGCATGACTAAAAATAGTAAAGTCCAGGGACTTGGACAGTATCCAACCACCCCTACTACACAGCTCGACTACAGTGATAAGCCATCCTCTTAGGCACATTTGCTTTAGCTGTGTCTGCAACAAACAGATCTATGTGGGGACTCATCCTGAGCTTCTCACCACTCAGTGATTGGTGCTTTCTTCTCAAGCCTGTTTCTAGCCATATCTACAGATGCAGGAGGACCTCTGGTCCACATGAAAACACAACTTGGTCACCTGGATCAATTCACTCATAAAAAAAAAACTCCAAAGTTAGCTGAAGGAGCCAACAGGTAAATGTTCCTATTGTCCTTTCAGGCAAGCACTTCTTGAAGGTATTCTGTATATTTCCCAACAGCTCCTACAGGAACAAACCCTCAGGGTCACAGTCATGATCACAGTAAGGCACAACCATTGCTATCCCCACTCGCTCAAGCTTTCTTTCCATGAGTTCCTCTCAATGTCTCTTTGATTATCCATAACCAGAAAGAAAAAAAAAATTGTCAGTATCACACTAAAAGGGTCTGAGCAAGCACCATCACACACATAAATAATTGCAGAAGTACTTATTGGGTTCTAATCCTAAGTATAATTGTGGCAATTACTGAAAAATAGTCACGATTAGTCACCAGCATTATCCTCAAACATATCCTGTTGAAAATGGCCTTTATCTCCACAATAATATATTTCATCTGTTCCTGAATGACTCATATCATTTTTCACCTCTTCAGGGATGCAAGATAATTACTAAGACTTTGTTTCTCAGAGAAAAACATGTTGTAGATCTTTGGGGAGAATTCATTCTCGTCTTCAAGGCTTCAGTGGAGTCAAAAAATTAAATTAGAGTCAACTCTCAAGAACTGTAGAATATAAGGTAAAATAGAAACAAAGCCTTCTGAGTGTTATTTGTTCCCCTCAATAAGAATACCTTTTATTAAAAAAGAAAAATCCAGCAGCCTCATCCCACAAGTAAATCATGCATATGGCCAGGCTTTGAATGGAAATAAAAATTTTCTAATGCTTGTCTTTGGAAATGTCCACATCACATCCATATATTTCCCTCAAGATTTTTCTCATACTTATAAATATTATTTGACATGTATAGCATTTATCACTCTCTTCCAAGTCAAAACTGTATTTGAACCAAGGCAAAAACTCATCTTTATAGATCTGTATATATGTATATAACCATTATTTTATTTTTGTAGTAGTAGCAGAGGTTGAACCCAGGGGTGTTCTACCACTGTACACCTCAGCCCTTTTTAGTTTTTTTTAACCAAGGTCTCACTAAGTTACTGCTTACTGGCCTTGAACCTGTGAACCTTCTGTCTCAGCCTATCAATTACTGGGATTAAATGTGTGGGCCACTACATCTGGCTTGTAGTAATTTGTCATGAAAACTTTAGTAGTGTCCCTGTGTGCGTATATCATATGGTATTTAGCCAACTTCTTATTGTAGGTCTTTTCCAATATAAATAATAATCCTCCCAAAATAAAAATCTAAAGCATTTCCTATATAGGATAGCTATTAAATTTCACCTAAATGCAAATATTTACCTTACATGGAGATTTACATTATTTAAAAAGATCTATATATTGTTAATACTGGAAAGCAATATGCTATTCTTACTCAGTTACCAAAATGGCCTCAGCACTGGCCTCCCTGCCTCTGTTTCTTCTGTCCCACCTTCTTTCCATTAGGCAGCATAAGTACCTAAATACATGAAATCATTTGTCTTAAAGTCCTTCAGTGTCTTCAAATGAATATCATACTCTTTAGAGGGATTCAAGCCCCTGCATGTGCCCAGCTATTGGTGGGTTGCCACTGGCCATGGTAAGGGATCGCTGTGAATCTAGTGGCTTAAAGCACCACACGTTTTTAGTTCACAGCTCTGGAGCTCAGAAATATGACACAGACCTGTTGTACTACATCCAGGGCTGTTTCCTTCTGGAAGCTCTCAGGAGAATCTGTTTGCTTGATTTTTCCTGCTTTCCTTGGTCCATGGCTCCGTCCTCCAAAGCCAGCAGGACATCTACTCCTTTCCCCAGTCATCTCATTTATCCTGGGAGTTGGACATTATCATCTCTTCTAAGAGATGAGAGAAACATTTTTATAAAAGTAGCATGTTTTGCTTGAGGACCAACAGATAGCAAGGGACAGAACCAGGACCCGAGTTCCTATCTGTGTGGCCCCAAAGCTCACCAATCATATTCTGCTAGAAATCAGGAGGGAAGTGGACAATTCTCTCACTTTTTCTGGCTTGCTTAGTCCAGAGACCTGGAGGGTTAATTATGTTCTATAACTTCTGAGATAGGAGAAAAATTAAACACAAAGTAAAAACAAAATCATCTTCCTGACAAAGGTATTTTGAATTTTGTAAGATCATGGACCTCTAACAAACATGGAATTTCTGCTTTGATCTGGGGCTGCTGCAGGGCAAACGCCGCATTCACTGAGCTACAAGACACACAGCCTTGCGGGACCCACCAAAGGATGCAGTCCCTAACTCACCTCCATGGGCCTGACACACATTCTACAAAAACCCCAGGCACTTTTAAACAGGATGAAATAGTACCAGAGACTTCCCTTTCTGAAATGAAGGTGCATTGTTTGAACATTGATACATCAGAAGGCAGACAATTTCCTGGGTAGAAAGTTCTCTCCCACTTAAGAAAGAGGGGAGGCCACCTCTGCATCTCCTTCCCACCTTCTCTGTTGCCTATCACTGCTTTGGTAGACTTGGATTGGCCACTGCCCCCGCCCACCCGTCCTTCCCAGTTGATCTTCGGAACCAGAATCACCTGTCTAAACAGTGGGAACAAGTGGTACTGGATCCAGAATGTCTATTTAGGGCACTGTGTCCAATCTTGGACACTCTTAGATTTATTGAGGGAGGTTTTTAACCAAAGCCTATGCCCAGGCACGTTTCAATCGGTCTGGCTTAAGACATAAGATCAATATGTTTCCAGACCTCCCAAGGGGATTCTGATGTGCACCCAGCATAAGAATCTTTACCAAGGACAGCATCTTTCACTGTGATCAGAATGTACCTACATCTGTCCTGCTCAGGACGCTTGAACAAAAGAGGTTTCCTCCCCACCCAAATATCCATATCAGACTCTTGGAAGCTGAAGGCCATGGTTGTGCATTGTACTCAGGCCCCCAGGTTCCCTGCCCAGTGATTCTCAAGCCTCTCACTTATTTATAGGGAAACTAGGGGCACAGAAAAAAGGAAAGGACTGACTTAAGCTACCAGCCAGAACACAGGGTCTCATCTCAGGTCTGAACATGCAACCCATCATCCATTCCCCTGGATGTTTACAGAAGGCAGAAAATTTGAAAGCTCCATTATCCTTTGAAAAATATGCATAAACTTCTCAAACCAACTATAAAATCAAATAAAACTTATAAGAGGAATAGAAACACAACCATAAAGTCAATGAAGTTAAACAGTATTAACGAGACACATAAAATTGTTTTAGGGATATTAAGAAAAGAAAATCCCACTTGAAGCTACATCAAGATAGCAATGACCTCTAAGTGGAAGGTTATTTGGACTCTGTCATAAACTTCTTTGTGCCAAATGATTTCACTTCCTCCCTGGTTTTCTGATTCCTAATGTTGAAAACACATGCACACACTGATGTATAACTCACTACAAAATCAGCTTTGCTTTACTTGGCCAGACACAAGCACATCACTTACATATTAAGCCTTCCTTTTTTATTTTCTCATTAACCTGAAAGAATGAAATCAATATGATGACATTCCATGCCAGCAGAGTCATAAACACAGGCCATATCTGGTGCTAATAATTGTTCATGAATATGAGGTGACCTAGAGTACTCATACAGTTTTTCATAATTATTGCAATGAATTTGCACATGGGCACAACACATTTTCATAGAGAATGCCAATACTGTTGACAAGCCAGGCAGACCTTAGTTACAAAAATGTCAATTTTAGCCATATAAAATAAACATTTCTTATGACATATATTTCCCAGGACATAAGAGAAATTGAAAAATCAATTGCACTTTTGTTTTTATGTCTGGACGTGGAGATAGATATTACTTGGCATAACTAGGTCATTCTCTTTTGATCTCTGGTCTGACTAAATCAAGATTTTTAAGACCAATTTCTTATACTGAAACACAGTGGATAATCAATATATGAGGTTGAAATAATACATTATCAGCCATGTGTATATTCCCTGATTGATCAATTGGTAGGCCAGAAGGGCCACTTTTCAATCAATCCTAAAACATCATTCGATATCTTGATACATCATCCTTTAATACTGTGCATATTGGACATGAAATAAAAGTGTTTTCTTGTCCATTATTTGTCCAAATAATGCCCTTCCTCTGTGATTATTCATTATCATTCAAGACAGTTTCCTCAAACCATACAAGTAGCTCAGCATTATTTCATTCTTTTTATATTATCATATGCACATACCTGCATATATATATGTCTGTGACCAGAATTTAGTAAATCCATACATCCTTTTATTTTTTATGTAAACATTTATTTTAGAGCTTCATTCATATCATACATAGTCAATCACTAAGTCAAACATCAGAAAGAGGGAGGCGGGAGGGAATGGGTTGAGAAGTGGGGAAGGGTTAAGTGAGTGATATGTGCATACATACCTCTATCATCTTGTACCACATTTAGATGTATGCCTGCAATATGCCAAAAAATGGAGAAAAAAACAAACATTGATTTTATTCCTTTAACATTTTCACGAAGGTCTATAGTTCACATTATTACTATATGATTTCTAGTTGACACTTTATTCTGCTATTCATTTACATACATGTTAGATAAATAGCTGCACAATATTTTTCTAAGCCAAATTTCAAAATAATATTTAACAATCATTTTGCTTCAGAATTGAACAGCTACCCTTCCATATATTAAAGTTTAATAGATTGTCTCTTTCTGGGACATCTGCCTGTCTCCTCGGTCAGCACACAGGATGTAAGTTGTTTGAGGCTCACAGTGAATGAGCCGTGGAATAAAGTGAGCCTTCCTTCAGAAATCACTTTTTCTAAAACCGTCTTGAATATTATGTTTATTTTTTTAGACTTATTTTAGCTTCACTCTGCCAAAGAGTAAAAAATCATGTTCAAAGTTGGGTTTCAGCTGGGCGTGGTGGCACACTCTTGTAATCCCAGCATTTGGGAGGCTGAGACAGGAGGATCTTGGTTCATGGACAGCCTCAGCTACTTAGTGAGGCCCTTTGCAACTCAGGGAGACTCTGTATCAAAATAGAGAATAAAAAATTGGACTGGATGTATAGATCAGAGGTAGAATGCCCCTGGGTTCCATCCCCAGTACTGCAAAAAGAAAAAAATTAGTTGGGTTTGAACTCTGCTTATTATAAATTAATTTTGGTCAGCTCATAATTTTCACAAAATTGAGTAAGCCTCCCCAGGAACATGGAATAGGTCTCCATATATTTTAAATTTATCTACATCTTCCACCAAGCATTTTGTTGTTATTGTTTATATGACATACAATGTTTTAATGGTATCAAAGAGGGAGAGTTGAAAAACTCTAGAAACAGAAATTAAACAAAGCCGATTTTTTATCTTATTTTTTACTTTTTGCGGTCTGGGGATGGAATCGAGGGGCATTCTACCTCCAAGTGACACCCTAGCCCTATTTTTTTTATCTTTTATTTTGAAACAAGGTCTCACTGGGTTGTGAAGGGCCTCACTAAGTAGCTGAGGCTGGCTGTGAACTGCGATCCTCTGCTGGGATTACAAGCATGCGCCACTATGCCTGCTTCAATAAAGCCAATTTTATTCAAACTACTTCTTGAGGCTTAATATACAGAATGCCCAACTTTGTTAGTATTCTTTTCCTATGCACGTGAATGTAATAGACATGCATATTCCTGGGACTATTTGGAAAATCTAGAACTTTTATTCTATCTTATAATAAAATTGCCACAACCAACCCTGCTGACCTTCAGTGCCAACATTTCTATTTCCCAATGCCTCCTCCTCCCTAATTAGAACTGTGAGCCCTGTGCAGCAGAGCCTAAATTCCCCGGTTGCCCCTTTTGGCTCCTCTGTTGCATCCTCTAGAATTCATCAGTGCCTTCTCCATAGCCACTGGTCTCTGTCTGTCTTCTGCTATGTCTTTGACAATAGCCTTCCTGATGCTCCTTGGCACAGGACCCGGTGGTACTTTGATAATGAATCAGTGTGACTTGGATTTTGGCAGTGACAGGACCACAGCCTGATGATACCTCTTGTAAATTTTTTCAGCCCAACATGACAACCAGCATCCACCATGTTCCTTGGAAGCTCAACACTGCACTGGGTGTCCCTTTGGACTTTCCCACCTGACTCATCTTTCTTCTCAATTGTATAGGAAGGGAACCCCATGTTTCTCTGTGCAAACAGAATACTTCTTCCAGGTGCCTCTCATGTACAATCTTTTGCAGTTAGCAGATGGTGGTTTTCATTCCATTACTCTGTAAGCTGGTGTCCCAAGATCTCTCCCAGGTCTCTCTCAACACGTCTTAGGCTCAAAAGTCTCAGCTACTTAGTGAGGCCCTTTGCAGCTCAATGAGACCCTGTTTCAAAATAAAAAATAAAAAATAGAATGGTGGTGTAGCTTGGAGTTAGAATGCCCCTGGCTTCCATCCCCAGTACTGCAAAAATAAATAAATAAATAATAGTTTTTTTTTTTAGAAAGTTATTCTCCATTAAAATAATGTTTCTGCATTCTTTAAAGCAGGTCATTAATTGAATTAGGCAACTTTTGGAGAAGGAACTTGGAATCATTGTTGCGTGACTATTATTCACTCACAACATTGTGGTTACTTAAATGTAAGAAAAGGATTTTTAGAGCTGTAACTTCTCCCTTTAGGAATCGGAAATATTTTCTGCTAATTGGGAGTGAAGCTTCTTAAATGTGACTTCAAAACTTTAAATTTGGACCAAGAGGCTCAAACATTCAAAGTGGCATTATTTTTATTTTTTAGAATAAATCCTACCACCCAAGGAATCGTAAAACTTGAACTTTCTTTCAGAGACAGCGATTTTTCTCTCACCTCTGTAGTTCAAGTTGATAATAGATGGCTACCATGTAAGTTCTTGGGAGGAGTTCTTGTTTGTGATTGCAAGGGAAGCCCTATCTACTGCTTTAGAAACAATACAGAAGACTTTCCATGATTCAGAGATGAAAGTCAGTCAAATCTTAATTCAACTTAAGCTCTGTCAGGGAAAAAGGGAAACTGAATTGAACAGAGGAGGCTTGCTCTTGGTTTTTTGGTTTCTTGGTTTCTTGGTTTGCTTTTTTCATAAAATAGAGATCATTGTTAGGTGTCGTGGTACGCATCTGTAGTCCCAGTACTTTGGTGGCTGACACAGGAGGATCACAGCTTCAAGTATAGCCTCAACAACTTAATGAGACCTTCTACTGCTTGGTGAAACCCAATTTCAAAATAAAATTGGGCTGAGGGGTATAACAAAGGTAGAATTTTCCTGGATTCAATTCTCAGCACCAAAAGTAAAATGAAAAAAGACAGGAAAAAAAAAGTTCCTCAAGAGTCTTTCTTGAACTGGAAGCAGAGTTGGAGCTTCCTGAAATGAACCCTCAGTCCTGAAGTTTCAGCGAACATAGTTGAATTTCCTGAAGTTTCCCAGTGGAGAAGGGAACACAGGGCATATGTGGAGCAAAGAACTCAAACACAGGGACTGATGGTCCTCTGCTCCCTTCTCACTCACGTTTTGCAAGGTCTGCTTTGTTAATTTCCCTTTTACTCCTCCGTTCCCTCCTGCCTCATGGATATGGGTCTTAGGAGCTCCCCTTTCTTTCCAGGTTCAGCCTCATGCACACCTTTCAGTGCCTGTGATACAGGAAGATGATGCTCCCATCAGCTCTGCTGCCTGGCTTATGGCCAGGCCTTACAGGGGCTCTTCATAGGGCTCAGGGAAGTGCACTTCCCTTCATGGAAGGCTCTGCACCAGGACACCATCTGTGTGTGTGTGTGTGTGTGTGTGTGTGTGTGTGTGTGTGTGTGTGATTTCACTTTTCTCTCTGGAAGGTCAGAAGCTATTTCTCTTGAGTAACCATGGCACTCTCTTTGTAGAAACAGTTCTACTGAATACGATTTTCTCAATTTTGAGTTGATCACTTCATGGTATTTACGTGCCTCCATTGTCTCATTCATGAAATGATTTATGACTGAGTGATATAAAATATGGGGCCCCCATTGAAAGTGTTCTTAGTAGAAAGAGATACAAAAGGAGGATAAAAACAAACTAAATTCCCCTGAATGAGTTAATTGATGCACATCATAAAGGAATTTCAAGTTCAACTAATGTGCAATGGACTAAGCAGTATTTCTCCCAGATGTACATGGTGGAGCAGTAATAGGCTTCAAGATAATATTTAGAGGTGAGGCCTTTGGGGTGTGGAGGTGAAATTAAGAGGATGGGGCTTTCATAGTAGGATTGGTGTCATTGTCAAAGTGCTTTCTTCTTCTGGTCCTCCTCCTCCTTGTCCTCCACCTCATCCCCCACCTTGTCTACCACCTTGTCCTCATCCTCATCCTCCTTCTTCTTCTTGTCCTTCTCTCCCTCCTTCCTCTCTTCTCTTCTCTTCTCTTCTCTTCTCTTCTCTTCTCTTCTCTTCTCTCTCTCTCAACAATGAGACAATACCCATTTTGGTTTCATCAAGATAGCCCTCACCAAAATCTATATTGGCATCTTCTTGGACTTCCATCCTCTAGAACCATGAGAAAAATTCCTGCTGTTTAAGCCACCCAGCCTTTATCATTGTGTTATAACAATCAAAGCCAAATCCCTGAGGCATCCTGGGTGCCAGGCTCTGGGCAGTATCACTGTTAACTCACTGGGAATCCCTGGCCTTACTGCATCTTGGTAATCCTCCACTCACTCAGCCTTGGGATCTGTGGTCCACCCTTCCCTGCAATTATCTACATCCTGGAGGGCAAACCACAGCAAGAGGAAGAAGAGGAAGAAGAGGGAGAAGAAAGAAGAAAAGGACAAGAAGAAGAAGAGAATGACAAGAAGGAGGATGAGGATGAAGTGGAGGACCCTAACACTCATCTTTATGGAGTGTGGCCTTTGGCATCACTTTCTCCTTCCTCAGAAGGCAGAAGGACAAACGTATATTCCTGGCTGTTTTTTCCCTCCTGAGTGCTGCAATCTGGCAGTGGTTATCCCCACACGCTCCCCATGGTCTCTCCTGTGCAGTTCCTGCTCTGACTGCAATCTGATCACTCACAGCTAAAGTGCCACCTGTACCCATAGTTGCTAGTCTTGAAGCACCCCAGTCTCTTGTGCAGTTCTTCCAGCACCTCTCCTACCTCTGAAAACACTTTTTGACTTGCTGGGTTTTCTATGGAACCATCTCAGTGTAATTTTGTTTACTAAATCTAATGCTGACCCTGACAGATGCCTCACCTGAAGCCTATTGGAAAAACTTAATGCTTACTTGTTCCGGCATTCAAAACTGAGCAATGAGTTTGTTAAATAAGAGCTAAGATGAAGCATGACAGTTATTGAAGAAATACATTATAGCTGGGCATGGTGGCGCATGCTTGTAGTCCCCACACTTGGGAGGCTGAGACAGGAGGATCACGCAGGTTTGAAGCCAGCTCCAGCTGGCTTAAGAGACCCTGTTTCCAAATAAAATATAAAATAGGTCTGGAAGTGTAGCCCGGAGATAGAAAGCCCCTGGGTTCCATCCCCAATACCAACGAAAGAAAAAGAAAGAAAGAAAGAAAGAAAGAAAGAAAGAAAGAAAGAAATTATAAGTAGGAGCTCTTTTGGCCTGAGGCCCACAAACCTCAGAGTTATAAAGGACATTTGAGGGTCATATAGTCCAAGCTTCCCTTCAGGTCCTTTGATTACTTTTATCACATACTTTCTGGTAGAAATATGATGCTCTACGATATCAGACAATCTGGGTTCAGAGCTCAGCCAACATTCTAGTCAATGGATCTTGGGAAAATATATAAAAGATTCTTAGTCTCAGTTTTATCATCTTCAAAATGAATATAATATATATAAATTCAAATTCTTTACCCAAAGCATTTGGGCCCAGAAATGTTTCATAGTCCAAAATATTTTCAAATAGCAGAAGTTTAAAATAATGCATTTTTCTAATATTTAGAAATGTCCCCAAAGGGTCAAGGGCAGTGAGCTGTAATAAAAGTCATTGTTTTCACAAGGAATCATGAATATGCATAAGAGCAAAATAAATTAAAACTACAAACATTAGCATGCTGTTTAGCCAGGTTTTTCTACCAAATGAGTTGCAAATCCCTGAGCATTTGCCTACCATCTAGAGTTATTTTATAACCACAATAGTTCACATGTCTCAAGCCAAGAGCAGTGTCCGGATATTGTGTGCGCTTAATAAGCGTCAACTGTCAATACCATAACAGTGGCTGCTGTGTAGTGCACAGGCGAGGAGAGCTCTGGTATACTGTGAGACTCCCCTAGTGACTAGTGGTTGTATTGGATTTCATGGAGTAGCCTTTCCATGTGTAGAGAGTTGGTAAGTAGAGCTGGACTGAGTTCATTCCCTGCATCTTACACTCTGGGCTCTTTCTGTATGGATCCACTCATTCAAATGAGGAACAATAGACTCGGTGGGATCTCTTGCATCTAGAAAAAGAAAAAGCACACTACAGGGAGAAGTGAGTCACGGGGTGGAGACTGGCTCCAGTGCCCCAGAGTGAGTATGGCAGGACAGAGCTCCACCAGTAGACATGAGCCAGCCCATGAACTCTGCAAGACTAGGCTAAAGCGGTATGCATAGGTGCATCTACTTTCCTGGGTAAGACACCTTTGCACCCATCTCATTTTTAAAAATACACAGGCGGAGGTGCAATCTAGGGCATGTTTGGAGGGAGGGTTGTGATAAGAGACGGGCAAGCTGTTCCGGGAGGGTGACTCCCTGTGATACACTCTCTCAAGGTGGATTTGTTCGTGATGGTCCACAGCTGCTCCAGGTTCCAGTAATCGGATTATACCATGAGAGGACTTTTCAGTGGTAATTAGCATACAGAGCTCTTCCAGGCTTCTAGGCTGTGGTCTGGCAAATGATGAAAGCCTTGGGTCCTGTACCGTGCCCTTGGAGATGTGTAAGTGGGTTAGAGAGAGGGCCTGTCACCTCTGGTTGCTGTGATAATTAGAATAGGGAGCAGAGCAGGAGGGAGAAGAGGCATATTCAGAGCAACCTCTGGACCTGGGTTTGGGAACAGGCAGCAGAAGTGCCCCCAGAAGGTGACACTCAGAGTCTGTGAGGGCATTAACTCATGGAATGCTTGGTTCAGAGGGTCCCTCCAAAGACATCTTATCCAGTGGCTCCTGAAGGGCGGCAGCTTGGTGTGCTTGTTTAGAAGTGCATGTTCTCAGGCCCTGCTGTTGCCAACTGCTAGACAGAAGCCTTGGGTTGGGCTGGGGCATAGCTTAGGCGCATGCCTTAAGCAAGGTTCTGGATGATTCTGACAAACATAGTTCCCTTGTCATCCTCACTCAATCCCAGTATTTGCTGATGGAGGACATGAAATGAGGACTCCCGCCTGCGAGCAAATCGTGAGGACAGTGGTGCCCAGTAAACCCTCTGCTTGTGTCCTCCCTCATTTAATGCCCATGGGCTGCCTTGAAAGTCCCCATTTGACAGAAGAGAACACCAGGGCTGGAAGAAGACCAGGGACCGGGCAGGGCTACACAGCGAGCATGTGATGAGCATGGGGTGTGCAGGTGCCTCTTGGAACACCTGCTCCGGGGGCAGATGGTCCAGCCCTGGTGGATGTGATCCTAACATCAGCTCAGAACTCTCTGCACTGTCAGGATGCACCAACCCCCTTACGCATTTTTTAACTCCTTGAAGAAAGTACCAGCCTCTCCTACCTCTACATAATTATCTGCTTTTCACCCAGGGTCCAAGCAAAGAAATCTTTGTGTCTGGGTATGTAGACATGCCCATATATTCAAATACACACATATACACATGCAAATAACTACACATACAAATACATACACATGTACAGATATATAAACTCAAATATACATACAGGCATACTGACACATATACAAATACCCACAGACAAATACATACACATACGCACACACAATCCATATGCACAAATACACACAGAATGTACAAATACCTATGAACACACACGTATAAGCATACTATCCCTCTGCAGTCACTCTGGCACCAGGCTCACCCTCTCCCTTGAAACCCTCTCTGTTGTCCCCTGCAGGGAGACCATGCCCATTCACTGTTAGCCCTTTTCTTTCAGTGGATTACTACTTAGCCAGGAGCATCCCATTCTCTTTCTCTAAGAAGCCACCTTGGCCTCTCTACGTGCGCTGAGTCCCCTTTATGGATGTCTGATAAGCCCTTGTCATTTCATAGCTCTGACTTTTAAGATTGATTGTCTCTTACGTCTACTAAAATATAATATCAGGTTTTCCTCACCATTAAGTCCCACCATAATGGTTGGCACACAGGAGGAGCCCAATAAGTGCACTTGGGCCATTAAGTTAACAAGTCATTAAATGGTATGTTTAAACACCACCTCTGCAGGGGGCTTCCCTGACTGCTTCATCAAGCAGTTCTCATTATTATTTGTCTCATTCATAATGGTAAAGACAAATTATAATTATTTTATTAACTTTTAACTTCCCATATTCTACAAAAATGGAAACTGCCTATTCAACTGTGTGTGTGTGTGTGTGTGTGTGTGTGTGTGTGTGTGTGTATGTTACTAGGGATTGAACCCAGAGGCATTATACCTCCAACCTATACCCCCCCAGCTCTTATTTTTTTAATTTTTGTTTTGAAACAGAGTCTCACTAGGTTGCCCAGAGTCTCACTAAATTTCTCAAGCTGGTCTTGAGCTTGCCACCCTCTTTTCTTAACCTCCCAAGTGCTGGGATTGCACACATGTGCCACCACACCCAGCACACCCTATTCACTTCCGAAGCAGGGCTTGCGTGTGTCTGGTGCTGAGCTTTCCTTGTTGATCACATGTGGGGGAAGCTGAGCTCCAGGTTTTCAGTTCTCAGTCTTCTCTGGTCCACACATGTGCTGCCTTCATTATCCTAAGGGTTGTGTCTGAACCCCTCACTGTGTGATGTGGGGGACTGTGGTTTCTATCTCCTGGACCTTATAATTCCCACAGAGAAAGAGAGGGTGGCACTGGATGATCCTTGTCCTTTCTTCCCAAATAGACACAAATTCTAGACCTCACTGCTTCTTTTAATGGACAAATGACAATATTCTATGTTCCTGTCATTTCGGAAGAGCACATAGGACCCAATTCAGAGGATGAACTGTATTTTTTAGACTTGTTATGACATTTTCCACTTTGGTAAAACACATGACACATGAAGTTGAGATCAGACTTCAGTTCCATGGTTTTTAAGTGAAAATATGTTGAAAGATAAATCATCCCAATTTTTATTAGCAAACATCTGGCAGGAAAGAGATGGCACACATATATTCAAAGAGGATTTTTGTTGGGACTTTTTTTTTAAAGAGTCACTTTATCCTGTAGGCAAGAAGTAGGGGTGCGTGGGGAAAACTCACACCCTGAACTAGTGGAGAGCTGAGTACCAGCCCTGCAGATAACATGGAGATACCTTCATTGGAAACCAGAAAAGGCAAAATGCCCTTGTCTGGGGAGCACAGCCACCTCCAAGCTCTCATGGGAGGAGTAAAGGAAATAAACACCTTGATTTCACACCTGCCCTCTCTCCCCACACTAGCCAGCTCCATCCTGGAAGGAGAAAGCAAAGGGCATTGAGCCTGGGCTCTTTCTGCTTATTCCAGCTGTGCTCTAAGACCCTAGTGGAAAAGATAGAGATACAGCAGGGGGTGAAGGGAGGTGATGCAGAAGGAGAGATTGGATATTTACATCACACAGCTTTAAGAAGAAATCCATGTGCAATCACAAATAATTTTACAGAGATAACCTTGAATTGCTCTATTTATAAAGTATATCATTTGCAAACATCAGCATGTTAACGGTTATTAGTCTCAAATTACTCGTGACACATTCCTAAATCGTTTGAGGCACATCAAAGAGCCCTCACTATGTTGTCCTGGGAACATCAGGGAAGATGCAGGGAAGATCACTGAGCTGAAACGCACATGACCTGCTTTGCTACTGACAAATCACATTTCTAGCATGTAAACCTGTCAATTTACAAAGAATAAAACTACTTCAAAAAAGATTTGCAATGTCATCTGCATATATTCTCTTAGATTCTCCCTCCCCTAGAGAAAATAGGAAGTAGGATATGAAACATATAACACTATTGTGAAGCCAATGAATCCAAGGGTTTTTACCCGTTATCCATGTAAGCACTGTAGAACAATCACAATCTTTGTATTATCAGCAACAAAACCACCATTACAGTCATGTAGCTTTGTATGATCTACCTACCTTGTCTGTACTTAGTGAACTGGATTAATGGAGCAGTGTCCTGTTACTCAATGCTTCAATGACATTCCCTATAGAGAATTGTTCTTCAGTTATGTTTTTTACCTCTGATCGAGGCAGAACCGAACATGTATCAGCCAAATACTCCTACCAAGAATGACTGTAAGACCCAGTAAATGAATCTAC
This sequence comes from Muscardinus avellanarius, assembly GCF_963383645.1. Taxonomy (NCBI): domain Eukaryota; kingdom Metazoa; phylum Chordata; class Mammalia; order Rodentia; family Gliridae; genus Muscardinus; species Muscardinus avellanarius. The sequence continues at coordinate 4,490,031 of NC_137789.1, forward strand.
CTATCAGAGATGGTGGATATGTGTGTATGTGTGGGTATACACATAAGTAACTGTATTTCATATTACACTTCAGTGGATATGTAAAAAATCATCCTGTATATGTTATATACACATGCATTCATATATGTGCACATGAACCCCACAGTTTGGAGGCTTAATCTAACGCAAAGGAGACTATATATATATAATTTTTTTTTTTTTTAGATTCTGGAATTGGGGCAAAACTGAAGGGGGAAAACTTATCTATGGTAGGCAGAACAATGACTTCCCCTAGTCCCAACCCCCAGTACCTGAGCCTATAATAACATATAACTCCAGCGATTATGCTGTGTTAGAAAACATGCAGACAGGGGGATTATCTAGTGTAATCACAGGGACCCATAAAATCAGTAAAGGAGGACAAAGGGGGGAGGTGTGAGTGATTCAAAACATGTGGTGTTACTAGTTAAAGATGGAGAAACCCTTACTGAATTTTGCCAACAACTAGTTAGTTGCCCTTGGAGGTGGGTTCTCCCTTCTGGTACCTCATGATTCAGGTCTCTTCCACATACAAAACTGCAACTCCTTTAGTCAGAAGCCCTCCAAGTCTGATCCCATACAGGCAGCAAGCTCAGGCCCGATGTGCAGGATACTAGCATCATCTAAATCAGGTTCCAGTGCCAGTAAGTTCCCTTGGGTATACCTGTTCTCAGTCACAAAGTCCTGTTAGTCAAAGAGAAAAGCTATTTATGTCCTTCTCCCCAATATATCCAATATTAATGGTGATGCCAGAAAGAACTGAATTAGAAACTTCAGTCTACAAGAGGAAAGTGAAAGGTGCGTGAGGCTCTCTCGTCCACAGTAGCTCTATAACTCAGCTGGCCAGGTTACACAGTACTAGCTCCCTGCTCAGAGGCAATACCTACTCTTTGTGTATATGTGTGTAGGGGATAGGAGGTTACTGGGGATTTAACAGAGGGATATTCTACTCCCAAGCTATGCCCCCAGAACTTTCTCCCTAGGTTTCTGAGAGGCTCACTACATTGCTGAGGCCGTCCCCAAACCTGTGGTCCTCCTGCCCCAGCCTCCCAAGTAGGAGGATTATGGGCAGGTGCCCCACACCTGGCTTTATGCATACTCTTGGGGAGTCATTTTACATGGCTTTGGACTCTGGATTTTGTTCTCTGAGCCTTTATGCCTTTTCCATAAGAAATAGCTTGTATTTGCAACTGAATAGATTTCTCCACCTGCTTTTTGCACAGAGTAAACTGTAGACTCAGAGGCTCAAATTTTAAATTCCTCCATCCCTTTTATCCCCTTTTGTCTTTTTTCTTAAAAATCACTGTGGGTTTCTTATGACTGTAATTGGGGTCACTTCATTAGACAAAATCCCTCCTCAGAAATCTCTCTGCTGTTTGAGTCATTAATCTAATTGGGATCCTTACAAGTCCTTTTGTCTATGTGTGAAGTGCTATGAGACATATACTTGCTAGATTCTTAGAAGCCTTTTTGTCTGGTTGCATCTAGGAGGTGCTGCCCTAAGTGATTTTTTAAGTCCTAACAAAAGATCTTATGGTCACACCCTTGAACTGATTTTGACTATGTTTTATGGACAATTCCTTGGACTTGATTTTCACCTATGGGCCATTTCCATCTATTGCAAATCTGCTAGGCAAGATTTGGAATGAAAAAATGATTTTATCTTTAAAAAAATTTGCGTTCTCCTTTCTATTCTCCAATTCTGCCTGAAAATGGAACATTTCTCTGTATACGTGTCACCTTGCTCCTCCTGTGCTTTATCACAGTCAGCTGGCATTTTCAACATTCTGCCTGGAAATCTCCAGGCACATCCGCAAGATTATTAGATAACGTTTTTTCTTCCACATTATCCATGTGACAGTTTCATTACTTTTTCTGCGGGTACATAGCTCAGATACCCTTTTGTCCACCCTCCAATTGCAAATTCTTTATCTCTGATTCAGCCTCCTACTACTTAGCCCTAAAGAAATCTGCAAAGGGCCTGATTCTTGTCATGTCAGCAACCCATTTCTGATACCCATTTCTATTTTAACTATATGTCATTGCATAACCAACCACCCCAAATATCAGTAGCTTAAACAAAAATAAGCAATTTTGGCAGTCTAAGCAAGCTCATTAGGGCAGCCTGTCTCCACTACATCACTGCAGCTGGGGATTTCTAGGACATTAGGGGGCTAAGGAGTCATTTCCAGGAAGACTTACTCAGATGGCTGGCAAGCGTGTTCTTGCTGTTGGTGGATCAACCAGGGCCGTCTGCCAGGTCTTCACTTCCTACATGGCTTCTCCAGGTGGCTTAGCTGAAGTTCACAGAACATAGCTCTGGGTTCTGAGACCAAGGCTCAGTGGCTATTGATGGCGGCTATTGTGGTTAGGTATAGAGTGGCCCCTTGAAGAGCTCATAAATTGGTGTTTGGAGTTGATACAATTGAGTCTTGAGAGTTGTAATCCCAGGATTAAATAAATCCGTTGTAATGAAGGGAGTGTATCCCTCGGAGTGGAGCCTTGGGGATTATATATGTGGTCCTTCCTCCTCTCCTGTCCTCCTCCTCTCCTCTCCTCTCCTCTCCCCTCCTCTCCTCTCCCCTCCTTTTCTTTTCTCTTCTCTTCTTCTCTCTCTCTCTCTCTCTCTCTCTCTCTCTCTCTCTCTCTCTCTCCTGATTCTGGCCTCCATGATGTGAAGATATCCCCTGTGCCCTTCCTCTCTCTGCTTCCTGCCACCTTGCCCTAAGATCTGCATCCCCCGGCCTTACATGGACTGAACCCTAAATCATTAAAAAAAACCTTTCCTCTAAGTTACATGGCCAGTCATTTAGACTCTAGCTGCAAGAATGCTGAGCAGAACAGTGACTAATGTTGCTTGAGCCAACAACAGTCACAAGGCCAAGTCAAGAATTAATGTGATCCTCCTGTCTCCACCTCCCAAGTGTTGGGTTTACAAGCTTTCATCACCATGCTCTGCTAAGTTACTTAGTGAGGCCCCCTGCAACTTAGTGAGATTCTGTCTCAAAATAAAGAATAAAAATTAGGGCTGGGGGTGTTGCTTAAAGGTAGAATGCTCCTGGGTTCAATCCCCAGTACCACAAAGAAAAAGAAAAAGAATTGATGTGAAAGAAGACCACAAAATGCATACGGATCAGGAAGCCCCGTTCGTTGTGTGTGACTGCTCCTCTTTTTCTGACTCGTTTTTATGTAAATGAAAATGGCTGAGAAGAGCCAAGATAATCTTGAAGAAATACAACAAGAATGGTGGATTTCTAAACCCAGAAACTAATATTTATATGGATTATATTTTTATACTTTTATTGGTGCATTATAGCCTCACATCATAATGTAATTCACAGTGATAGTGACTTATATGCACACAGCACTTGGTGGGATTTCCACACATATATGCAATAAATAAAAGAATGATTCTGGATAAATTACATATTCATATTTTTAAAATATGATATTTACTTCTTCATTGTATGCATAAAATTAACTCCAGATAGATTTTTCAGATTTAAGTGTCAAAGGAACATTGTTATTAATTCTAAAGAGTAGCACTGAACAAGGGTTTAATGCCCTGGTGTAGGCCAGGCATTTCAAACAGAAAAACACATGCACTTACCATAAAGTATTTTTAAAAGATAAATCTGTCTAGGATATAATTAAGACTTTCTATTCATTGAAACACACCATTAATAAAGTAATCATGCAAGCCACAGGTGGGAGAAGATGATTATCTGACAAAGGACACATATCCAGAATAAATTAATCTTTTAAATCAATAAGAAAAAGCAAGAGAATTCAACAGAAGAGTGAATAAAGAATTGAACAGCACTTTGAAAAAGATTATATCCAAGAGGCCAGAGTGTGTATGAAACAGTGCTCAACCTCATGCAAATGCAAATTTAAGCCACAAAGAGACTCCAGGGAGTGCCCCCCAGACCCAGGCAGCTGGGATAAAAATGACTGGCACTACTAAGTGCTCTGAGGATCTGTCAACTGCAATGCCCATGCTAAGCTGGTAGAAGTGTAAGTTGTTGCAACCATTTAATAAAAACAGTTGGCAATAGCTACATATAAAAGCCAAACAAAGGGGTACTTTATGGCCCAGAAATTCCATTCCTAGGTAATAACCAAGCATAAAAGAACACTTGTTTTCTAAATCCAGGTATAAGAATTTCCATAGTAGAACTCTTTGCAACAAAACTGGAGGCAACCCAATATTCATATTTGATGAACTGGATAAACAGGTGTGGTACACTCAGAGTATAACACAGAATAATTCCCAGGATCTGAATGTGGTCATACCTAACAGCATAGATGAATCTCAGCAAGAAGGGTTGAGATCCAGACACACAGAGGAGTATCTCCGCTCTCTTGTGCAGGAGTGTGTGCCTGCCCATTTCAAACACAGGAAGAGTTCATCTTTGGCAACAGAAATCAGGTTCTACATGTGGGCGTGTTATGGTTATCTCTGGGGACAGGGCTGTGCCTGGGAATGAATCAGAAGATGGCAGTTACACATGTGATTTCTACTTTGTGAAAATTTACCCATCTATACATTATTTGGCCACTTTGGGATTTTATTTTATGCTGAAATAAAAGAAAGTCTATTTTTAAAAAAAGGTTCTTTAGTAATTACATGTATGATTGTTAACTATTTTACAGCAATTCTGATTTTGAGACGCTTCTAATGGTTAGTCTTCTCCATAAGCTCTGTGTCACCATCATTTCTTTTTCAGTTGTCAAATATCTACTGAACTGATATCTGCAGAGGTCTGGGTTAAGCCCTGAGCAAAAGAAACAGCAGCAAAAGAAGCCAACCAAAGAGCCTTCACTAGAGGAACTTATGTTTAACTGTAACTCAAGAGGACCTTGTTTATTGTGGAGCTGTTTGTTCTCAGTTAAAATTCCTCAAAAATAGTTCCACCATCTACACCCCTGCACTGGCATAGCCATGTTTTTCTGCCAATGCACTGAGCTTTATGGTTATTGCTACCTGAAGTAGCCCTAGGAAGCTGACTCATTCTGGAATTGGATACTGAATGTAATTTATTGCACAGTGAACACATCTAATCTCTCCACCAGAGGAGAAATGGTGCATCGTTCACTGTGCAGCCGAGTACTCATGGCTCCTTGAGCTGATGCAGCATGATGAAGGCAAGATGCTTCCCCCAAAATCAGCCATGCCACTTAAAGCTGAGACCTGAGCATACATCGTTAGAGAACATGACAGGCTTAAAACCTTGAAATTTCAACACAGGCTACAGCAGAAAATCACAAATTCCCTTTAGCAATTGGTAAGGGAATCCTTTTTCTCCTGTAGCTACAGATCATTGATGACTGTAGGCTGCGTTCAGAGTCTGGTTGTAGGGGTCAGTAAATTACAGTGAGCAGAAGATAGAAAATTCTGCCAGGTCTCTCATGCCTCTTCTGGGAACTGAAGGTGAGAAACTAGGACCCTAAGGTATAAGAGATATCTAGGCAGACACATGCGAGAATGAGAACACCAAATTCCTGAATACCCTGGACATTCCTTACGATGAAGGCAACCCTCTCTCATGAGTGAAGAAACCAGCCTCTACCTGCGTTAAAAAAGTAAAGAAAAAATGTATTTGTATTATGATAGTTAATAATGAGGTATTGCATTCTTGAAAATCACTGATCATAGATTTTTTTTTTTTTTTTTTTTGGTGGTACTGGGGTTCCTGGAAGCCCTTCTACCTCCGGGCTATACTCCCAGACCCATTTTTACATTTTTATTTGGAAACAAGGTCTCCTAAGCCAGAGCGTGCAGCTGGCTGCGAACCTGCGTGATCCTCCTGTCTCTGCCTCCCAAGTGCAGGGATTACAAGCGTGCGCCACCACGCCCGGCCTGATCATAGATTTTTAAGTATTCTCACCACCACAAAAATAACCACTTGAGGTAATGAGTATGTTAATTAACCTATGTAGCTATGCTGTAATGTATGCATATTTCAAAACATCCTGTTATATATAGTAAATATATACAATTTTTATTTGTCAATTAAAACTAAATATACATATATTTATAGATCTTTCTATAGACATACATATTTATAAACTCTGGTAGCTTCACAGGGAGGCCAGTTCTTCTGATGCCTCCCAGGCATCTCCTACGTTTGTCTCTGTGATAGTGACAAAGATTTTATTTCAGCAATGCAGGAAAGGGGAAATGAAGGCCTTGGGGCGGGAGATGAACCTCCATATACCACCTGGGTTATATAATCTATTTTTCATTGACATAAGTCTGAGTCACAGGACCATAAAGCCTTAGGTCATGAGGGATGAACTATAACATTAAGTTGTACCAACTGTACTGATGTGGACCACCTGCTCAGGATGACTTAACATGATGATATGTCACTAACCCTCTATGCAGTTAACTAACTAAATACTATGCTTAATCATGTCCTAGAGGCTCTTTTTTCAAAGACATTAAGACATGGGTTAGGGGCCTGCGCATCCTTGGGCAGCTTTGCAGAGCCACATCAAAGGAAGGAAGGGATGTGGGAGAGGCAGAGAAGACCTGGGGTAGGTTTTAATGATCAGAGATAAGGCAGGTACAGTTACTATAAAAACACGCACAGGAAAGGAGAGATGATGCTTGCTATAATAGGTAGGACTATGAAATGATAGCTACACAGTCATAGATTTACTAAGACCTAACTGCACATCCTCTCCTGCTGCTCCTTGAAATGCATGCAGAAAAACATTTCGGGTCAGGCAGATAAACAGTGGGCTTAAGTCACCATAGAGAGGACCCATGGTCTTTTACCAAGTTCCCTGGTATTGGCCAGTTCCTAAATTCATACCCCCTTGGAGAACATCAAAGTGCAGCCACAGGTGTCTACCAAAGATGATTCTACCTAGGGGAAATAGTGATTGGATGGAAGAAATGTTAAGTTTTTGTGTGTGGTTAGATAAGAAAGGCTTAGAAAAAAGCCAGAGCTAAGCAATGAATTTGAAGATGAGATCAGAGTTGCTTAGACATTCAGAGAGCAATGGAGAGCCACTGGGGAATCATAAAGAGGAGAATTAGGTAATTAGAAATGCTGTTTTATCTAAGGATATGCGACAACTTCTACAAAGTACTTCTTTTGGCAGACTCTAACTCTAACCTCCATAAGTGCTTTAAGGTCCCTGGCCTCAAAAATGACCTCTTTAAAGTGGCAATGTAGTTCTACAAAAGGCAAGGATGGCTCAATATTCAAGAATCTGGTAATGAGGTTTAACACATTTACTTAAGAAAGGAGAGAAATGAGTGAACATCTTAGTGAATGGTGGAAAAAAAAGCATTCATAAATTTAAGTATGAGTAACAAATTTATTCACAAATAATGACTCTCCCCCAAATAGGAATTAAAGTAACTTTCTTAACTTGTGTGAGTAAACAATGTGCAAACGCTAAATACGTGATGTGTGCATGTTTGTCTCTACCATCTTGTACCTCATTAAGATGTATGACAACAATGCACCAATAAAAAATGCAAAATACAGAAAAATAATTTACTAGGCCACATTTATAGAGTTTTAAAACATCTTAGCTTTAAAATATGGTAGAAGACCATCATGTAAATAATAATTCCGGCTGGTGATTAGCTCAGGTAAGGAGGGATGAGAGGACCATGAAGACGGGTACAAAGAGCAGGCCCATGAAAATGAGTGCATAGAACATTAATATTTGCCTGCAGGCCCCTTCTGTGTGTGTCTACTTAAAAATATGACACAAAATGGTCAAATATTAATATGTAATGAACTCCTTACTGAATACATTGCATTATTTTTCTGCATTTTTCTATATGTTTGAAATGCTTTTAAAAAGCAGGAATACGCAGACAGGTTAAGGAAAATGTCTAAACAGCACATAAGGGTATGTGGTAAAAAGTGAATTTGCCTCCATCTATAAGCCCCAGTGTCCTGTTCCCTCCTGTCCTTGAATAACCTCACAGCAGTTCCCCCTGCCTAGGCACATGTCTTATGCATCTGGAGGCATCCAGTATGAACTGGCTTGTGCTCCATCTTCCTGTCTCTCATGGAACAGTGAATGTCATCCACTAAAATGTTTAAACAGAGCTCAGCAAGGCAGGGTGGGCTCCTCCTGGGAGGTTCCATCTTTCCCCTTCTGTCCCTGCCAGGCACTCAGCCCCACTCCCTAGTGGTCACTCCCCTCCTCTAGTCTGCCCTGTACAACTCAGGCAGGCTCATCTTCCTAGAGCAGACCCCCCCTGGGCATCTCTAAAGTGGGAACTGGGGTCCGGCCACCTGGATTGACCCCTACCAGTGTGGACTTTACCCAAGTCACTTCAGCTCCGTTTCCTCCATTTTCAGGTTAGTCTGTTCTGTGTTGTTCTCACAAAACCCCTGGGTCTGAGTATTTGAAATGAGGTTTACTTAGTTCTGGGGGCAGAAAGTCTAAGACTGGGCAGTACCTTTGGGCAGCTTGGCTAGGTTGTAACAAGATAGAGACATGGAAAGGACCCTGTGCCGAGGGGTCAGCTGTGTACAGTGGCCTCGCTTGCTATGAGAACCTGCTGTCTTGAGAATAAATTCACTGAAAAGCCTCAAGTAGAGGGGTTCAAGGGCACCCCCAATGATCTCATTACCTCCCAGGAAACCCCACTCTTTAAATGTTACACTGCTGTTGACACCACCACGACAGAGACCAAGCTCCTAACACGTGAACCCTTGGGATGAATCACACCCAAAGCACAGCAAGCCTTGCTGCATCCTGTTGCTACCAGGGGTGGAGGGAGATGAAGAAGGTAATGTCTGATCGTTTAGCATTTGATGGATAGTAACTGTTATTATTTTCACTATTATTTTCCAGCTCCTAATGGCTGTAGGTTGGTATCCAGGGCCTTTCAATATGGGCTCACCATCCTGCCTGCATGCCCCCCGTGACTGTCCACAAGCCTCCCTGGAGTATTCCCCCAGGACAGTCACCTCCCCGGTCCTGTTCAGTAGGCCTGGTGTCTATGCCTACTGCACCTGTACAGCAGGTCCTCCTAGGAAGCCCCTCTCCTTGTCCTGCAAATCTGCTCCCCTGTACCCCCATGCCTTGGGCTCTGTGAATGGCCTCACCTTGCAGCCAGCCTATCATCTGCTAATTATATCACACCTACATATGACGAAGGCATACTAATAGCATTTAATCAATAGTTAAGTATTCGGCAGATGTCATGCTAAGCTCTTCACATGGATTAATTCATTTAATTTCAACCCTATGAAGTGGATTCTATTTTTCCACCAATTTTACTCATTTATCTGCAGCTTAGCTGTTAAGGTCTTTATCTGGTGCATCAAGAGAAGAAAGACCCTTTGTAGTAAGCCTCCCTCTCGATTTCCATGACCAGCATCTGCATTGCAGCGGCAGAATCGAGCTTCCTAAAACAAACAAGAGCTCCTGTTTCCCTAGTTAAAACCATCTCTCTAGCGAGGCAGAGGCTATCATTCATCATCTGCTTCGTGCCTGCCTGACCGCCTTAGGTCTTGCTACTGATGCCTATTTAAGCTCTTTGCTGCCCCCTGCCGGCCATTGAGAACTATTAGGGAGAAAATCAAAGAGCCCTAGTGTTTCAAGCCCACAGTTTGGGTGGGTTCTGTGTTGCTCAGGGCTCTCTCCAGGCAACTTTAGTGTGATTTTTTTTTCATACTTGAATGAGGATTCCCAGAAGTGGGACCCTACGATCTGTAACATGAGAGAGCATCTCCTTTGACTTGTTAACATGAGAGTTTACAAAAACCACGCATAATAGAAAGAGAACCTATGTCTGGGACTCTGACTGATGGGTTCAATTCTCAGCTCTGCCACAGTGCCTGGAGCTGGGAGGCAGCAGCGTCTCCTTTCCCAGTGCTTCTCTCCATTTGAAAAATGCAACTAACTCATACTTGCCGGGGCGATTTCGTGGTGTCTGATTAAGGTAATATTGGTCAATTAATTCTTGTTTCCTCCCCACTTTGTCAGGAGAAAAAGAGAACAGATACTAAATGTGATTCAAGCACACAACAAAATAAAGAAAATAAAGAACTATGAAAGCTCTGCGTAGTTTTCTTAAGCTTGCGTGGGTGCCTTGAACCGTCTTTCTTGGGCTTAAGATGGCTCCTTCCTCCTTTGTACACGTGCATCTCTCTCAGAAATGCCTTGGCTGCTATTTGGGGCCATTCTCGTCTGTCCCAGAGCCCTTTCACAGAGCCACACGGTGTGGGCAGAGTCTTCCTGGGCTGTTTGGTGCAAGACTAATGCTTGAGGGCACTGGATCCCCATGGGGGAGAAAGGATATAATGCCAAACTTGGAGCGTGGTGCGGGAGCTCCCAGGTTGCAGAGGACCATCCCTCTGTGCTCTCCCTCATCCCTTCAAGGCAGAAGGAGGATGCACAGTGTGGCTGGATCCTAGAAGGGGCCGGTTCTACGCTTTGTCAGGCCAAGGTCACTGGACACCCAACTCCTGGGAGACATGGAGGCGTTTCCAAGTGTGTTTCCATTCCTGCTTCTTACAGTCCTGGAGCTCTGTCTGGACATGAGAAGGGCAGAGGGACTTCCTTCCTCTGTCCACTTCCTATGCTCGGCTCTCTGGCCCTTCCCCATACACTGCCTTCCCTCTTCTCCCAGGTTGACCTGCAGGCCGAACTGCCCACCACCTGGCAGCCTCACCTCCCACCTAGAGCACGAGCATCACTCAGAGAGGAAGGGATATTCAGTGGGTAGTATTTGGTTTATTATAATTTATTGTAGCAACCTTAATTGAGTTCTTATTCAAGGACATCTATAAGTATGGCTGTTATTATTACTATTGTTACTTCTATTATTATTTTATTATCATTTTCTAAGAGGCTTCTGTTGTTGCCTCATCTGCCAAATGAATGTGATTCTAAGCCTCTCAAAAGCTTTTGGGTCAGCGCTTCACATATGTGTATACACACCTGGCTTAAAGCACTTGTTATTGAAACAGCCCTGCATAGCAGAAATCATTAGCCCTGTTTTACATGTGATAAAGGGGAAGCTATTCATTGAACACACACACAGACCCACAAGCACTGCAGAAAAGTCTGTGGGCCTGAGACATGTGACAGTCTCAATCTCCCGCCATCTTCCTCCACTGAAGGGACTCGGGTGGGGAGCAGACACCTGGCCACATATGGAGACCTTCCTGGCCAATGTGAACTGGGCTGAGTCAGCAGCTCTCTGAGAAGCAGGAGCTGCCCAGGGATGGAGGAGAGATGCATCACGATGCTGCAGAGATTTCTGAGTTTCCTGGAGAGACTTCCATTTTGATCTGTTGTTCTATACCAGAGGCTCCTGGCTCAGGTCTGACACTCGATATTCTCTGTCAGCAGTGACCACACTCAGCTCTGTCTTCATCTGGGGCATGGGAGGGTGGAGCCACGTATGTGTGGGGAGAGGGGCACCGCTGGTTTCTTTTGGATGCCTGGCCTCTTGCTGCAGCTCACCTGGTGATCCTCTTTCAGCAATTTCATTACACACACATTTGTCACCATGGTCCAGTCCAACAGCACCGGCCCCTCATCCAGGGCTCAATGTTGGTTCTCTTCGGTGCATAGACTGTGAGGAATCACACAGGGTTTGGGATGTTTGGCTCATGTGGGCTGAGGTGCAGATCCTAGGTCTGAGGGCGGCCTCCTGTAGGTACCCGCAGCCTGGGCTCCAGCACACATCAGTGATGCCTACTGCCTGATCAGCTCTATGGATCTAGGCAAATTCACCTTGCTGAGTTTAGGTTAGTTACCCAAAATATGCAAGGACATACCAGTAATATGCACTTGGAAGTTGTTGAGAAAATGTGAGATTTGGAAAGAACTTTAGTGTGAAGTTCTGTTGAACATGTGAGTTGGCATTTCTTTCAAAAGCACAATGTTTCAAACACATTAGTTCATGTGTCTATAATGGATGTAAATTATTATTAATATTGTTATTCTTTGACACTGATACTAAGAAAGTAGTGAGAGTTTTACTCTTTGGCTTGAGGAGATTCTGGGGATTTACCCCAGGTACATTCACCTCTGAGCTATATCTCCATTCCTATTTTTTATTTTATTTTAGAACAGAGTCTCAATAAGTTGCTGAGTCTCAAACCTATAATCCTCCTGTCTCAGCCGTTCAGGTGCTGGAATTATAGGTATGTGCCACCATGACCAACTTTCCTCTCAAAGTTATGTAACAAGTACAGATTGTCTGAGGGGCGGGGTAACCTTTGAAATGGACAGCTAGAGGTAACCAGAACAAGTGCTGTGGTCCTGCTGAGCCCAACCTGTGGCCCACTTTGCTCCTGCCTCCTCCCCTTGCTTCCACCCTTTCTTCTTTCTGCTTTGTCTCTCCTTCTGCTCACCTTTTGTCTACTTTCCCCCATTTCTTTTCGTTCTCCTTGGGTGGAGTACCAACCAGGCTCCCAGATTCATGACTGGGCTACATAAGCACTGTCAGCCAGTCACCCCCTCAAGGGATTTGCCATCTCAGGCCAAAGATCAGGAGGGAAGGTGGGAGGGAGAGGAAGCAGCTGTCCTCGGAAGACCAGCTTCTCCTGCCCCAGGAAGAATGCCCCAACCTAGCCACAGAGAAGTACTGGGTGCAGCAGAGCCCTCCGCCAGCTAAGCCTGATCATTAGGAACATAGCACCCTGCATGCAGTGCAAAACTGTGCTTAATAATAATAATAATAATAATAATAGTATTAATATAACAGGATATAACAAGCTTAGAAAGGACTCTACAGTTTTTTTTTGTGTCTGATACTGGGGATGGAACCCAGGGGCCTTCTACCTCCAGGCTACACTCTTAGACCTATTTTATATTTTTTATTTGGAAACAGTCTCCTAAGCGAGTGGAGCCTGGCTTCGAACCTGCGCGATCCTCCTGTCTCAGCCTCCCAAGTGCAGGGATTACAAGTGTGCGCCACCACGCCTGGCAGGATTCTACAATTTTGAAGATAAGAAACTAACCTTTAAAAGTCTTAAGGCATTTCTTTAAGAGAAGATTCGAGCGACCATTTTTTAGGAAAGACTAAGCTTTGTGCTAGGACACATGGTAATGCACATGTAAAGAAGTTCTTATCCTCATGTCTTGGGAAAAAAACATTAATTCAGCAAAGTAACTCAAGCAAGTTCTCTGAGAGAAAATGTGAAAGGCTGTGTTATGAGTGCTAATTGGATGTAGAGTAAGAGTTTCTACAGTATTCCCTGCTTCTATTGGAGATAGGCTGGTCTTGTTGGCATGGAGCTGGATGCGGGCCTTAATTCTTGTTCTTTTGCAGTTGTGTGACTTCTCACAAAAGCAAAGAAGGGGCAAGGTCCTGAGAGCCCCAGAAAGCACCACGACACTAAAGAGCTGTCTGGTGCCTGAGGAGGAGAAGGGACAGAAAGCACCAAGGCTGAGCACTGCCGGCAGCAGACTGTCTGTCGGTTGGTGTCTAAGGTCCTAAGTCAAGGCATCTTTAATTTTAATCATGCATTAGCTCGACATTTAACCCAGACCCCACAAATCACAGGCACAATTGACTCTACATCTCTTAATGCAGACGTCAGTGCTCATAACTGCTTGGCCTTAGGCAATCTTCCAGTTTATTTACCACCTTAGTCATAATGCATTTCAAACTGCCCCAGTATGCAACCACAGCCCTCACTGTACAAAAGTCCTGTTGATTTTGCTGTGAGTAGCCATCCACCTGTTTGTTATTCCCTTCTCCAAAGGATAAATTCAATTCACTCCTCTGTGAATCTCGTCCAGACCTATCCTGCCTGCAGTCTCATTTTGTTCACACACTCCTCATGCCTCTGAAGCAGCATCCTACTTCAGAAAATGGCCTAGAATGTGGAAGCAGAGAAGCAAAATGGTTAACAGAACCCATGCTGGAACAAAGGTGCCAACATTCACATCTAGATTCCACAACTCGCCAGCAGTGCGACTTGAGGCATTTTACATAGTCTGCTTGAACCCCAGTTCCCTCTTCATAAACATAAAAATAATTGTATTAGCTCCTCTAAGGGCGGTGAAGAGTAAATAATGCAAAGGAGGTCAACATCAAAGCACAACACCTTGCCTGGTACAGAGTCAAAGCTCAGTTCCATGCTTAACACCGTGGGCATCATTATCAAGATGCCATTATCTTCATCAACAGCAGCAGCTCCACGATCAACATCTTTATGGTCCTCATGATCTCAGTCATCATCAGTAAGATCATCAACATCACCACCGTCAAGATATCATCATCAATCAATACCATTATCATCACTACCATCACCATCTTCATCATCATCATCATCATCATCACCACCAACATTATCATCAATACTATCAGCACCACTCTCATCACTACCGGAATCATCATCCCCATTCCCAACATCATCATCAAAGCCATTATCAACATCGTCACCACCACCATCATCATCCCTGTCATCATCATCGGTCAATGCAATTATCAACACCATCATCTCCATCATCACCATCTGTCAGTACCATCATTCCCACCATCATCACTATGGAACACTAGCATTGTCCCATGTGATCGTGATTATCAGTATTATTAGCTTTGCTCCCAAGTCTAGTGTATGTCTTAGAATTGGGAACTCCTTAAAAGCACATTTCATTCATGTTTATGTCTATTGCAATAACTTAAAATGCCCAGCCCTATAGACAAAAAGTCATCTCATTCTGGGGTAGCATGCAGGACTAATGTACTTTGTTCCATTTTAGAGATAATAAACTGACTTCCCCAAAGTCCAGGAGATGGATACAACAGTGCCGGTCCCTATTTGTAGGTCCCTTACTACACCATGCATTGCAGGTGGTAACAAAAGAAAACATCAGGAAATTGGAAAGCTGGAGGTAAAAACCTTCCGGAGAAAGTTTTGGACAACTGAACCTTAACATTTCAGCCAGAGTTAGCTGCAATAGCGTCAGGGTTTGTTTTCCAGGAGAGAGGTGGAATAGATAAGAAGACCATGGCCAGACCAAAAATGACAACAGAATCCTGACCAGACACGTCTCCATCTACCATCTTTGAGGAAATTGGCTCAGAGTGGCCAGGACTTGGTCAACAACTGCTGGTGTCCCTGTATTTTGCCCCCACCTTCAATTCAAGGCCAGTCCCAGAAAGCTAAATATGCTTCCACACCAGTGACACAGTGCTGTGTTGCATGAGTGTGGTTGTCAACACGATTCAATTTATGATGTGAGACTAGAATGCACCAAAACAGTATATTAAAAAAAGAAGCTCGCTCTAGTTAAGTCTCTACCTGTTCCAGGCCAGCAAGCTTCACTGGGGCACACTGGAGCCTCCCCTGTGCCCACCCCAAAGCTTCCTCACTCCGTGGCCTACCTGTCCTGAAGCCAGGAGAGGTGTACCATCTTCCCGGTCAACGCTGCACACTGCAGGAGGGCCAAACCAAGTGAGAGCCCCTGGGCTTTTGCTGCAGAGCACTCTGCATGCATAACCTGTTTGCTGTCATCTCAGGGACCTTTGTTTTTATACATTTCAAGTAAACAACATCTTTCCTGTGCGCATGCATGTTTGTGTCACATAGAACCTCTCTATGATGCACCATCACTATGCACCAATAAAATACATGTAAGAAAAGAATATAACATTTTTTAAAAACAGGGCTAAAGCCACAAGGGATTAATGTGAGAGATAGGATGATAGCAGCAGGAGTTGACCTAATGAAGCTGGTTGTCCCCTGCACGCTATGCCCTGGTTCCCAGGGCTTCAGGTTCTCTTCGCAGAACTATCATGAAGGATCCACTTCCCTCCCGGTCTCTGGTCCCTGGGTGGCAGTGATAGGAGACCCTCATCTAGCTGGTCAGGGACAGCATCCCTGTAATCTCAGTGTTTAAGGCCAGCCGCTGGAGACATGTGGCTGTGGAACTCCTGCAGCGCAGCATGGCTTGCTGAAACTGAGATGTGCTACAGAATACATGGGAGCTCTTAAAAGCAATTAAAATTAAAATATCTTATTAATAATTTTATGTTAATGACATGTTTAAATAGCTTCAATAAAATATATCATTTAAATTAATTTAACCAGTTTCTTTGTGGTTTTTAATAATATGGCTCTAAGAAGATCAAAGATATCCCCGTGACTCATGTTACATTTTCATTAGACAAGGTGATTTGGATGAGAGTGAATATAAATTCTAAATGTTTCAGTGGGCTCAGAATCCCCTTTCCCTGGGGGTGACTAAGTCAGGGAGAGATCACACATGTTTACTGTACTAGTTGACTTCTTGTTGCTATAACAAAGTAACTGGAATAATTAACATATAGAGAAAAGGTTTATTTAGCTCATAGTTCTGGAGGTTCTAGTCCAAGTCTGATGGACCAGATCTCTGGTGGGGTGGTAGATGGCCATGGCAGGGAGAAATTGGTGGACCAGATCTCTGGTGGGGTGGTAGATGGCCATGGCAGAGATAAATTGGTGGAGCAGATCTCTGGTGGGGTGGTAGATGGCCATGGCAGAGAGAAATTGGTGGAGCAGATCTCTGGTGGGGTGGTAGATGGCATGGCAGAGAGAAATTGGTGGAGCAGATCTCTGGTGGGGTGGTAGATGGCCGTGGCAAGGAGAAATTGGCAAAGCAGACTGCTCCCATTCTAGAAGGAAGAGAAATCCCCACCAATGGGGATTTCAGGTCTCCAATGACCTAAGGAACTCGACTAGACTAGGCCTCCTTAAGGTTCAGCCATGGTGCCACCCTGGGAACCAATCCTTAACACATCACCTTTACAGACAAACCATAGCCTTTCTCCTCCAACCACTCAGTAGTCTCCACGCTGGAAACCCACTTCCATGCTCTTGCCTTGGCCTGTAACAAAGGTTCTCAAAGATGAGCTCCTGATGGGTGATATGAGTACTTCCTGGGGACACTTCACACTTGTGAAGGCTAGTAACCCACTTGAGAGCCTATGCCTGTGGCCCTAGGGTGGCCCTGCAGTCTGTGCTTTATCAGGCCTTCCCCAGGGTTCTGAGTCACCCAGAATCCCTATCTCTGTCTGCAGTACCCCTGGCACAGACATAGATCTAACCTGCTCATTAGTAAACCACTTCACCCCTTCCTTTCCTGCTCACAAAACCCTGAGGTTTCTCCGGTGGTGTGGAGGGGGAGGCCCATCCCTCAGTCCTGGCACCAGTCCTGATGGGCAAAAGGTCTTGGCAAGTCCATTCTCTCTTACCAGGTACCACTTCTCTTGTATAACCATGGGTGTGCAGTTCTGGTCATAGGGGACCCACCAGGTTTCCTCTGTGGTAGCTTTTCCTCTCAACAGAAGCAAAGCTACCGTTTTCTGCCTTGGTCTCTTCTTTCTCTCTGGAGAAGCTCTGGTATGAGGGCAGGATGCTGTTAGTAGCAAATACTCCCTGCCAGACTGAAGATTAGGCCACGAGGATGGCAGGGCAACCACAAATCCCTAAGGTGGAGCGCTGCAGGGACCAGCCTAGCATTCCATGATTTAGCACTTCCTGTTAGGTGGGGTGATTAGACTTTCTTTCCCTTAAGTCCCTGAGAATTGAGATTCTGTCACTAGCTGCTGAGCACATCTGAAACTTTAAGAACCTGGGGTCTTCTGCAGATGTTGAAAGTCTAACCATCTGCCCTGGACCAGTTCATTTGTTATCTTGCTGCCAGCCTGACCGCTGTCCATGGATGATGCCGGCTTTACCTGAGTTGTGGTCCTAAGGGACAGTGGTAGTTAAAGTCACCCTGACCCCACCTCTGGGCTTCAGGAACCAGCTTACTGCAAGAAAGTCCCCAGCCCCATGGACCTTGATGTGACATTCGAAGCCTCCAGTCCTGAGGATGGGTTTGTCTACTTTTCCTACTTGACTTTATGTCATTCACATCAGCAGAAGCTTTGTTTTTAGATGCACACACATTTAAGATTATTATGTCTTTATGATGAATTGAGCTTTTTCCTTCATTATAAAACATTCTTCTTTATCTCTGGTAACCATCCTTATCTTGAAGTCTCCTTTCCTATATTAATATAGCCCCATCAGTTTTCTTATGTTTAGTGATGGCATGATATCTTTTTCCATTATTTTGTTTTCAAACTGTATGTCTTTATACTTAAATCATATTATTTTAATCCACATGCACTTTGATTTTTTTTTTAGTAATCTTATCATCTTGACATTTTATGTGGCATGTTTACCATTTATGCTGAATGTCACATCACTATATTTAAGTTTAGGTCTTCCGTTTGAGTGTTTATTTATTTTCAGTTGCTTCCATCTGTTCCTTCCTTTGCATTTTAACTTTTTGTTTTTAACATCACATTATAGCCGGGCGTGGTGGCGCACGCTTGTAATCCCAGTACTTGGGAGGCTGAGACAAGAGGATTGTGTAGGCTCAAAACCAGCCTCAGCTACTTAGTGAGGCTCTAGGCAACTTAGCGAGACCTTGTTTCCAAATAAAAATATAAAGTAGGTCTGAACATGTAACCCGGAGGTAGAAAGCCCCTAGGTTCCATCTTCAGTACAAAAAAAAAAAAATCACATTATATCTGTGCTGTGGGTTGATGAAATTATCTAAAAAAGATTTGGTCCTGACCCTATGAATGTATCCATGTGACCTCATTTAGAAGTAATCTTTGCAGACAACTCCATTGATCCTGTCCTTATAATAAGAGTCTATTTGGACATAAAGACAGAGCTACAGAGAAACCCCCCCCCAAAAAAGAGAAAGGTGCATCTGTAAGACAAGAGATACCCAGAATTGCCAACGCAACTAGAAGGTAGAAGACAGTAAAGGGCCCTCCCCCACAATCCTCAGAGAGCAGGACTCCTCCACCACCTGGATTTCAGGCTTCTGTCTCAAGAGTGGGCCAAGAATCCATTTCTATTCCTTAACTCCCCAGTTTGTGGCAATTGGCTATAGCAGTCACAGAAAACATACTTTCTCCTTTGTGCACTTTTAAATTATTTTAGTTATTTTCAGGTTGTATTCTGGAGATTATGACAGGCATATTTAAACATTATAGTTTACCCTCTCATTATCTTATACTTGACACACACACAAAAAAACCTCTGTAAAAATTTTGCAAAATGATTCCATTTGCTTTATTTCTGCCTTTGGGGCTCTATATTTTACTTATGGATTTTATAAAGCCCCAAATACCTTATTTTTGCTTTATACAGTTAATATATTTAAAGGAGAAAAATGGTCATGATAATAAGTAAGATGTGCACTTATTTATGCACATATTTATAGCTAATGTTTTCTTTTTCTGAGCTCCCATCTGATGTCTATGCATTTTGCTTTTCCCACTAGATACTTGCATATTTTTCATGGTTCTGTTAAAAACCCTACCTGCTGCTTCTAGCCTCTGGGCTATCTCTGAGTCAGTGTCTATTCAAATTTGTATCATCTGACTTTGACTGTGTTTGGTTGGTTTGCTTCTTTGCATATCTTTCAATTTTTAATTACATGTTAAGCATTCTATGCAATCAAACGGACCCAAAGAAAATAATAATTATCCTCAAAAAGTTCTCGGGGTTGGACTGGTGACACTCCAAAGACTTCTGATATCCTTTGATGCTCAGGTGCTAAGTCTCCCAATCAAAGGAGATCTCTGTCTGATTTGCAGTGTACCCACCAGCTTTCTGTCCCACATTTGGCCTTTTATCTCTGTGAGATCCATCTCTATTCTCCATATTGTCTATAACCTGCACTGAGCTGCCACCCTGGACTCAGTGAAGGGAATTTATCTGTCCTTTTACCCTGCTTCCAGATACTCAATCCTGCTGCCCTGTGTTTTAGCAGCTACCGTGGTACCTCCTCTGTCCATTTTCTTTCCTCCAGTTCTTACATACCACCATGTACACCATGGGAAAACATTGGCATTAGTTATGCTGATTTTGTGATAGAGCCTCTGACAATTCCAGTTTATCCTACCAGCTCACACATGACCATTCACCATCTGTTATAATGTGTTCTGGCTTCTCAGAGTCAATCTTCTGACCTGACCCTAGGAATGAAAACACATGTGCGACCCTTCTCACCTAAGAAGACTTCATATCTTTTGTTTTGGCTTCTTTTAATATGAAGCTCTCTGGTTTTATTTTATTTTATTTACAAAATTATGACCACTGAGTTCATTCAGTCTATTCTTGAATTTGGGATGGTGGAGACTATCCCCTGAGACTCTACATCTTAGTTGAAAGGATGTGCTTAGAATGGTCATGACCTATTTATTTTATTTCTTCACATCACTTATATTTTAAAGTAGGGTTTCCCTGTCCTTAATCAATAACCCAGAAAGTTAATCTCAGTTATATTTTCAGGTATTTGAAAAGTGGATCGTATGGATTTGTCTGGATTTATCTTGCAGGACTTGTTTAATACATCACCTCTAGCCATCTGGGTTGACAGAGTGGAAAAGGCCCTTGAGGACTGGCAAGATGAGCTCACTCCTGTTTGGTCCAGGGAAAGCTGGTGCCAGGGGCCAAGTGACATCGGCCACTGTCACCCAGTGACTTACGGTCGGGCCTCACCTCCCTCACTTTGTCTTTACACGTTTGGTGTGCTTGACTCTTGAAGCTTCCTTTTCCTCATTAGTAAAAGAACTGGGTTGGATTAGATAATGGGGCTGGCCCCTTAGAGCATCATGATTCTATGTTTTTCCTTTTTTCTGCTGGTAAAGCGTTCAAGGATGCCAAGGACACGATCCATGTTACATCATCAAGGGACCTTTACTATTTATGCCAATGCTTCATCAGACCACATCTAGATCTCAGTTCTGAAGGGAAAAATAATGGCTCACTGCTTAAGAAACAAACAAATAAAGGCCAAAATGAAAGAAAATTTAAAAATGTATTATCACAAGTTTGCACTTGGAAAAGATTCACTAACTTATTATCAAATGTAGTAATCCACTCCCAGAGATGAACACCACAGTTAGTGAATATTTATCACATTTCTGTGCACTTACGTTGCATCTGTGCTTTTATCCTTTCAAGATGTGGTTAGTGACTTCCTACTGTGATCTGGAACATTCTGGAAGTTATCAGGGTACAGCCACCACCAGTGGACAAAGCCTCCACCCTCACAGATGGTACTTGGCAAGGATGGAGAGCACCAAGAGTCAAGGAGTAGGGAACATCATTCTATAAGGAGAGGGAGGGAGAGGGACTGGGGAGAGGTCTACTCCAGAAAACATTGAGACCCCAAAATACGGTAGAATCAAACATTTTAAAATACAACATAAGGCCAGGCATAGTGGCGCACGCTTGTAATCTCAGCATTCGGGAGGCGGAGACCTGAGTATCGTGGTTCACGGACAGCCTCAGTGAGGCCCTTTGCAACTCAGTGAGACCCTGTTTCAAAATAAAGAATAAAAGAATAGGGCTGGGGGTGTAGCTTGGAGGTAAAATGCCCCTAGGCTCCATCCCCAGTATCGCAAAAAAAAAAAGATAAAATAAAATACAACATAAAAATAAACTACTACAGAAGTCCAAAGATTGTAAAAAGTAAATACATCTGGGGACCAGTGAGCATATCTGGTTCCCAGCAAGCATGGCCCATAGATGGATGCTGTGGAGCCAGGCAGACCCGCCTCCAGCAAAGGCTGCATCAGTGGGTGCAGTGCAAAGTCCAAGCGCAGTGCAAAGTCACTGGAAGGTTTTAAGCAAACCTCTCAGTCTAATTCATAATTCAAAATGAGTTAAATATAGATACACATATATAATGCATGCTTATTCCACAATGGTGTATGTTCATTCATACAGCTATATTTTCCTTGATGACACAATCCCTTCTTGGTTTACAAGAATGGGAGTTTCTATGCTTACTCTTTAGACATATCTTCCAGTTAAAACTGCTCAGTATTTTCAGTTGCTGGTTTCTCAAGACCACACACAGGCCTCCCCAACAGCATTTCCCACTTTCTGATCATTCCCTCTGGGAAGGGAGCGCTAACCTGCATGGTGATTGTATTTGTGTAAAACCAGTTTTCTCACTTAAATGATCAGCTCATCCCATTCCCAGTGATTCAGCAAACTCTGCTCCTGCTGCCTCTGCAGCACTAGGGCACCCATGGAGATGGCTATCTGGAGACAGAAATCAGCATTTCAGGACCAAGTCCTGTCAGGGTCCCTGAGGATCCTGATAATCGGAGACAGATGTGCTGAGAGTTAGGAGAAGAGCTTGGTGTGGGGAGGAATCAAGAGTCAGGGCCGGGCGTGGTGGCACACGCTTGTAATCCCAGCCTTCAGGAGGCTGAGACCGGAGGATCGCGGTTCGCGGACAGCCTCAGCTACCTAGTGAGGCCCTTTGCAACTCAGTGAGACCCTGTTTCAAAATAAAGAATAAAAAATTGGATAAGGAGTGTAGATCAGAGGTCAAATACCTCTGGGTTCCACCCCCAGACCCTCAAAAAAAAAAAAAAAAGTCAGGGTTTTAGGAATCGAATCAGGGAAACATTCAAAGTATCTTACACTGAAAGGAACTCTGACAGAGGAGTGGACGTAGTCAGTGCACAGAGGGCAGGACATGCCCAGCACAGGGGGCCCAAGGAGTGCAGCGCTCAAGGCAGGGCACGCCCAGCCAGGGACAGGCATTGTCCTTGTGTCACTCAAGGAGGAGCGTGTGTTGATCAACGTCCGGACACCTGAGCTTCTTTGTTTCTGTAGCTGATGTGCTATGTCTTCTCGAGTCTCTTTCCCTCTGTGCCTCAGTCTCCACCTCTCAAAGTCCTTTGGCTCCCTCCTCTTGTAAGTAAAAGTCTGACATACTGTGGAAAAAGTATTTGCTTTGACCGCTCCTGAAGTCTGAGGTGCTGCCAAGTGTTTTCCCAGCAGACAATATTGAAACAATTAATGTCAGGAGAATGCTGATCTCAGAAAGGGCATCTTCAACAAACCGAGGGGAACAAAGAACACTGCAGCCAGACTCAAAGTAACAAGGAGGCAATTTGTTCCAACTGTCATTCGATAATTTGATAATCCTCAACAGCGCTGCCAGGAGGTCGCTCAGCCTCGCCTCTCCTGTCCCCAAGGAAGGTGAACAACCCCTTGTCCGAGGTGGTCAAGATCTCTCCAGGGCACTGAGGAAGATCTGTTTGTTCTAGAAGATTCTGGGTTAGTTTGCAATCCCACCCTAAGGTGCAAGGGTGTTTAAACCTGAGAGACTCGTTCCACCCTTCACACTGTGTTGATTAACCTAGGCCAAAAGGTAGCTGCTATTCTAGACACCCAGAGTGGTTTATGAACAAAGGACTTTTCAGGGAATCCCACAAAACAGGCCCTTTACCTTTTCTGTGGTCTGCACATACAAGGATTGGAGCTTAGACTCCCAGATAGCTCCCCACTGTGGGAAAAGGCAGTTTGACAAGAAAGTAGACATGGGAGGGAAGCTAAACCCCACCTCCCTGACCATCTGAGCCACTTTGATTTGGGATTTCTAATAGCCATAAAAATGTGACCTGAACGTTCTTAAAGGGGCACAGTTGGGGTGTTTCGTGTTACTTCACTGTGGAAGCCCATGGGTTCTTGGTGCCCAGGCTTGGTGACCTGGGTTGAGTCCAAGTCCAGCAGGAGTCCTGAGCACCTGGATCCAGGAAATCTGTACATCTTCCAACCTCCAAGTTGGGTGTGTCCCTCTCTGGGTGCTGATTTGACAGCATATTGCAATCACAGCTCCACCTACCCCTGCCGTGAGGCCTGCCTGCTCACACCCAGAGGCTTCTTCTCTAGGTGCCTTGATGTATGTCCCCTCCTTCTAGAAACTGACGGCTCTGGCCTCCCTGCCAGGCCCCCTTCTCTCTGTAGCTCTGACATCAGCTCCTGGTATGTTGTAGATTCCACCAGGGAGCCTGCGCCAGGAACTCAGAAGTATGGACACCAGACCTGCTCTTTCTCGCCACTCTTTTTAGTCCTGGGCCCCTAGGAGGTGGGCAGGAAGTGAATGGGTCTGTGAGAGGTCCCCATAGTTAATGGAAGGCTTAGTCCTGGCCAAGTCATGGCTCTGCGTTGAGCCCTTTCCATCCACGCATGCTATAGTATCTCAGAACTTAGATCAGGGTTGGAGGTGTTTCCAGGTATGGCATGCCCTCAGAGACCAAGCCCTTTAAATGATACATGCATAATTTTCCATATGTGTCTCTCTATTGAAGCAACAATGTCACTGTGGCTCCCAGGACAGCTCCTATCACCTGCATGGGGACAGAGGTAGGCTAAGAGGTTGCAATGGTGGCTTGTCACGGGCCATGCACAGATGAAACCAGGGCTTTAACCTCAGCTCTGTCACTTTGGAGCATAGATTCTCAGGTTCTAAATATGCATTAATACTTAGCTGATCTTCCCCACTTATCTTATATAGGTACAGACTTAGGACACCAGATGACAGATGAGCCTGGCGTTTTATAGCTTCCTTCCCAAGTTGCAGGGGGAGATGTCGTTCAGCCAATCATCATCCTCATTACCATCGTCATCAACATCATTCAGTGTCATTATCAACACCATCATCACCACCCGGTCTTCAGTGTCAGCCTGTTTGGAACCATAGTGGTAACCCAGGCTAACGCATGGCCCAAGATCTCAGGCATTAACTCCAGATTTCCTCCTTTTCAAATGGGGAAAATAGAGTTGTTGGACATCAAATAAAATGAGTAAAATTACGTTAGCTGAGCACATCTCTGTAAATAACAAGTATTTAAAAAGTCCTCACTGCTGGGCGTGGTGGCGCACGCTTGTAATCCCCGTGCTTGGGAGGCTGAGACAGCAGGATCGCATGGGTTCGAAGCCAGCCTCAGCTACTTAGTGAGGCTCTCAGTAACTTAGTGAGACCCTGTTTCCAAATAAAATATTTAAGAAACAAAAAAAGGTCTGGGAGTATAGCCCGGAGGTAGAAAGCCCCTGGGTTCCACCCCCAGTACCACCAAAAATAAATAAATAAATAAATAAATAAATAGTCCTCACTACTATTTTTTCTCAATGAAGTAAAAATCTAACTCAATTTCTTATGACCCAAGACCCCGCTAGGTGAATAGCCACTGCCAGCTGGGGTGCTTACTAAAGGCAAAAGCATTGCAGGATGAGTCATGGAGGAAGGCAGTTAGAAATGCCGCTATGCCATGTGACCCATATAGAACTGAAGACTGTAATGGGCATACATATCTCTTTAGTTCATCGAATATTTATTCATATGTTATATTTTGTTGTGACTATATATTCATATATTTTGTTATGAATATATATTAGTATGCTATATTTTATTATAAATATATATGTATTTTATATTTTTGTATATATGTATATATGATATATACTCAGGAGTTACCAAGCTCAAAGCAATATAAACTCTGAAAAGATCTTCACATGTGCTAGCGAATGGACACCACAGAAGGACAGTGGAAGGGACGGTCATGTCTCTCTTTCATCTCTGCAAGTGTGAGGTCCAGAGACAGCGATAACTTGAAAGAGGACTCACATACCTCATCAGTGGCAGGAGGAGGAGTGGGGTTCCCTGTTGCTTCTTGGTACCTTGCAGTCTTTAATAGCACCCACCCAGACCTATGTACCACTTGGTTATGATACTGTAACCCAATCCCAAAGATGGTTCTTCAGAGGCTTCCAACTGTCCTCAGTGGCTCCCGTGGCCCTCCCGGGAACTCTCCCCCCATTGCCACCCTCAGTCATACTCCTCCTCTCCTTTGTGCCCACACATCATGGCCTCCCTGTCACTCCATCACCAATGGCTGATCTAGGTACTATGTTCACTCAAATCATCTATGATCTTTGCCTGTGCCTTCTGTTTCCATCTTGGGTTTCCTCTTCTGACTGTCTTGGCCATGTCGCCAGGCTCCTCCCCTTCCTGGCCTCCTCTTCGCCAGGTGTGTCCTGCATTTCAATATCTGACTCCCCGCGGTCATGTCAAGCTTAAATCCATCAAGATCTCTTCTGGACCCTTCCTCACCTCTGTTTTTCATTTGAAGGTGTAGAAATCTCAGGGGAAGAGAATTTAGTTGATTCTACCCTTCATACCAACATCCCAGAACTTTCTCTCATTCACACCTCATTCCTTTTCTCTTTCTTCTAGTGACACGGGTGTTTTGGAAGATCCCCGAGGGTGTAGGTCTCCTTGTAAAATGTGCTCTGCCACACTGCAGAGCTGTGCCAGGCGAGCCTGGCTGAACCTCCAGCAGTCCATGGGTGGTTCCTTCCCTGCGACCCCCTGACATTCTGAGCTGCACTTCTTTGTAATTTTGTCATGGTATAGAGTTGCACCTTTAATTATTTAAATTAGCATTTTAAATTACTGAGCTTGAGCATTTTTAATGAGCACGTTAGTAATTTAGACCTCCCCATCTGTCAGCAGGCTATTTATAACCCCAGCTCATATTTTTACTCCGTTTTGTGTCTTTTATTTTTATTTTCAGGAGTATTATTTTTATTACTCATATAAATCATATGTCAGTTTCAGGAGCTGAAAGAATCTTCTCCTGGCTTGTCATTAATTTCATTTCTATGATTTTTTTAAAAATAGGAGTCATTATTTCTCATGTAGCGAAAACAGTCCCTGCCTCCCCTGAGGTCAGGCTTTCTGTTGTGCTAGATCCATCACGGCTCTGCCTGGCTGACAGCCGCAATGTCCTCATCTCATCAGAGTCAGAGGCCACTCATCATCCTTGACTGCCTTCCCCTCCTTTGCACCGACCTCCAGTCACCAACCTGCCGACCATGGCTCGACTGTGATTGAATCCATCAAGCTCTCTGTCGCTGCTGTCTGGCCCTTATTGAGGCTCAGCTGCACTGCCTCAGGCCCCAGCCTCCTGACTGGTCTCCCTGCCTCCACGTGCACCAACAGCAGTAGCTAACTGATTCCTCTCAGGTTCACCTTCTCCAGCCAGGAACCCCTTGACAATCCTGGGGGTACATACAGTTTCCACAGCAATACCAAACAACAGAATCATTGCATCAGGCTCTGTTTGTTGTTGTTGTTGTTGTTGTTGTTGTTGTTGTTTTAGTGTTCCTAAATTCCAGCCCAAATTAGAGAAAATAGTTGGGGTGGAGTAAAATTTGGGGAGCTGTATTTAGGTAGAACAATGTTTCCACTACCTCCCATGTCCTTTGTCCTCATAATCCTGAACACGGCCCGGGGTGCCTTCCACGAGGCCGTACCAGGCTCCTTGCCCACATCTTCTACCATACTTGGCTTCAAAAGTCACTGAGCAATGCTATTATTTTTTTTATTTCACGCACTAAACTCTTTCTTCTCTGCCTTTCAAAATTTTTTCCATCCTCTTGGAAATTCTTTCCGTGTTTAACTTAATTCTTCAGAGTCTTGATGACCCAGCACCTTCTTCTGGAAGCTTCAATCTGGTTGCTGGTGCCCCGGCTGATGGGCCCCTCCTTGGTGTCCCTATAGCATGTCCCCCTGCCACCTGCCTTAACCCTCCTACCTTCTACTTTACTTTCTATTAATTTGTTTGTATATCTATCTCTTTCACCAAATTCTGAGCTCCTGGAGCGGGAGTGATGCTAATTTTCATTTTACGTGGGACCCTAGGTATAAAATTGCAGACTTGAGAAGGGAGATGAAATCTGATTAACCAAAGCCTAAGGGATGTCCATGGAGCTGTAAACAAGAACATGGCCATTTCCCAGAGGCCTACTGGTGTTTGTAGTAGGAGTTAACCTGAGCCTGGAGCTTAATGTCGCTAAGTTTATTGGAAGATTCAGTTATTCATTACTGCTCAACAAACCACTCCAGACGTAATGAGGAAAAACTCAGCAATTTATTACTATTGTTCTTGTTACGGCTTCTGCAGTTCTTGGATTCCACTGAGCTCTGCGCATCTAACAGAAGCTTAGGCTGTGCGTACTTATGTGCTCCATTTCTGCCTACTAAAACCCTGCTTATTCTTACAACTTGAATCAGATATGTTTCTTTTCTTATATTTTTATTTGGTAGGTTGTCATCCTAGTTGGATTCAAAGTAAATCTTACATTTCTTAGTGTTTTTTAAAACTCTTTGGGCAGGATTGTTGAACCTGGTTAGAGATTTTCTGTGTATGTTTATATACATATACATACAATATTACATTCTATACTATACATATGCACACATATATAAGTGTGTGTCCTTGATTCTATTAAGGAGATGAGAAATACTAAAAAATTAACTATTGAACACTTCTTAAGCCCCAGATACTATAGCAGATGGTTGAAACATCATTTATTTTATTACTATTAAAACCTGTTCAAGTAGGTGATAACACTTATATAGAAATAACTATATAACTTTTATATAAAAATAGGTGATAACTCTTATATAAAAAGGGAAGTGAGGCTGCCGGGCATGGTGATGCATGCTTGTAATCCCAGCATTTGGGAGGCTGAGATAGGAGGATTGTGGTTCAAGGACAGCCTCAGGTAGTACTTAATGAAGGCCTTTGCAACTCAGTGAGACCCCGTTTCAAAATGAATAAAAAATAGGGTTGGGGGTGTAGCTCAGAGGTAGAATGCCCCTGGGTTCCATTCCCAGTACCAAAAATAAATAAACAAATAATAAAAAGGTAGTGAGGCTGACTGTCCAATCAGGCTCAAACTCTAAAATCTGGATAAAATATGTAACATGAACTATCTCCAAGTAGTTGACAGTGATAGTCCTGGATATTTCACTCACCTAGGTTTTCTTTCTGGGAACTGTGTCCTGGCCATGGTTTAGGAGATAGAAGTCTGCTTTGGAAGAGATCATCTCCATGGATAGAGAAAGTTGAGTCCAGAGTTCAGAGATGAAGACACAGCTGGATTTGGGGCAGGGAGCCAGAGAGCACTGGTGAAGGGGCTTCTCTGGGCATCTGTCTGGACAGGCCCTCAAGTGTTTACACGGCTCACAGACTACCGCAGGGGCAGGGTGAGTCATGGCTGCATGGAACCAACACCTGCAGGAATGCGAGAGTGGTGAGCGGGATTCCTGACCATCGCACACTCCTGACAAAACTACTTTGGACCCCAAAGAGCACTAGGCATTTATGCCCCAAATAGATGAAAATGTACGTCTGTATAAAGACGGGGACACAAATGTTCATGGCAGCCGTATTTATAATAGCCCCTAACCTGAAAAAGCTCAGAGAAATGAGTAAACAGAAGGTGATGTATCCACAGGAGGGGTAACTTTCAGCAAGAAAATGAGTGAAGCACCACTGGAAACGTTAACGTGGCGGCATCTCACCACCACTGTGCTGGAAGACCAAAGCAAGGCAGGAGGCTGCTCACCGTGTGCTTCCACCGGTAGATACTTCTAGAAAATGCAAGTTAGAGCATTGAAAACTATGTCAGCACTTGCTTGTGATGAACAGCCACTCGGAGGCCGCATAGAGCACTGGGAGAAAGGGGCTCTTGGGGATCCTGTAAAAGATAATTTATATCTTTTGGGTTTTTGTTGTGCTGCACGTTTTCGTGGGTATGTCAAACTGTGAAAATGTATCCAAGCGTGCATTTTAAATGCTTGCTACTGTTTCATGTAAATTGCATATAAATGAAATTAATTAAAAATAAAAGATAAGAAATAATAGGATGAATCAAGGACAAAAGAATATGTGAAGCAAATAGGAAATAAGCGGCAATAGGGTGAATTTAAAATTAATTACATGAGCCGGGCGTGGTGGGCACGCTTGTAATCCCCGCGCTTGGGAGGCAGAGACGGGAGGATCGCGCAGGTTTGAAGCCAGCCTCTCTGGCTTAAGAGACCCTGTTTCCAAATAAAAATGTAAAAAAAAAAATAGGTGTCTGGGAGTGTAGCCCGGAGGTAGAAGAGTTTCCAGGAACCCCAGTACCACACACACAAAAATTTAATTACATGAGTAGTGATGCTAAGTACAAATAGACCAAGCATCCAATTCAAAACAATATTTGCAACCGGCACAGTGGCACACATCTGTAATCCTGGTACTAGGGAGGCTGAGACAGAAGGATCACTAATTTGAGGCCAGCATGTAGCAACTATTTCAAAATAAGACATAAAATAATGCTGGAGGTGTAGCTCAAAGGTAGCATACCCCTGGGTTTAATCCCCAAAAGAATAAAAAGTAAAAAATAAAGAATTTACAAAATTCCCTTAGCATAGCAATGCCTAACTGTATGCTCTTTGCAAGTAACACATTTTAATACAAAAACATAGGTTGAAAATAGAAGACTTCTCCAAAATACAAAAACAACCATGCAATTGTCACCCAAAAGAACACTGAAACAGGTACATGAATCAATGTCAGACACAGTTGATTTTCAAGAATGGTACATTACAAAATACTAAGAGAAAAATCTCAAGATAGTGAGAGGATAAATTCAGCAAGGCAGGCATGGTACGTCTAGAATAATAATAATAAATTTGTATGCATCTGATTACCTAGCTTTAAGTACATAACACAAAAATGACAGAATTAAGGGAGAAATGGAAAAATCTGCCATTATAGCTGCAGACCATAAAATACTCTCAGCAGCCCATAAAATAAACATCAATAGGACAAAAAGACCAGCTGATCCAAAGATTTCAGAGACACAATCTACCTGACTGAGTCACAGGGTATTTACCGAACATGACATCTAAACAAATGTGTTTGTTTCAAATTTACGTGACATATTTTCCAAAATAGAATTATAGACGTAAAGCAATGTTCTGAAAGAACTGTAATAATGCAGTGTGTGTTTTCCAAACATGAGTAAATTAATTATAATTCAAAAGGAAGAGAGATAGTGAGTAATGATAAATCATTAAGGATTAAGCAAGAAAATTAATAATGTGGATCAAGCATGGTGGCAAAATAATTAGAAAATATTTTAAATTCTGTATGAAAAAAACTAATTAAGCCTAAACTCATGTTATTTACCTAAAGAAGGGCAAAGCTAGAAATGAATAGCTTTTGCCTGGCAATCAGTGCACAGCTATAATCCTAGTATTTTGGAGGCTGAGACAAGAGGATCTCAGGTTCAAAACCAGCCTGTGCAACTTAACAAGACTCCAAGCAACCTAACGAGACTCTGTTTCAAAACAAAATAAAACAAAAAGGTTGGGAGCATAGCTCAAAGGTAAAATGCCTCTGTGTTCCATCCCCAGTATTAAGAAAAAGAAAAAGAAAATAAATGTACAGCTTCCAGGTATAAAATAGAAAAGAAGAATAATGAAATTTGATAATATAGTCTTCAAATTCATACATGTATGTATATATTCATATATATAAATAACAGCAAATCAAACACAAAGAAAATAAGAAAGAAATGATAGGAAATAAAGAAATAAATAAGCGATTCTTTAACAGAAGGAAACAAAGAGAAAGAAACAAGGAGATGATCAGTAATTTCAATGCTAGTTCTAAAAAGATAAATATAATTAAGTCTGTAGCAATACTAGTCAAAGAATAAAAGAAGGAAAAATTGCCAATATTAGGTATTAAGATGAGCAAATCACAAAAACTTTCAGATACTGAAAAGATAAACAATTTATTTTAAACCACATCTGCCAATACTTTTGAAAATTTAGGTGAAATAAACAAATTCCATAGGAAACACAATTTCCTTGGATGAATAATTAGTCAAAACGTAAATAGGCCTATGCTGACTAAGTGTCCTGAATCTGAACTAGAAACATTCCCACAGAGAAACCTGGAGGCCCAGGCTGCCTCACAGGTAAACGCTACCTAACATTTATAGAAGGAAATACACTTGTCTTCTGCAAACTCGCTCAGAAAAATAGAAAAAGTGGAAATAGTTCCCAAGTGGTTTTATGCAATAATCCTAACACTGATGTGAAAAAAAATGCTAATAACCTTACAAGAAAAGTACACTCCAGTCTACATCTCTCATCAACATTGACCCTGGAATTCCCCAAATATATTATCAAATAGAATCTAGCAAGATATACAAAGTGCAGTACAATTTGACAAAGTGGGACTTTTGTTTCAAATTGCAAGGTTTGGGTTAATATCAAAATCCTAGACATTTTAATATACCAGCCAACAGAACACAGGTTAAATGATCTTCCCCTAAATATATCAAAAGCATTGACAAAATTTGATTCCTATTAATAATAAAAAATTTAAAAACTGTGAGTTAAATGCAACTTTCTTAATCTGATATATGAGCCAAAAATTTTTGCTAACCTCAGAGTCAGTGATTAAGTATTTTATTCCTGCCCTCTGAGAATAAGAACAAAACATCAATGTCTTCTCTTCTCCCCCCTAATCAGCTTTGCACCAGAGAGCCTTAGCCAGTGCAGCCATGCACAAAAAATAAAAAGTATACAAATTTGAAAAGGAATGAATAAGAGCCATTTTTCTTCATAAATGACATGATTACAAATGTAGAAATCACATACTCTACAGTTAGAATTAATAACTCAGTTTAGCAAAAATGCCAGAAATAAGCTCTGCATAAAAATGTTTATGTTTACATATTCTAGTAACAAATAACAGAACAAATTCGAAAATACTACTATTTAAGATTTCACAGAGCTGGGCATGGTGGCTCATGCTTGTAATCCCAGCATTCCAGAGGCTGAGACCAGAGGATCACGGTTCGCGGACATCCTCAGCTACTTAGTGAGGCCCTCTGCAACTCAGTGAGACCTGGTTTCAAAGTAAAGAATAAAAAATAGGACAGGAGGAGGTGTAGCTCGGAGGTTGAATGCTCCTGGGTTCCATCCCCAGACCCGCAAAAAAAAAAAAAAAAAAAAAAAAAAAGATTTCACAGAAAAGTGTTAAGTGCATAGGAGTAACTAGAGGTGTGTAATTTTAAAAAGCATCAAATATCTAAATCAATATTGGGAAAGATGATTAAACATTGCACACAGAACAACACAAAATACTGCTGAGAAAAAGGAATGAATATCTGAACACGTGGACAGATATTCTACAGCATGGGTCAAAACACTGGGCATTAAGATCTTAATTTCCTTCCAATTCAAATATAAACTCAATATAACTCTAATGAGAATCCTAGTTTTTTTTACCTTAGTGTTTTAGATATTTATAAACAAGTTCAGAAGTTTTACGGATAACAAATAGATATGGTGATACTTAAAAGGGAGTT
Source organism: Muscardinus avellanarius (assembly GCF_963383645.1). NCBI lineage: Eukaryota > Metazoa > Chordata > Mammalia > Rodentia > Gliridae > Muscardinus > Muscardinus avellanarius. The sequence continues at coordinate 4,523,087 of NC_137789.1, forward strand.
GGAGGAGTTGTAAGTTTCAAGACTTAGGAGGGGAGAGGAAGGGAATGGAGAGGAAATTGCAAAGGGCTAAATGAGTGACGTGTGCATGTGTGCCTCTACCATCTTTTACCCCATTAAGATGTATGACTATAATGCACCAGTAAAAAAATTAAAAAGACAGTATAAAGCAGCAGTGACTAAGTGGGTTTGGGAACTGACACAAAGGCAGATAAATAGAGCCATGAGTCCAGATTAAGAGTCAGGAAAGAGACTCAGAGAAATTCACTTGATTAACACTGACCCAGAACTTCACAGGTAACAAGGCTTTTCAATAAATTTTGCCTTTACAGACCTCTATAATATGTATAGAGGGAAATGAACTTTCCTCCCTATCTCACATTATATATATTTTTTTTCTTTGGTGGTACTAGGGATGGAACCCAGGGGCCTTCTATCTCTGGGCTACACTCCCAGACCTATTTTATACTTTATTTGGAAACAGGGTCTCACTAAGTTGCTGAGGGCCCACTAAGTAGCTGAAGGTGGTTTGAACCTGTGCGATCCTCCTGTCTCAGCCTCCCAAGTACTAGAACTACAAGTGTGTGCCACTGCGCCCAGCTCCCTATCTCACATTATATTAAAAATGTACTTTGAGAAAATAATAAATACAAGTCTGAAAGTTTTAAAAATTAAAGTTTGTTTTAGAAATTTTTAAAAAATAGATCGCAAAGCACAAATCATAAAAAACAAGGTAAATTAACCTCGAGACTTGTGTTTCACTCATTAAAAGCCACTGTTGTAAAAATGCTTAGCTGAGCCTCATCCTGCTGACTACCTGTGTGATGCCCTCAAGACTCCTGCCTCCCAGACCCCTCTGAGCCCAGCACCCACACTGCTCAGGAAAGGTTTGCTTTCACCCTGTCCTTCCTTCCTTTATCTGGTGGCCTTGTAAAATGGGTAGAAATTTCTTATACCAGCAGAGGGATTGAATTTTTGCATGCCTTGTATGTGAAACATGAATCTAATTCTGTGATCCGGTAGTGATGATTTATTTGCAGACATTCAAAAGGAAGCCCTCAAAAGAGCAAGGATAGAAGAATGAATTTAAATTAACAAATATATTACAGACTGAAATGCTAAAATCCACGTGGCCAGCAAGCGGCATTCATCTAGGGGGCTTGAACGTCAGAGGTGGACAGATGTAGGTTCAAATTCCAGGGATGAAATTTACTTCTTGATTTCAGACAAATCAACTTGACCCCCCCCTCATTTTTTGGCACTGAGGATTGAAGCCAGGGGCATTCTACCTCTGAGTGACTCCCCCAGTCCTGTTTTTATTTATTTATTTTGAAACAAGTTCTCACTAAGTTACAAAAGGCCTTGCTAAGTTGCTGAGGCTGGCCTTGGACCAGTCTAAGCCTCTCAACTACTGGGATTATAAGCGTACAAACTACCAAATTAATGCATGCGTATCTATGTTTATAGCTGCACAATTCACAGTTGCCAAACTATGGAACCAGCCAAGACGTCCATCAACAGATGAATGGATTACAAAACTATGGGTATGGACACAATGGAATTTTACTCAGCCATAAAGAAGAACAAAATTATGTCATTTACAGGGAAATGGATGGAACTGGCTGACATTATGCTAAGTGAGACTAGTCATTCACAAAAATAAGAAATCGGATGCTCTCCCTAATATGCAAAAGCTAGGAAGAAAATGGGTCAAAGGAGGAACTCTAGATGAAGAAGATACTATAGATGAGGAAATAAGGTGACCTAACTGAGGAGATGGGAGGGGGAGGAGGGAAATTCTCTAAGGCACATGATGTACATTAACAAACATATCAAAGTCAATCACTAAGCCAAACATGAGAAGGAGTGAAGGGAAGGGAATGGGGACGGGAATTGTGTAAGAGCTAATTGGGTGATGTGCGCATGTGTGTCTCCACCATCTTATACTCCATTAGGATGGGTAACTAGAATGCACAAATAAAAAATCTTTAAAAGCGTTTATCATCACACCCAATTCATTTTGACTCTTTGATTCTCAAATTTCTTATCTATAACAGGACAATTATATGAGAGGTTTTTATTAATGGTTAAAATACCAAAACACAGTCGATGAAAATGCCAATCCTTATGATGACAATAAATATTCCATATGTAAACTGTTCCACCACCAAATATGTTTCAACAGTTATCAATATAAATTATATTTTTCAACCTCAAGTCTAATAAAATATAAAACTAGAAAGAAGACCCCCTCAGAGACATTTGTTATTCTTCAAGAGGAACCAGAGTATCCAGTTCTTTAATGTGTGTATGACCCATGGAAGCATTTTTCCATGATAAAGGACTAGTGCTGTCTGAGTAGCATTATGGAAATGATGGTAGACAATAGTACATTACAGAATGCTGCCTACTATCATGATTATTACACTGATTGTTGCTACTACCATTACTATTGCTGTTAACATACTTGTCATCGGGTTACTAATTATTATCTTGCAGCAACAATAATAATACTAGAGATCAGAGTCTAAATAAAGTCACATATCAAAATTCACAAGCATCATTTTCCAAGAAAAATTTTGCTTGACTCACCTCTTGTGAATTCTACTAGCTTTAAAATAGACAACTTGGAAATAAACAAATCCCTTCTTCCCATGTTAATCAGTATGATGGATTGTTGAAATGGGATTGTTCCATTACTGCAAAGATGATAACATTGCCTTTAATTAACCATACAGGGATTTAAATTGATGTAAAAAAAATCCTGAACATGCCCTGGCTAAAGTCTAAAGAAGTCCAAAAAGTCACATAGCTGGGGGCTTCCATTTTTCTCTTGAGTTCCTCATAGGACCACAGGTTTGTAAATACCACTTTGCATATTCATAACTATTTTACATGCAGCTGATGAGAACATGATAGAAAGAGTCGACTCGAATAATTCTGCAGTACCAACCTTTCTTTCATCTGTCTTGTTAGGTTATGCTATCAACTCCTCAGAATGTTTGATTCACAATAGTTGCTAGGTGATGCTTAATTCCCCATAGGCACAAACACAAACTACAGCCACATGTGTTTTATTCATTGTGGTAGAGGCCCAGACCACTAGACCTCTGGCTCTGGCCCCTCTAGTACCCAAGTCTCCAGGATGCTGGAGATCATAGCATGAACACGGCTCACCCTGGGTTCTTAGCGCGACTCTTCCTCTCCTGGGAACTAGGCAAAGCTCTCTGTCTTTCTGCTCTTCCTCAACAATAGGCTAAGATTGGCCCCAAACCATTGAGTTCAGTCTGTTACTATGTCTGAGGAGGGTGGAAGCGGACTGCGAGCACGGGAAGGCACCAGTCTTTGGAAATTGGAAAAGGTCAGGGGTGGAGTTTCCCCTCAATCTTCCCCAATGTGCATAACTTGTGAACATCTGGATTTGAAGCCCTCAGACCCGTGCGATGGCAGGTCCAACTTCCACGCAGTCATGCAGTGAAGTGTGTTGTCACTAAGTGTGTGGTGACTTGTTCCAGAAGTCCTAGGAAACTGACACCGTCACCTCAGCGCCTCTCCTGAGGCAGCTCACGACAGGGCAGTGTGCTACTTCAAAGGAGCACGGGAGGAAGGCTCCTCGGTACATTACGTATAATCCCATTTATCACACGTATCCCGATACCTTTTGCCTAACCCTACAGATGAGAAGGAGTCGTAAGTCCTGCACATATTCAGGGGGAGAGGCTACAAAAGGCATCGATATCCTGATGGGGAAGGGGGTAAGAGGCAGGGCTACCCTGACCACCTGAATCTGACTGTCAAAAATACAAGGCTTAGTGTTTGCCTTGAAGGCTATGGGTCTGTGGTTCTCATGCTCTTTCCTCTTTTTTGCATTTGAAAAAATGACATTCACCTTGTAATAAGCCTCTGAGCACAAATTACAGCCTCACTGCATCAGCACTGAGGTCTAAAGAGGGAACGAATCTATCTTACAGTGAATTCCAGGTATGGCTTCATGCAGGGCTAGCTCAGAAGCACTGGGGCAAAACAAAATCCTGGAGCCTGGGGAGAGTAAAATCATTCCTATAAATGGTGGAACAGATTTGATACCATCCTTATCAAATTTCCAATGGTCTTTTTTTTTAAAGAAATAGAAACAATTCTAAAATTCATATGGAACCTGAGAATGGTGGTGTAAGCTTTTAATCTTAGTACCTGGGAGTCTGAGACAGAATGATCGCAGGTTCTAGGACATCTTCAGTGATGTAGGGAGACCTTGTTTCAAAACAAGAAAATAAAAAGGGCGGGGTGGTGTAGCTTGATGGTAGAATGCCCCTGAGTTCAGTCCCCAGCAACACATAGACACACACACACACACACACACACACACACACACACATGCTACATGGAATCACAAGACACCCTAAATAACCAAACTAATCTTGAACAAGAAGGACAAACCAGGAGATATCACATATCCTGATTCACTTAATTATTTATTTACTTATTTATTTTTTGGTGGTACTGGGGGTGGAACCCAGAGGCTTTCTACCTCTGGCCTATACTCCCAGACCTATTTTATACTTTATTTTGAAACTGGGTCTCACTAAGTTGCTGAGAGCCTCACTCAGTAGCTGAGGCTGGCTTCAAACCTGTGCAATCCTCCTGTCTCAGCCTCCCAGGCATGGGGATTACAAGCGTGCACCACCATGCCCAGCTACATATCCTGATTTAAAACATATTACAATGCTACAGCCATCAAGCCCTCCTGGAACACCTACAGACACAATGGCCAATGGAACAGAATGGAGAGCCCAGAAAGGAATCCATATTTATGGTGAAACTCTCAGCAGTGGCTTACCTACCTCAGGGGACAGGTTCCAGGCCTGTAGACGATTTAGTGTTGTGGAAACTTGTAGAGAGGGCTTACTCACACTGAGACACATGTCCCTGGTGCAGCACCTGGTACCATCAAGATAGACAAAGGGCCCAGGGCTCTCCCTGTCTGGCAGGAAAGCCTTCTCTCCTCCTGCACTCCCTTCTATCTCTAACTCAGTGCAGAGGAATGCCACTCACCCTCTAGGGCGGGCTCAAACCGCACCTCCCACAGGAGCCTTACCTGGAATTCACCGTAAGAAGGACTCACCTCTTCTTTTGCATGTTCTGCAGAAGTCATTGTGTAAGTCATCATAGAAACAGGAATCTTTGGGAATGACTGAAGACCAAGTGCATGGTGTAGGATACTTATAAAAATCCACTTTTCCCTCCAGCCATTGCATCACAGCACAGAGGTCAGAGGGGACGACCCTCCAGCCAGTTGTTTCCCCATCTTCCCACTCCCTCCTCCTGGAGGACCTGTCACATCTGTACCCACCGTGTTCGTTCCCCAGGCCTCAGCCCAGCCCAGCCCTGCCTGCATGGAGTCTGGCCTGACTTCTGCAGCCTCACTTAGCTTTTTGTCTCTGCCCTCAGCCTGCTAGCAGCTAGCTATGACAGAGGATCCATGACAGATCAGCTTCTACCCTCCGGGGCTGGCAAAGCCGGGAATGTAAACACACGATTATAAGGAACTGTGAAAATGTGCTGAGTGCAGATATGAAAACCAGCCATTCTGCGGCCAGGAAAAGGAAGACTACTCCTGTGCTCGTTCACAGCAAAAGTGAAATCTGAGGCTCATCCGAGGCCTTGGCACTCACACTGTGCGTGGCTATGCTGGTCCCCAGCGGGGCCTGGTCACCTGGCCCTGGGAAGGATGACAGCACAGTTTGGGGAGGGCTGGTCCAGATGCCACATCCTCTGTGGCAGTGAGGGCCATTAACACTGCAGCTATGGGTTCCTTCCCAGCTTTAGCTCCTTCTCAGTGGCCTGCGAGGCCCAGGAATCTAAGGACAGCCAGGCTCAAGCAACCAAAATGTCTCCTGGGGGAGCAGATATGAAGGGCTCTGGGTTCCCACTGAGCTAGGCTTGCTACTCTGGAATCCAGGTCAAAACTTTGCTGGAAATCATCAGCTTTGTGAACCACAATGGACTTACATGTGGCCTGCAGGTAGCCCGGGCATGAGGGAATTGGGGAGTGGCATCATACGAGAGCTTTTGGAGGAAAATAACTTGTAATGAGCCAGGTGTGGTGGCACATACCTGTAATCCTAGTACTTGGAAGGCTGACACAGGAGGACTGTACGTTTGAGACCAGCCTCAGCATCTTAGCAAGACTCTCGGCAACCTGGTGAAACCATATTTAAAAAAAAAAAAAAAAGCCAGGTGTGGTGGCACACGCTTGTAATCCCAGCATTTGGGAGACTGAGACTGGAGGATTGCGGTTCGAGAACAGCCTCAGCTACTTAGTGAGGCCCTCTGCAACTTAGTGGGAGCTGGTTTTGAAATAAAGAATAAAAAAATAGGACTTGGGTGTAGCTCGAAGGTAGAATGTCCCTGGGTTCCATCCCAGGACCACAAAACAAAAACAAAAACAAAACAAAAAAGCCCCACAAATAACAACAAAAACAATAAAAGCAATAATCATTATAATAATAGTGATAATAATATAATAGTAATGATGATAAAAGGGCTGAGATATAGCTTGGAGGTAGACTGTCCCTAGGTTCAATCCCCAGTACAAAAAAGAAAAAATGAATTGAAATGAGTTCATTAATCAGAGCATCCAGCATCCATGGGGCTCAGTGTCAGCACCTCAGGGGCATCTGGGGAGGGGCTGTTACTAGCCTCCCTTAAGGCTGCAGACAATTGCCAAAGAGCTGCTGAATCCTGGCCCTAGTCCTGCATCTGTTTGTAGCTGTCCTAACCTTGGAAACTGGATTCTGGCGGTCACTGTCAGATGAAAGCTTCAGGGCACCTGACATCCTAGGGCAACCCTCCTCCCTGTGACCACTGTAGGTATAAAAAGTGGGGCCCTGAACGCGTGATTCTGCAAGGACTCGGGCTCTATCCTATCTTCCCGAGGGACACCCCTGCAGAGTCCTGACTTATACTTTATTTAGTGACTTTTCATCTAGACTTCTGCTTGGTGGACCTCTGTCATGGCCCACCCTGGGGAGGCCGTTTCTGGGAGGGTCTCTAAGGAAGAGTTGGGACAGGACATTAGTATTACAGTTTAAATGGTGCTGTGGGCTCTATTTCTTATTCAACTAAAATTTGTTGAACAGAAAAATTAAAACTAATAGGCAGCTTGGTGCAGCTTTAACAAGTCTTTATTACAACAGCAGTAGGGAATAGAGAAGTAAAAGCAGTGTGCTGGCATGCACGCTGGAGAGCCCCAAAATGGAACTCTGACCTCCTCTTCATATCTAGCCTTTAAATAGATTTTGTATTGGTATCTTACCAGCGTCACCAAGGCAATGGGCTAGTAATTTATTCCTTAGCCAGGTGGCGCCTCTTTGTCTCCGGACAGTGCACTTACTAAGTGCAGGAGTCAAAAATCTACCTGGCCTTCGCCTCTATTGTATCGGGCAGGATTGGTTGCTCATCAACTAGGGTGCTTTGAAGCAGCACATGGAGCTTACCTTTCCTACACCCAGGCCAGGTCACAGAGGAGAGCAGGTAAACCGAGGCACTGGTGGCCTCTATATAGTTTTAAGGTTAAAGACATTAATTATCTCTAAGGATTTTACTATAGGTTAATCATTAGAACTCTACTCTGCAATTTCCAATACCAGTACAATTAGGGTCACGTGGACAGGCCCAATCCCTGATTTTCTCACTTAAAGTATGCAAGCTGGGTAGGTCACTTACCTTCTCTGACCCAGGTTTATCTTTCTACAAAGTGGAGATATGGTGCTTATTCTGTGGGGTTTTGTCTTGATAGCTTATTGAGTTCTTGCACACACATGCACACACACACACACACACACACACACACACACACATGCACACACATTGCCCCTTGCACGTTACTCAGTGAATCCCAAATACGTGCTGGTTGGATTTTATTAAGATCTGAATCCATTCTTGCATGGGGTACACACACACACACACACACACACACACACACACACACACACTTATTAAAGGCTCCATTAAAGCCAAAGAGGGATTTAACTGTGACAGTGCAACCTGGCATGGCTCACCACACCCCAGCATGATGTGTACAGTGTGCAAATGTGACTCTCACAGTACACACAGGCATGGCAGGGCACCCCCAAGTCATCAGAGGCAACACAGGGGCACCTGGCATAAAGTGCAAAGTGCAGGGTGTTAGACAACATCTGAGTGCAAGGCCTGCTGAGCAGGGACAGGTTTCTAAGGGGCCATGGGGTCCAGGACCATGGAGTCCCCAGAAACCTGAGGACCAGAGAACGATAACTGTCAGAACCTGAGACTGAAAACCCTCAGCTTCTTCTGCCAAGGAGCTGTCCCACCTTGTCGTACCAGCCACGATGATGAGGCTGAACGTGGACCTAGCAGCTGTGCTGGTGGCCATCAGCAAGTCTTCACCTCGGCTCTGGTTCAGCACTGGTTACAGTCAGGCTGGAAGACCCAGACAGGACTCATAAATGACCTAGACCTGAGGCCCAGACACAGCCATCTGAAATACAAGGCAAACGGACTTCCCAGCCTGCTTTTCAGGTTAGACTAATCCCTCTCCCTCTGCCCTAAGACATCATAAGTTGTATAAAGTTTGTGTGGAGTTTTAACAAATAAAGAACCTGTTTTGGTCGTGATGACAATAAATGATTTTTAAATGACTGTGAAAGTGTTTCAGTTATTTTCCACAATCTAAGTCTGCTCAGAACAATTTTCCTTGATAACAAAGTCACTTCCCCATCAAATCAAGCTCCTGCCATGGACCAGCAGCAGGCTTCCCTTGATTCAGTCAGATTCCATCACAAGACAGAAACACCGTACTTCACACAGGAGGTATTTAAAGTAGGTGCATCAATTTTCTGGGGCTGCGGTAACAAAGTACCCCAAGCAACTAGCTTACACAGCAGAAACGTCAACTCCCACTGCTCTGGAGGCTGAAGTCCCAGATCAAAGTGTTTCTTTTTGAGGCTGGGAGCAGAGGTGGAAGGGTGTTCACATGCTGGTGGATTTTTTGTTAGCATGTGGAGGCATCATGTGCTATTCTTCCTGTGTGCCTGTCTCTCTAAATTTCCCCTTTTCATGAGGACACCAGTCACGTTTCTTTAGAAGCCCATACTATTACTGTCTATTCTCATCCTGACTAATTTCATCTGTAAGCCTCCTATGGCCAAATAAAGTGACATTCTGGGTACCTGGGGTACACAAGTCTGCCCAGAACAACAAAGAATTAATTACACAGGTGATAAAGGAACTGAGATGCCGGCCAGGGGAGAGGTTGGCCAGAGCAAGACGTCTTGTTGCCATTGACCTGGAAGAAACAGAAAGGTAGGCAGTATTAGCTGATCCTAGAAACAAGGAGGAAGGCAGTATTAGCTGATCCTGGAAACCAAAATCCATGGTAGATATCCTGGAGCTGGGACAGAGGTAGAGATGTAGCCAAAACTGCTACCAAAAGTACAAGAGGGAGAAATACCTTGTGTCCTACTTTCATCCTTTCCAGAGTCTTGGCCTCATGTTGACTGTCCCCGCTGGGAAGCCAGGCACAGGAAGTCTGAGACATGCATCTTCTCTGGCCATGCATGTGAGCACAAGAAGAGGAGGGCATGGATCTGAGGGCAAACAGCTCACAGCTAGTTACATGCATGATCTCATTACCCTTCCTGACCACCGCTGGGGAAGGGATCACGGCCCTCGCTGCACACAGAAGGAAGCCTAGGCTCAGAACTGTTGAGTCCCTTGCCCAAGACCGTAAAGCAGCTTGTGTTGGAGTAGAATTTCAACTCCCATCCCTGACATCCAGCTGGCCCCAGGGCTGGGTTCTTTCTCCTATTCTGGATCAGCCGGTTGAGTGCCAGGATGGAATGTGATTCACATTTTATCCTCCCTGGGACCTAAGACTGTGTTTAGTATATATTAGCTATCAATAAATATTCTCCAAAATATAAGTAGTGGTAGATGAGTCATTACCAAAGGAGTAGCGAAGGCGGCAGGTGGCTTGGCGTGTAGAAATGAGAGGAGCAAGCTCGCCAGAGTGGTTTTTGGAGGCGGAATAGGAAACTGAAGTAAGGTCTCTTGGGGACCAGCTCGGAAACACAGATTTCTCTGTCTTGTGGGCTGCACTGTCTCCGGCTCTGAGGATGACTCAGAAAATCCTCTCCATACATTCCTTTCCAGGGCCCAACCTCTCCAACTGCTAAATCGGGAATGTTTCTAAGCAGAGTCTGCAAGCTCCACAGGCCAGGCAGGAAGAAGTCATGGCAGACATGCCAGCCAAGGGTGGGGAGACCATAGGGTGGCCCTGGCCTTCTGGAGGTGAGGTGTGGTGGGGCCTCCTCCCTTGCAGCTCCTGGGGCCCATGGGAGGCCCATGTCCAGGGTGGCCCTGTCAACTATTCTTTAGAAGAAACTGGATGCAGGGCATGAGTTTGAATGTGAAACTGAAAGGTGTTTGATGGCAATGAAATTAGATGCTTTAAACATCAGTGGGGCCAGGCGTGGTGGTGAATGCTAAAAAATAGGTCTGGGAGTGTAGCCCAGAGGTAGAAGGGCTTCCAGGAACCCCCAGTACCACCAAAAAAAAAAAAAAAATCAATGGGCATAATAAGGCCGGGCGTGGTGGCACAAGCTTATAATCCCAGCATACAGGAGGCAGAGACTGGAGGATTGTGGTTTGTGGATAGCCTCAGCTACTTAGCGAGGCCCTTTTGCAACTCAGACCCTGTTTCAAAAATAAAGAGACTAAAATATAGGGCTGGGGGTGTAGCTTGGAGGTACAATGCCCCTGATTTCCATCCCCAGCACTACAAAACAAAAGAAAAAGCCATCAATGGGCAACAATAATATTAATGATAATCTTAAAGGCCAAATTTGACCTGCAGGATGCCAGTACATCTTCTTTTTCAAAGAAAGTGACACAGGGCCTCATCTAACCACTGTGCATTTGGAAAGGGTCTGGTTGATGTTATGTTATTTAATTTTCAGAGAGAGAGAGAGACAGACAGAGAGACAGGCTGCTTGACTACCACCTGGAACTAACAAGCTCTTGGTGGCGGTCCCCTCCTCACTGAAGACCCAGACAGTCTTCAAATGGTTGCTTAATTGTTCTTTGGATTGGTCCCAGAAAGCATCTCGCTGTCACTGGCTGGCTGTTTGCAGAGTTTCCACATGTTCTAATGGTGCCATTCGACCTCAGTAAAGCAGCTCCGGGCTCAGCATGGTATTGGCCCTAAGGCAAGCCAGGGTCAGGGACCAGAAAGAGCATCTTAGACCCCGGTGAGGGAGGGAGGGAGGGAGGGAGGGAGGGAGGGAGGGAGGACTGAGGAGGGAGAGGATGCCTCTGTAGCTTGGCCTTCACCATGGCATCCCCCTACCCCCACCCCAGCTTCTGGAAACAGTCTCTGGGTACAGCCCATGAAAGGGGAAGGCATTCCTACTCCATGACAAGCCTTTACCTATGCTGTCCTCATTAATCCTCATAGTAGTCCTGTGGCTTAAACACAGCCATATCTCGATTTTACAGGAGATAAAATCACAGCACAGAGAGGTTATTATTTTGCTCCAGGAAGCAAAGCATCGCCAGGTTTTAGCTGCTCCTGCCCTGTGAAGCCTGAGCCCCTCCCAGGGACCCCTTGCCTTCTCTTGCAGGCTGTTTATGAAAATGTGGATGGAGGGTGGGGCCCTTGTTTTACTGGGAGGGTCTGGGCTCAAGCCTGCCTGCTGCGGGCTCTCTGGGCCTTGGGGCTGCTCATTTTCCTTCTGTGCCAGCTCACTGATGTGCTCTTAATTTTATTTTTTTAAGTTTACTTAACATTCAATTTGTTCTCAGGCTTTGAGTTTCTTAACATGGAAGTTTGGGTTAGTGAATATGCAATATCCCCTACTATTTTCATTAAAGCTGAAACTTTCTCTCTAAGCATTATTTCACTCCATCCGCTGGTTTTTCTTGCTGTGTGTCCTTAAAGAGTCAGTGCAAATGATTTTCTAATTTTCTTTTTGATTATTTTATTTTTTAACTCATGAGCTATTTGGAAAAGCATGGCTCAACTAACAAACATATGAAATAAAATTTAGATGAAAAATGATCTAACTTATATTTGAATTTCATTTTGTCCTGAGCATGTACTGTGTTTGAGTTTGATACTTTGAGAATTTATTTCGGTTTGTCTTATCTTCTAGCACGTGGTCGGTGTGGATGGCTCTCTGTGAGGCCTTGTTCTGCCCCTCCTCTCCCACACTCCCAGGCAGATGGAATTGTCTGGAAACATTTCTGGTTAGGACAGCGGGGACAAGCATGCTGCTGACATCCAGTGCCCAGGACAACCTCACTGTCACTACCAAAAGCAAAAGGAACTGTCCAGCAAAAACGGTCATGGTGCTGAGTTGAAAAACCCTGGGGAATGTTGCTTCAAGAATCTTTATATAAAGATATGCATAGTTTTATATATTTTAATATTTGTTTACTTTTAATTGGATTCACTGATTACTCAGAAAGTAGCACTGAAATTTCCAAATGTAACTGCAAATATATCTATGTATCTCTTTATGTTAGTTTGTTTCATGTATTATAAATCTCTACTCTTTTTTCTTTTTTCTGAGACTGGAGATTGTACACAGAGGCATTTGACCTCTCAGTTATACCCTTGGCCTTTTAACATTTTTATTTTGTAATAGGGTCTCACTAAGTTGCTGAGAGGCTGGCCTTGAAAACCTACAAGCCTCCTGGCTCGACCTCCCAAGTACTGGCATTACAAGTGTGCATTGCCGTGCTGAGCTAAATCCCTGTTCATATATGCACTCATATTGAGTTGCTATGTATGATTAAAAGCCTATACTTTTAAAAAATATTTTTGTTTGTGTGGTACTGGGGTTCCTGGAAGCCCTTCTACCTCTGGGCTACACTCCCAGACCTATTTTTTATATTTTTTTGGAAACAGGGTCTCTTAAGCCAGCGCGGCTTCGAACCTGCGCGATCCTCCTGTCTCCGCCTCCCAAGAGCGGGGATGACAAGCGTGCCCACCACGCCCGGCAAAGCCCATGCTTTTATCATTATAGAAAGTCCCTCTGTGTTTGGCTTCAACCACTTTCATCATTGATATGGCCACAGTGGGTTCCTTGGGCTCCAGGACTGCAGGGCATATTCCTTCCAATCTTTTCACTTTCCACTGCTGTGATTTTTGTATGTAGAGTGTGTACAGGAGGCACAGAAAGTAAGAAGGTGTTACTTTTTATTTCAGTTGGGAAATCCTTGTCTTGTTTTAGGGCTTTTGAAACCATGTAATTATTGGTGCAGTTGGGTTAAAATTTACCATCCTCGACTCATCTTCTCTTTATCCTACATGAGTTGACCTTCTTTTCCCACTTTTCTTGTCATCTTTTCGCCTAGATTTATTTTCTTTCCAATACTGCCCTGTGTGTGTGTGTGTGTGTACACATGTATACATGTGTATGTGTTACTGGAGATTGGATACAGGGGTATTCTACCTCTCAGCTACACCCCCGGCTCTATTTTGTTTTTTTTATTTTGAAACAGAGTCTCACTAAGTTGCAGAGGGCCTAAGTTGCTGAGTTTGGCCTCAAACCTGCAATCCTCCCCCCTCAGCCTCTCAAGTACTTGGGATATAGGCATGCACTCAACTCTATATTGACCTTTTAAAAAGTTTAGTTAATTTTAAATAATTTATGCTAGAAGAAATTCTTTTAACATAAGATTTCACATGTATATTTTAACAGCACTCATATGTATCTGTTTATGTCATGGAGTGTAGGTCCACATGTATGAATCTTGACACATTCTGCCAAATGCGAGACGTGAAGTCAGTCCGTTCTCCTAGTATTACCTCCTGTAAGCTTATAAAATCCAGCTCAGGAAGAAGCAAAAGCAAATGGACGAAGAGCACACGGGTGGGTCCAGAGTGCACCTGTATTGGGAATGGCCGAGGAAGGTTTGAGGAAACTCTGATTATTAATATATTTCAAAAATTGGGTGAGGGGCAAATCTGTGCAAGGACTTGGTTTCTACCTAAAAACAGGCAACTATTCCAATGTAAATTAACCTAGCTAAAAGCAATGAACAAGTCAATAGGAGAGGAGAACTAGGCCTTTCTCTAAAGACAGATCTACATGAATGGATAAGCTAGCTAAGATGGTAGGAGGGGTCAACCTTCATGAAAGGAGACACTTTGCCACACCTTGCTAGGGGAGGTACCTTACAGGGACATTCACCACATCAAAATTATGTAAACAAGATGGAGGTCATGGGTATAAAAATTCTGGTCCACGTGCTGTATCTTGGGGAGCGGTGAGTTGGCCCGGGCCACCCTCCCCACTCATGCCATTTTGGCATGGGGCTGTAACTATTTTCTGTATTTCTATTTTCTGTATTTCTATCTTTTTAATAAACTTCTTTAAATCTTCAGCAACTGTCCAAGATATGCATATTTATTCTTAGCTTAGGGCAAGAACCTGCGGTTTTTGTTTTTGGTCGTTTTGGGTTTTGTTATGAGTTAGGGGAGAGTGTGTCCAGGACCCTCTTAGAGGTTCCCGGGGAACAGTTTCCCCACAAACCATACTCTCCCAAACCGTAACACAGAGGAGGGGAGGGTGGGATGTTCTGTCCTGTGGTTGTGGCTAAATCAACCGAACACCTATAAAGGTCACTTTATAAATATAGATTAAAAACGGCCATAAGAAAAAGATCACAATGCATTTTTATTAGTGCCAAGTAAAGAAAAGATAACAACCCATTAGATCAAGAGATGAAGGCATTGTCAGAAATTTCAGTAAATGGATAAGAATATCACAGGAAGAAATTTTGCTTTTTTTCCCCCCTGTTGTATGTAAAGTTAGCAAGAAATGAGAGTCCAAGGGAAAATGCCAATTGAAGCCTTTATTATCTGGCCAGCGGCCCTCAGTCTAAAAATCAAACCAGAGGGCTGTCCTGACGCACCGGGGTTGGGGGCTTATAAGGGATAGATAAATAAGCAGGTTTCCAGGAACAGAAGCTTGCAAGTGAGCCTATCTAAGTGGTCAGGTAGTGGGTGAGACTAAGGCTCCACCCAAGGTCAGAGGGTGGAAGAATTGTTGGGGGAAGGATACCACAAAACACAGGAATTTCAGGTTGCAAGACAGACCTTTGGCTTAGGGTAGAGGAGTGGTCCTCCAGCTGTAATTAGCTAGGTCATTCAGAGAGGTAGAAGGTTAAACTTTTAGATTAGCAGCTTAGAACTGGAGGGGAGCTGGCGGTGTGGTGGCGCACTCATAACCCTGGGCTTGGGAGGCTGAGACAAGAGGATCATGCAGGTTCGAAGCCGCGTATCCCGGAGGTAGAAGAGTTTCCAGGAACCCCAGTACTACAAAAAAATAAAAATAAAAAACACCATAAAACAAAACTGGAGGGGAGACAAAATGGGGTCTCTTCTGTTTCTACACTCCATTCTGCATAAAAAAGTATACAAAGAATTTTACATTAAAAATATAATTAGAGACTTCCGGGAAGATGGCGACCGAGAAAAGCGGGGCTTAAGAGCCCCACTAACAACCAATCTCCATTACCACAAAATCAGCGCCTTTTATAGCCAGAAAACACCATCACCAGAGAAACAAAAAAATCACCAGGCCCCAGAGAGAGAGCGGACTGAGAACAGAGCTCAGAGCCACAGAGGAGACACACCAGCCTCACGCCCGAGGACGTGGCAGCAGCGCCATACTGCCGGCGGCAGCGGCGACTTCACCGGACAGCTACAGCAAGCCGAGGTGAGCCGCTGCGGAACAGCCAGGCGGGATCTTTCTGCGCAGGAAGCATCTAAAGCTCCCAGTGGCTGAGCTCAGCACACGCTGCAGAAACTCAGAGTGGAACTCAAAACCAGAGAAGAAAAAATACGCCAACCTCATGGCCGAGGGCGTGGCAACAGCGCCATATTGCCACCGGCAGCAGCAGCAGTGAATTCACCAAGTCCAGTACAGCTACATCTGCGTACTCAAGAACAGTGAGTCAAATTGTGGGCCACAGAGGAGAAATCCCAGTACTGTACTCCCTGGGACTTGACCCAGTGGGGGAGTGGCGGTGGCAGAGATATCACGCCATAGGAGAACGTGCAACCTGGCAACCCCCATAGTCTAAAGCAGCCTCTATCAACTCCCTGAGTCGGAGACTCTGTGATACAACCCAGTAAAGGAGTAGTGGGGTCAGAGATACTACAGACTTGAGATCCAGAGCACCTTAAGCAAAGTCATAGTGACCCAAGGGAAGAACCCAGAGAAGGCACAAACTTCCGAAATCATGGGAAAGAGGAATAACACTGGAGCAATGAATGCCCACAACCCCACAACATCAGAACCCGATAAAACAGAAAATCAGAGATTTTTAGAAGATCAAATCAGGAAAATAACTGTAGAAATAATAGAGGTGCTTCTAAAAGAATTCAGAGAGAGCCAAAAAGAGATAAAGGATGCAATTAACGAAGTAAAGGCCTCAATTCAAAGCACGAAGAACCGATTAGACCACATGGAGAACAGAATCTTGCTCTTAGAAGATGATCATTTCGAAAATGAACGCATAGTTTCTAATCTAGAAAAAAATTTCCGACAGCAGGAATCTGACATTGAAGAAATATGGGCCCATTTTAAGAGAGCTAACCTAAGAATAATTGGAATATAGGAGGGAAAAGAAAGTGAAACCAAAGGGATCAACAATCTCTTCAAGGAAGTAATAGCAGAAAATTTTCCAAACAGAGAGCAAGAGGTTGATACACAGGTCCAGGAAACTTATAGAACTCCCTTTAGACAGGATCGGAGAAGAGGATCCCCACACCACATAATTGTCAAAATGACCAATGTGGAAGCCAAGCAGAGAATCTTAAAGGCAACAAAAACAAAGGGCCAACTGACATTCAGAGGCAAACCAATTAGAATCACTCCAGACTTCCCAAACCAAGTCATGAGAGCCAGAAGGGCTTGGAGTAACATATTCCAAACTCTGAAAGAAAACAACTTCCAGCCAAAAATTTCCTACCCAGCAAAACTTTCTATCAAATTAGATGGAGAAATAAGAAGCTTCCATGACAAACAGAAACTGAAGGAATTTATGTCTTCAAAACCAGCGCTAGAGAAAATACTCAAAGAGATTAATTACAAAGAAGAAATAGGTAACACACACCAGAACCAGAGAAACAAGATTTTCCATCCAACAGACAACTAAGATTGGTTATCTGTGGAGATTCATTATTTATGTTAGTCTTTTACCTATCTCTAAATTGTATTGTTTGCCTTTATTGTTGTTAATTTTTAGGATGTCTAGTTGGAATATTAATATACCTTCAGATATAGCATTTGGAAATATTTTATCCCATTCTATTAGTAACTTTTAACTCTGTTTACATTGTCTTTGGATATACAATATCTTTTTCTATTTTTTTAGGGAGTTTGTATACTCTTCTGTTGCCTGTGCTATTGAAATCATATCCAAGAAATCACTGCCAATTTCAATGTTGTGAGGTTTAATGACCCAGATTTTCTCCTAAAAGTTTATAGTCTTAAGATTTATATTTAGGTCTTTTATCTATTTTGAGTTAATATTTGTATATGGGATTAGGTAGGGGTCCAATTTTATTCTTTTCCATGTAAGTATTATTTTTCAACAATATTTAGTTAAAATATTATTGTTTCCTCCACCAAATGTTCGTGGAAACCTTGTCAAAAATAACTTGACAATATAGGGAAGAATTTATCTCTAGGCTTTTATTTAACTCCAATGGTTTATATATCTGCCTTTAGAACAGTACTACACTGTTTCAATTATTGTAGCTTTATATGGTTTGAAATCAGAAAATATATATCTTCTAGCTTTGTTCTTTTTCAAGATTGTTTTGGGTATCTAGAGTCCATATTCCATATTAGGATAGATTTTTTTTTCTGAAAAATAAATATATAAATATATGATAGTTTCACCTAAAAAATAGAAAATATATTCTCTGGTAAGAAAGAAAACAAAAGGAAATATTGAAATGTTTTCATGTAATTTTAATTTTTCAACATTATTTAGTTAAAAGATTATTATTTCCTCCACCAAATGTTTGTGGAAACCTTGTCAAATATAACTTGACAATATATGGAAGAATTTAGCTCTAGGCTCTTATTCAGCTCCAATAGTTTATATATCTGCCTTTAGAACAGTACTACACTGTTTCAATTATTGTAGCTTTATATGGTTTGAAATCAGAAAATATACATCTCCTAACTTTGTTCTTTTTCGAGATCGTTTTGGGTATCTAGAATCCATATTCCATATTAGGATAGATTTTTTTTCTGAAAAATAAATATATAAATATATGATAGTTTCACCTAAAAAAAAAGAAAAAACATTCTCTAGTAAGAAAGAAAGCAAAAAGAAATATTGAAATATTATCTTTATGTTATCAAAAGCTTGATATAAGACAAATGAAACTGTTATGTGAGATTATCATTTTTAATTTTGGATAAATTGCTATAATACTAGATGTCAAACACTAAGCCAAGCATGGGAAGGAGGGATGGGGAGGGAATAGGGTGGGGATCGGGTGGGGGCTGACTGGGTGATGTGTGCATGTATGTCTACAAAAGTTTTCTTTGTATCCCACTATGATGTATGAATACAGTGCACCAATAAAAAATTAAAATATATATATATATATATATATATATATATATAATCAAAAAATCAAATGCAATTTGTATTGGTTTTATTTTATTGGTGCATTTTAATCATATATATATATATATATATATATATATATATATATATATATAATTTTTTTTTTTTTTGCAGGTCTGGGGATGGAACTCAGGGGCATTTGACCTCCAAGCTACATCCCCTGCCCTATTTTTATTCTTTATTTTGAAACCAGGTCTTACTGAGTTGCAGAGGGCCTCACTAAGTAGCTGAGGCTGTCACAAACCGTGATCCTCCAGGTCTCAGCCTCCCGAATGCTGGGATTGTTACGGTTTGGGGAGAGTATGGTTGTGGGGAAACTGTTCCCCGGGAATCCCTGCTAGGGTCCTGGACACACTTTCCTGCAACCCATAACAAAACTCAAAATGACCAAAAACAGAAATAAAACTGCGGATTCTTGTCCTAAGCTAAAAATAAATATGCATATCTTGGACAGTTGCTGAAGATTTAAAGAAGTTTATTATAAAGATATAAATACAGAAAATAGAAATACAGCTCCATACCAGACTGGCATGGAGGGGTGACTCAAAATGAATACACCAAAGGGATCATACGTGGACCGGACTTTTTATACCCATGACCTCCATCTTGTTTACATAATTCTGATGTGGTGAATGTCCCAGTAAGGTACCTCCCCTTAACCTTGCAAGGTACCTCCCCTAGCAAGGTGTGGCAAGGTGTCTCCTTTCATGAAGGTCGACCCCTCCTACCATCCTAGCTAGCTTATCTAATCATGTAGATCTGTCTTTAGGCAGAGAAAGTCTTACTTCCCCTCTCCTATTGACTTACTAATTACTTTTAGCTAAGTCAATCTAAATTTTAGTAGCTGTTTGCTTCCAGACCAAAGCCAAGCCTTTCACTCTCCAGGTCTGCTGCCATTTTGACACAATTATTTTTTAAATATATTGATAATCATAGCTTTCTCAAATCTTCCTAGGCCATTCCCAATACTGGTACAGGATTACAAGTGTGCGCCACCAAGCCTGGTTTGTAATCATTTATCTTAACTAGGTTCAAGATGGTGGAGGCAAGTCGGGCGTCGTGGAGCACACTTGTAATCCCTGTGCTTGGGAGGCTGAGACAGGAGGATCGCACAGGTTCAAAGCCAGCCTCAGTTACTTAGTGAGGCTCTCAGCAACTTAGTGAGACCCTATTTCCAAATAAAATAGGAAATAGGTCTGGGAGTATAGCCTGGAGGTAGAAAGCCTCTAGGTTCCACCCCCAGTATCACCAAAAAAAAAAAAAGACTAAAAAATAGGGCTGGGGGTGTAGCTCAGACAGACAGCGCCCCTGGGTTCCATCCCTAGTGCCACAAAAAAAAAAAAAAAAAGAAAAAAAGATGGTGGAGGTATAGGGCACAATCCCTCCTTTAGCCCTTCCTCAGTTCCCACCCCATTCCCTCCCCCTCCCTCCTCCTTCTGTTCAGCATAGTGATTGACTTTGATATGTCTGTGAATGTACCTGTGTGTATTGACCTTTAAACTCTAGTTCTTCCTGCTACTTGGTAGTGGTGGGGCTAGAGATTAAAATACCATCGGGGCCTACCTGCCCCTGGATGATATTACCTGATGTTTAGAAGAGAGTCTTACAGGATGTAATAATCCATTTACAGCACCTTTTTTTACTCTCTCAGCTTCTGTTGTCATATAATTTTTATTTATAAGTATTTAAGGCTATAGCACCTTGTTAGTAGTTTTGCTGAAAATGGCCAATGGCCTATGTGCAGGCATGCACATACCTAAATAGTAAAAATACATTCTGTATTTCCCTGCGTATTTTTCCTTTCTCATTTCCCTTATTCCTGCTTGCAGCTTGGGGCTCCTTTGTGGCATCCTTTAACTTCTTTGAGCATTTTTAATAGTGCACATGTGCTGGGCTTGAATTTGTTGTTTTCATCAATCTAAAAAAGTTTTTGTAAACCGGGTGTGGTGGCGCACACTTGTAATCCCAGCATTCCGGAGGCTGAGACCGGAGGATTGTGGTTCGCGGACAGCCTCAGCTACTTAGTGAGGCCCTCTGCAACTCAGTGAGACCCTGTTTCAAAATAAAGAATAAAAAGTAGGGCAGAGGGTGTATCTTGGAGGTCGAATGGCCCTGGGTTCCATCCCCAGACCCACACACACAAAAAAAGTTTTTGTTTTGCCTTCACTTATAAAAATTATACTTTTGGTGAATGTAGCCTGTATTCTTAACCTGTAGAGACTTTTTTTCTCTTGGCATTTTGAAGATGCTGTTCCATTTCCCTTCCTGTTGTTTCTAAACTTGCCTATAGTGCTGTCCTGTCCATGTGTAGAATGTGTCTTTCCTTGGCCTGATTTGAAGATTTTATCTTTGGTTCCTCCTGCTCCTCCTCCCTTTCCTCCCCCTCTTCCTCCTCCTCCTCTTCTTTCTCCTCCTCCTCTTCCAACTCCTCCTCCTCTTCCTCTGTCTCCTCCTCCTCCTCCTCTGTCTCCTCTTCCTCCTCCTCCCTCTTCTCCTCCTCCTCCCTCTCATCCCCCTCTTCCTCCTCCTCTTCTTTCTCCTCCTCCTCCTCTTTCTCTGTCTCCTCCTCCTTCTCCCTCTCCTCCTCCTCCTCCCTCTCCTCCTCCTCCTCCTTTTCCTACTTCTTTTGGAAACTGCAGATTGAATCCAGGGATATTCTACTTTTGTGTTACACACTTAGTGTTACGGGTTGGGAGACTAAGGTTTGGGGAAACTGTTCCCAGGGAACCCCTGCTAGGGTCCCGGACACACTTACCCCCAACCCATAACAAAACCCACAACGACTCCAAACAGAAGAAAAACCATGGATTCTTGTCCTAAGCTAAGAATAAATATGCATAGCTTGGACAGTTGCTGAAGATTTAAAGAAATTTATTAAAAAGATAGAAATACAAGACATAGTTACACCCCTGTGCTGGAGAGAGGCACAGGGGGGCAATTTGAATGGAAAATGCCCCAGAACTCCAGTTTACTAAGTGTTTTATCCCAACCAAGTCTGCGGCAGGTCCTTTGATCTGTAGATATGCTACCTTATTTCTAGCCCTGGTTCTGCTGTCTCCAGGCGGATTTGCCCCAGAAGGGAGGGCAGCCCCATCTCTGACCACCTTTTGTTCCTTCCTCCAAGATGTGTGAACTTGTTTCTCCAGGATCTGGGATTTTCTCCCATCTCTGGCTCCAGCCTTCTTTGAGAAATGTAAATTACAAGTCCCTCCTTCCTGCTAGCTAGTCCTGGCTTTCTTAGTATAAAAGATATATTTTTAAAATTGGAAACCTTTCCCAATACTGATACATTAATACATTTGAAAACCTCTTCCCAATACTAGTACACTTATTCCTATTTTGTTTTATTTAATTGACATACTGGGGCTTGAACCCAGGGGTATTCTACCTCTGAGCTACATCCCAAGCCTTATTTTTGTATTCTTTATTTTGAAACAGGGTCTCACTAAGTTTCAGAGGGCCTCACTAAGTAGTTGATGTACCAGTATTGGGAACAGGCTAGGAAGATTTGGGAAAGCTATGATTATTAATATATTTCAAAATAGTTGTGTCAAAATGTCGGCAGACATGGGTAAAGAAAGGACTTGATTTCTGCCTAAAATAGGCAGCTATTCCAATGTAAATTAACCTAGCTCAAAGTAATTAACCAGTCAATAGGAGAGGAGAACTAGGCCTGTCTCTAGCTAAGAACAGATCTTAAGAGAGGAGAACTAGGCCTTTCTCTAAAGACAGATCTACATGATTGGATAAGCTAGCTAAGATGTAGGAGGGGTCGACCTTCATGAAAGGAGACACCTCACCACACCTTGCTAGGGGAGGTACCTTACAGGGATGTTCACTACATCAGAGTCACACAAACAAGATGGAGGTCATGGGTATAAAAAGTCCGGTCCACGTGTAAGCCCTTTGGTGTACTCATTCGAGTCATCCTGAAGGGTCCAAGAATCGCCCACCAACCCAAATAATGAAGGACTCACAAGAGATGTAAAATGCAAGCGAGCTTTATTGTGCTGCAGCTCTGTCCCAGCTAGCCAGGGATCGAGACCAAGACACTAAATAGTCGAGGTTTCGACCCAAAGCTTACTTCAAGGTTTGACTTTATAGCCCCAGGAAGGAGTGGTTACACATGTCAGAGCCCGCCAAAAGTCCAAGCCCACCAACCTTAGAATACAACCAATCAGATACAAGGACAAACAAGTATAACCAATAATTTTAAAACATGCATCCACACATCAGAGCCTGCTAAAGACTGCTTATCTCCCTTATGGTATGTGCTCGTTCCCTAGGGCTGCCTTTCCCACCCACCTTGGCTGGGCCAGGCTTATCTCTGCGCTGAGGAATCTGCCTGGAGTGATTAGCATGGCCTTGTTCCCCAGGCCAGAAGGGGAGTGCTGATCTGGCTCAGAGATATGGGGATGGGGCCCATGTTGCTTGCAGCTGTGGGGGCAGCGTGGGGGAGGACAAAGACCTTGGCCGGCAAGCTGGAGATTAGAGGCTTTGACCTGGTGGGTCCCCTGCCCTCGTCCTTGAATCCTGCAACCTGGGCAGCTGGCTTATGGATCTTCATTCTGTTTCCAATCCTACCTTACTTCTATATCTTAACTCTATATTCTAATATCTTATTTCTAATCTTAATATGGGAGAAGACCTCTCTAGTTAACTTCTCATGCTGGGGGGAGGAAAGCGCTTCTTCCAGCCTGCGTTCTAGCACTCCTACAATCCCCTCATGCCATTTTGGCATGGGGCTGTATTTCTTTTCTTTTTTTTTTTTTTTTTTTGGTGGTACTAGGGTTCCTGGAAGCCCTTCTACCTCCGGGCTACACTCCCAGACCTATTTTTATATTTTCATTTTGGAAACAGGGTCTCCTAAGCCAGCGCGCGCGGCTGGCTTCGAACCTGCGCGATCCTCCTGTCTCTGCCTCCCAAGCGCGGGGATTACAAGCGTGCGCCACCACGCCCGGCCATGGGGCTGTATTTCTATTTTCTGTATTTCTATCTTTCTAATAAACTTCTTTAAATCTTCAGCAACTGTCCAAGCTATGCATATTTATTCTTAGCTTAGGACAAGAATCCACAGTTTTTTTCTTCTGTTTGGGGTCGTTTTGGATTTTGTTATGGGTTGGGGGAAAGTGTGTCCAGGACCCTCACAGGGGTTCCCGGGAAACAGTTTCCACAAATCATATTCTCCCAATCCATAACAGTTGAGGCTGTCCGCAAACCTGCAATCCTCCTGTCTTAGTCTCCAAGTACTGGGATTACAAGTGTGTGCCAACACGCCCAGCTGGCCCTATTTTCCCATTTTATTTTTAAGCAAGATCACACTAAGTTGTGGTGGGCCTTGCTAAATAAGTTGTTGAGGCTGGCCTTGAACCTGTGATCCTCCTGTCTCAGCCTCCCAAGTACTTGGATTTCAGGCCTGTGTCACTACACACAGTTTGTCTTTGGCTTTGCTTTTGGCAGTTTGCCATTTTGTTTAGGCATTGTGAGATTGCACTTAGGGATGTTTTTTGTGTACTTATTCTATTTGCAATTAACTCGCTGTTAGGATTTGGTCACTTTCTGCAGTTCTAAAAATACTCAGTCATAATCTCTTCAAATACTATTTTTGTCTTATTCTCCTTTCTCTCTAGTTTCCCAATTATGCACAAGTGTGGCTGCTTAATATTCTCTGTTGGTCAAGATTTTCTCGCCAACCCCCTTTCCTTCTTCATGTTTCAGTTTGATAGTTGCAAAATCCATTTTTACTCCGATTCACTGTTTTTTTCCTCTGCTATGTTGCTGCGAAGCCCTTCAGATGGATTTTACATTTCGGACTTCATGGTTTGCGTTTCTAGTATTTCTGCTTAGATCTTTTTGGTAGTTTTTAATCTCTCTATACACATTTCCCAACTGCTCACACATAGTATACCACTCTCAAATTTGACATGTTTTTTCTTTCTTATTTATTTTCCAATCTCCATGGTATAATTTTAATTTTTAAAAGCCTAGCATCCGGACAGCCACGGGTTCTATTGATTCTCACTCCTTCCTCCCTTGATGGTGGATCATGGATTCTTGCTTCTTTGCATGTTTTATGATTTCTAAATTGTTGTAACCTGTTCAGGTGAGAATAACTGTCCGTAACCAACTATTAGTCTGTCAAGCCACACTTTATTACAGGTTCAAACCTGGACCCAAGCACATGTGTCTCCACATAAGTGGCAAGGGCCCAGATGGCTATTTGGGTGGGATTTTTATACAGTTGTACAACATCTTGCAAGTCATTCTTTTACATCATTGATGACGCTTTTTGAATTTACAGCTTCCGTCCAATAATGTAACTTGGACAGACAGTTTTGAGATAATAGGGTAGGGTTAGGGGGTATCTTATCTACTATTTTTTGCAAAGTCATTCTTATTACATCAGCCTTGACTGTTAACTTTTACCACTCTATACATTAAAGCAGTGACACAAAGCATACCATGTTCCAGAAGATAACAGGGTCACTTGAGGGAGGGTCTCTTATCTAAGGTATGCTGTTGGCCAGATGCTCTCAGCTAGGGTGGATGATCTTAACTGGGGTGGATGGTTTTAACTTGGTGGATGACCTTGGCTAGGGCGGATGACCTTAATAGGTAGACTTAAAGTTTAAACTTATTTAGGACTATTTAACTTAAAAAATACTCTTGTACTGTACTAGTATTGGGAACGGCCTAGGAAGATTGGAGAAAGCTCTGATTATTAATATATTTCAAAAATTGGGTGAGGGGCAAATCTGTGCAAGGACTTGGTTTCTGCCTAAAAGCAGGCAACTATTCCAATGTAAATTAACCTAGCTAAAAGCAATTAACTAGTCAATAGGAGAGATCTAGGGCTTCCTCTATCTAAAGACAGATCTACTGATGATCTAGGGAGGATGGAGCAGAATTTGACCTTGCCCTTCATGAAAGAAGACACCTTGCCACACCTTTCTGGGGGAGGTACCTTACAGGGTTAAGGGGAGGTACCTTATAAGGACGTTCACTACGTCAGGATTATGTGAACAAGATGGAGGTCATGGGTATAAAAGGCGGAGTCCATGTGTAATCCCTTTGGTATTCATTTCGAGTCACCCCCCCATGCCATTTTGGCATGGGGCTGTATTTATATTTTCTGTGTTTCTATCTTTCTCATAAACTTCTTTATATCTTCAGCAACTGTCCAAGCTATGCATATTTATTCTTAGCTTAGGACAAGAACCCGCGGTAATTTTCTGGTTTTGGTCATTTGGGGTTTTGTTATGGGTTGGGGGAAAGTGTATCCCAGACCCAAACAGGGGTCCCCAGGACCAGTTTCCCCAAACCATAATCTCCCAATTCATGACAGTACCATATTATTGATCAACATTATTAGTTGGAGCAATTTCTTAGCAACTTCACTGCACCACACTCTCATAGCACTTTGTTATAAAGCTTTAACCTAAAATTTTAAACACAACATAAATCTCTATCAAACATTGTATATAAATGAGCAGTAAAGATGGAACTAAGTGATATTTATCTGCTGATAATGGCAGGCTGTTTGTGAGAGGCTCCAGGTAGGGAAGAAATGCAGGTCTGTGTCGATCCCTATGAAACTAGAATGTTTCAAATTTTCATTTAATTTTAGAGCACAGTTACCTTCCATGACTTCAAAAGAGGCAAGAAGATATTTCCTTGGGATATGGATGTTGAAAAACCCAAGAAATTTGTATGCTTTATAGACTAGTGATGACTGACTATGGTCTCTCTGTCTCTGTCTCTGTCTCTGTCTCTCTCTCTCTCTTTTCCTGGAATCATTTTCAGCCATGTGTCTTGTCTCTGAGTTCCCATACCTCAGGAAAGCTGCCTCTGCTTGCTCCAGCCCCAGCCTTCAAGGGCCTGTGGTTCAAGGCCCTGTGGTTTTTGCTCTCTGTAGCCCCTGGGTCCACTCTGCAGGGTTCTGGAGGCACTCCTGCCCAGCCTGCTGTCCTTGGAGGCCAACTGCCCGCTTTCACCATCCAGAGGACATGGCCGTGCACTCTGGGAAGGCTGGGGTAGAGAAAGCACCAGATCTACAGGAGTTGTCATTGCCCCCATGGTTCCAGTCGCCGTGCCTGGTGCAGCATTCACACCCAGCCTCATCAGCTACGGGTCCCCTTGGCTCTCAGTGAAGCGCCATGTACGCTTGTAGCCTGGACACCAAGGATCTCCACAGCGTTTTCCTATCACTGGATGTTTCTTTTAACCTATTCTCTAAGAGATTCTGTGTCTCACTGAGGTGCTTACTCCTGCCTCTTCCAAGCAGTGAGCTCCTTGATGACAGAGCCATATCTCTGCAGTTCTCTGTACCAGGGCCTGAAGCCCCAACCCACAGCTGACCTTTTGAGCATCAGTTTAGCACCTGCTGGAGCTTGGTTGCCATGAGTTTAGTGTGAGGTAATGTCACCAAGAACCTCAGCCCTAGTCTACTGCTGAGTCATCCCCAAGCTGCCTCATCAAATTAGTTTGAAGTTAGAGTTAATGTCTTTTTTATTAAGCAAAGGGTTCAGAAGAGAACCATTAAAATCACGGCCGAGGACACTGTGATGAGGTGACACTTGAAGAGCATCGTGAAGGACCCTGTTCCAGAGTCACAGCCTCCTTCTACGAGGTTATTAAATCTGAATTTATGCTTTCGTGGACTCAGTGCACGAAATAGGGCTCCGAAGCTGCTTCATTCAGTTCCTTCATTTTAAAGAAGTCATATGCCAGGGCCTGGAAAAGTTTTCCAATCATTTCATTGTTTTCCATCCAAAAATTGATTTGGTGGAAATGCCAGACCTGAAAAGTGGAATCCTATTTGTAGCCCCAAGACAATAGTGTGCCGGTATTAGAAAATGACTTTGGTATTAATGTACTGGAAAATGACCTTGGTATTAATGTATTAAAATTAGTTTTGAAATATAAAAGGTAGAGATTGGTTGCTGCCAGGCACTCAGGCAACTTGTTAGGATGCACTGTTCCCTCACCAAAATAAGTTAGCAAGATGTACCAGTATTGGGAATGGCTTAGGAAGATTTGAGAAAGCTCTGATTATTAATAGATATATTTCAGAAATAATTGTGTCAAAATGGCAGACCTGGAGAGAGAAAGGCTTGGCTTGGTCAGGAAGCAAACAGCTATTGAAACTTAGATTGACTTAGTTAAAAGTAATTAGCAAGTCCATAGGAGAGGGGAGCTAGGCCTTTCTCTGTCTAAAGACAGATCTACATGATTAGATAAGCTAGCTAAGATGGGAGGAGGGGTCAAACTTTTTGAAAGGAGACACCTTGCCACACCTTGCTGGGGAGGAACTTTACAGGGACATTCACTATGTCAGAATTACATAAAAAAGATGGAGGTCATGGGTATTAAAAAAGTCCAGCCCATGTGTGTCCCTTTGGTGTATTCGCTCGAATTGCCCCTCCCATGCCATTTCTGTCTTCTGTATTTCTATCTTTTTAATAAACTTCTTTAAATCTTCAGCAAGAGTCCGGGCTAATGTGTTTTTGCCATTATCTCTGGACAAGAACCCGCGGTTTTTCTGTTTTTGGTTGTTTTGGGTTTTGTTGTGGTTTGAGGAAAATTGTGTCTGGGACTCTAACAGGGGTCCCCAGGAACAGTTTCCCCACAACCATAATATTCTCACCGCAACATATTTCACTGTAACAGAATACCCAGGGTCTTCATATTTTATTTTATTTTATTTTATTTTATTTTATTTTATTTTATTTTATTTTTTTGTGGTACTGGAGGTGGAACCCAGAGGCTTTCTACCTCCGGGCTATACTCCCATACCTATTTTATACTTTATTTGGAAACAGGGTCTCACTAAGTTGCTGAGAGCCTCACTAAGTAGCTGAGGCTGGCTTCGAACCTGTGCGATCCTCCTGTCTCAGCCTCCCAAGCGCTGGGATTACAAGTGTGCGCCACCACGCCCGGCCTGGGCCTTCATATTTTAAAGACAGATTTACATAATAAATAACTTCTAGTAGATAGGCTAAATTCCACAAGAATGCAGGAGGAGGGTGCAGGGCTCTGTGGGGGAGGGGGCATACCATGTGACCCCTGACTTTGTTAATCATACAGGTCTTAACAAAGACCTGGGCCTATACCTGTGTCAAGGTAGGAAGGCTTTTGGTCCAGCAAGAAATCCTCATAACCATAATCCTCATAATCATGAAAAAGGGGCCTGCAAGAAGTTAGTGGGTCGGCTCACACCTATCTCTTCAGAAGATTATTGGCTGGGCAAGATGAAGGATAATGTATCTTTATAAGAACTGTTCTATATTCAGAACCTCAGTGAATACTTTCAAGTCACTCCACTGCACTTCTGATGCAGTGCTTTTTAATATCTGTCTTTTTTTCTGCTTTTGTAATTGTTACGTTTTTGGGGGTGAGGGTTACCGTTTGGGGGAAACTGTCCCCAGGGATCTTTGTTAGACCCCCGGGAATAATTTCCCGAAAACTCCCCAAAGAAATAAACAAAACCCCCCAAAACAGAAAAACTGAAAAACCATGGGTTCTTGTCCTGAGCTAAGGGTAAATACACATTAGCCCGGACTCTTGCTTGCTGAAGATTTAAAGAAGTTTATTAAAAAGAGAAATATAGAAGATAGTTACAGCCCTATGCCGGAATGGCATGGGGGGGGGTTCAAATGAATGTCCCACCAAAGATACAACATGTGGACCAGACTCTTTTTTTTTTTTTTTTTTGGTGGGGTTCCTGGAAGCCCTTCTATCTCCGGGCTACACTCCCAGACCTATTTTTTTTTTTTTTGAAATAGGGTCTCTTAAGCCAGTGAGGTGGCTCTGAACCAACGCGATCCTCCTGTCTCAGCCTCCCAAGCGCAGGGATTACAAGCGTGCGCCACCACGCCTGGCGGTGGACAGGACTTTTTATACCCATGACCTCCATCTTGTTTATATAATTCTGACCTAGTAAATGTCCCTGTAAGGTTCCTCTCCCAGCAAGGTGTGGCAAGGTGTCTCCTTTCAGGAAGGTCGACCCCTCCTCCCATCCTACCTGGATCATCCAGTTATTATGTAAACCTGTCTTTAGAGTGAGGATGAGGAAGTCCTAGCTCCCCTCTCCTATAGACTTGCTAATTACCTTTAGCTAGGTTAATTTACATTGGAATAATTGCCTGCTTCTAGGCAGAAACCAAGTCCTTTCACAGATTTGCCCCTCACCCAGATTTGGAATATATTAATAATCATAGCTTTCTCACATCTTCCTAGGCCATTCCCAATACTGGTACAGTAATGATATAAGTTACTTAAGCTCACAAGCAGTAGAGTTTTGGCTATTCTTTTCTACAAATAGCTAAGAACAAGAACCTGTGCCTACATCTCACACCATTACAAGTAGATCAATATGTTTACCACAACAAATACCCCCGCCTTACTCAACTTCCTAGCCCCTCCCTAGGTGCCCACACCTGTGCCCTCCTAGGAGCCTCTTGGTGTGTTCTTCATCCTCCTGAACCTCTCTCTTGCTCTCTCATCTTTTGACCAGCTTCTCTCAAAATAGTGCTGTTGTGCTTCTGGGATCCTAGCTGTCTGCTCCTCCTCTGGTACCCCAGACTTCCTTCCCTTGCCCCAGTCCTAAAAGGCATCATTTCTACTGAAGTGTCTATTTTCACATTGGTTTACAATAGAACAAGTTCCTTGAGGGCTGGGGCAACCTCTTTCATCTGTGTGTCTGGGGCCCAGGCCAGGGCCGGGTGGCTCATGGTGGAGACTCAGTAACTGCTGAGTAACAGAGTAATCCAACTTCCTACTGAACAATGGACTAATCCAATTCCCTACTGAATGACAGAGCAGCCAGCTTCTCCTCTGGATTAGAGACTGCTCCTGATTCTTAACTTCCACAATCCCCCAAACCTCACAAAGTCCCACCAGGAAAGGATTATTACATAGATATCACAGTTGAAGAGACTGAAGCTAAGAGGGGTTAGTAAACTTCTCCCTGAAGATCAAACAGATAAAAGTAGAAGACCAGACTTTTAATTCAGGTCTTCTAATTCCTTATCTATTTCTTTTTAACTATCTGAAGGGGAGGCACAATATCTTCCTGAGAAATGTCAGCTCCATTTCGATGTCCCAAAGCCCTGTACCTTTCTGCCTAGTGGCGATGGCTTGTACAGTCTCCTATGTCTAAACGAGGTGAAGAGTGGGAGTCTAGCCCTCCTCCAGCATCCTCCACCTGCCCCATCAACTGAGTCACACTGCATTTGTACTCTTAGTCATGACACCAGGAAAATGGCCTTGGGAGTCCCTCCTACTGCAGGAGGCAACTCTCACCTGTGGAGGACAAAGACTGCAGTGCTTCCTCAGGATGCTGCGAAATCACAAACAGATAGAAAAAGGATGTTTGGGGAGTCAGGATCCTACTCCATCAGGTGGCTGTGGACTCGGGACCCTCTGTCCCTGACGAGTCCTCTTCCCATCACTTCCTGTCAGCTCCAGAGAGATGGTGCATGGTCACCCTTTCCCTTCTGTTTGCAGAGTCTCTCAGGGGCACTAGGAAGACTCAGTTCTAAGTCAGAGGTTCAGATGTTGCAGCTGTCGGCTCTGTTCTACGGACCGGCCTTGCTTCCATAAGCACTGTCCCATCTCAGACCTTTCTGCATCTCAGCCCTGTCTTTGGGGCACAGAGATGAAGGGCCAGGAGACAAAGCCCATGTGGCATGCAGACACTCCTGAGCGCAGTTGTGCACAGAGGCTGCCTCAAACCAAGGAGGAGGGCCTGGCCAGGAGCTGACCATGGATCAGAAGATGAGCATGCGCCACTTCTCCAACAGAGGGAGCCCAGGGGCTCTCTGATGGGCATTCGATGGCCACAGAGCCCGCGTGGTCCCAGCCCCCTCTCTACAGTAGTGCCCAGTTCTATCCATATTTCACCATCTACATCAGTGTCATCACCCTCATTCACACCTGCTGTTGGACTCTCTCTAAAACGTCCTCCTCATCATGGTCACTGGACAGGCCGCTCCTCCTTCAGGACTCAGCTGTTCTGGAGCAAGCATATCTTCTCTCTTGTTTTTCAGTAACCCCTGTGAGGCAGTCAAAGCCTGTTTTAAAAATTAGCACCCATAAAAAACTTTTAAAAAAGTAAAAAAAAATAAAGCATACAAGTTGTTTATAAAAAATTAGCAATTGGGTGTTTGTGGGAAGCCATTAAGGTTTTCCCCTAAAATAATATTTCTGACTCAGCTGACTGTCCTTCACCCAGAGTCAACAAGGTTTGGGGTCATGGAAAGTTCAAGTAAAAGGTCTGAGAGAAGATCAGGTGGTGATGGCATGAGGGTACTGATTAACCTACCTGTAATATATGTGCTTTGGGTTGGTCTTTATTGTATTCTGGTGGTGATAGCACGAGGATGTTGATTGACCTGTAACTGTATAAATACCTCTAGGAAAATAAACCCATTGTTGGCCCAATAGAGAATACTGACCCAGGAGTAGGAGTTGGCCCAAGAGAGATGATATTGACCCAGAAGTAGGCATTGGCAAGTAGGTTGGCTAGTAGGTCGACCAGTAGAGATATTGACCCAGGAGCAGGGGTTGGCCAGTAGAGATAGTAGGCTGGCAGCTTCCTCCATGTTAGAATTAAATAATCTTTGAATCAAATTCTTAGAGTTGAATTCTTCATCCTCACACCTCTCTTCAGAACCTGTACTTTTGCTGGCTGGCTCCGGCAGGTGTTTTTTAGAAAAAGAATGAGCTGTATATCTGCTGCTGTGGAAATCCAGTTAGGATGGTGGTATGGAGATCACCATGTCTCCTTGGAAGCCAGCAGTCAGAGCTTTTCACTAATTGAGGCAGAATATTCCACACACTCTTTTTTGTGAATGACAGATCTATGTACAGGCACACACCACAGACGTACACATATACACAGATGGACACACATGCACACTATCAGATACACATGTGATCACACCTACCATTATATGCACAGCATTCACATGCTCACACATGAATACATACACATGCACACTTGTGCACACACACATACACAGGCATATACAAACATGTCAATGTTACGGTTTGGGGGTGACTGTTACTGTGTTGGGGGAATAGTCCCTGGGGACCTCTGTTAGGCTCCTGTAGACAATTCCCATAAAACCATGGGTTCTTGTCCAGACTACTGATAAATATACAACAGTCCAGACTCTTGCTAAAGATTTAAATGAGTTTATTATTATTAAAAAAAAATAAATACAGAAGATAGTTACAGCCCCATGCTATCCAGGGATAGCATGAGGGGATGGCCAGAATGAAGTCACCGAACTACAAAACACAAAACAACTTTTATAGATATGACATCCTCCATCTGGCTCTACTAAGTACTCCTAAGGACATAGGTAAAGTCCCCCCCCCCCAATTTCCCTCCTGTTGGTCCTAGGTTTCTTTGTTTAAACCAGAATGATTCATGGATAGCAAGAATAATTTACATTATAATAGCTATCTGACTGTCTGGCTGTAACCTGGCCCTAGCAGCCCTTTCCTTTTACTGCACTCCACTTTCTATAACCTGATTTTTGAAATATATATATTAATAATCAGTGCTTCTTTGAATCTTCCTAGGCTGTTCCTAATACTGGTACAGTCAGCATGCACACAGACAAGCATCTGCTAACACACACACACACACACACACACACACACACACACACTCACACCCAGGGCAATTTTAGAGCCACACTTACATATGTCTCTACCTCCACTGCAGCTAAACACTTTCTGAAACGAGTGATCTCAATATCCTCGAATCTATCAAATATGCAAAAAACGTAACGGTAATATTCAGTGGTAATAATGTAGTGAAAAGCAACTCCAACACACCAACTTAGAACACAGTTGTTAAAATACCTCAGATCCAGCCAGGTGGTGGCGCAGGCTTGTAATCCCAGCATTCAGGAGACTGAGACCAGAGGATCACAGTTCAGGGACAGCCTTAGCTACTTAGGGAGACACTTTGTAACTTAGTGAGACCCTGTTTCAAATAAAGAATAAAAAGAATGTTCCTGGGTTCTATCCCCAGACCCGCAAAACAAACACCTTAGATCCCTACAAAAGTTCATAGCATTTTTGTACCAGTATTGGGAATGGCTTATGAAGATTTGAGAAAGCTCTGATTATTAATATATTTAAAAAATAATTGTGTCAAAATGGCGGCAGACCTTTGTACAGAAAGGACTTGATTTCTGCCTAAAAGCAGAAATTAACCTAGCTAAAAGTAATTAACAAGTCAATAGAGGAGAGCTAGGGCTTCCTCTTTCTAAAGACAGATCTACATGATAGTCTAGGGAGGATGGAGCCGGGAGTTGACCTTTGACCTTCGACCTTTGTGAAAGGAGACACCTTGCCACACCTTGCTGGGGGAGGTACCTTACAGGGACA
This sequence comes from Muscardinus avellanarius, assembly GCF_963383645.1. NCBI lineage: Eukaryota > Metazoa > Chordata > Mammalia > Rodentia > Gliridae > Muscardinus > Muscardinus avellanarius. Next base: position 4,557,194 of record NC_137789.1, read on the forward strand.
TTCACTATGTCAGAATTACATAAACAAGATGGAGGTCATGGGTATAAAAATCCAGTCCACATGCTGTATCTTGGGGGGTGGTGAATTGGCTCGGACCACCCTCCCCCCATGCCATTCTGGCATGGGCTGTAACTATTTTCTGTATTTCTATCTCTTTAATAAACTTCTTTAAATCTTCAGCAAGTGTTTGAGCTATGTATATTTATCCTTAGCTCAGGACAAGGACCCACGGTTTTTTTCTGTTTTGGGTCATTTTGGGTTTTGTTGTGGTTTGAGGAAAATTGTGTCTGGGACCCTAACAGGGGTCCTCGGGAACAGTTTCCCCACAACCATATTCTCCGAATCTGTAACACTTTGGTCCTGAGGTTCTACAATGGAGAATTATCCTTTTAGGAATAAGAAATACCATAGAGAAGATTTATGAACGAAGATGATTTTAGCAGATGGTGCTCGTGTTCTCTGCAGCAGCCATCTTTTTTTTTTTTTTTCAGTTCTGGGGATTGAACCCAGGGGCATTCTACCTTGGAGCTATACCCTCAGCCCTATTTTTTATTCTTTATTTTGAATCAGAGTCTCTCTAAGTAGGTGAGGTTGTCCGTGAACTGTGATCCTCCTGTCTCAGCCTCCCAAATGCTGGGATTACAAGAGTGCACCACCACACCTGGCTTGTGCAGCCACCATCTTTAGCAGCTTTTTCCATGGGCACCACTCCCAGCAGTATGGATTAAGGTGGATGTACGTACCAGTATTGGGAATGGCCTAGGAAGATTTGAGGAAGCTCTAATAAGATATTTCAAAAACTGGGTGAGGGGCAAATCTGCGAACGACTTGGTTTCAGTCAGGAAGCAAACAGCTACTGAAACTTAGATTGACTTGTTTGAAAGTAATTAGCAAGTCCATAGGAGAGGGGAGTTATGACTTCCTCTTTCTAAAGACAGACAGGGATGTTTACTAAGTCAGATTTATGTAAACAAGATGAAGGGTATAAAAAAGTCTGGTCCACATGTTGAATCTTTGGTGGGGCATTCACTCGAACCATCTCCTCCATGCCATTTTGGCATGGTGATGTAACTATCTTCTGTATTTCTACCTTTTTAATAAACTTCTTTAAATCTTTAGCAAGAGTCCGGGCTATTGTATACTTATCGTTAGCTCAGGACAAGAACCCGCAGTTTTTCTGTTTTGTGTTTTTTTTGTGTGTGTTTTGAGGGAAATTGTGCCTGGAACCCTAACAGGGGTCCCGGGGACAGTTTCCCCCAAACCATAACATATTCTCAAACCGTCACAGTGGACACTGCTTTCCATAGCTTCCTCTGCTGCTGCAGATGCCACCTGACTTAGTTGTTTACTCTAGACATAAGGAAGGGCCCGCTTAGGGCTCGAGACATGTGAGAATTGAAGGAGGCAATTGGGAAAGCCATGTTCCCTAGGCTTTCGGCCACTTCCTGGGTCATTGAGAAGCTGAGTCCTGGGCTTTGCAGACTCTGTCCTGCAGCTTAAGGGGGAGACCGTGAGAACAGCAGAAAAGACACAGAACCCACCTCTAACTTTTCACCTCCGCACACTGAGTAAATAAGGCTAGTCTCCTTCAGTTCCACTCCTAGGTTAAGTGGTGAAATTATTTTCTGGTATTTTTTCCATAGCAGCAGCAGCAGCAGCAGCAGCAACAACAACAAATGAAATCAACCAAAATATTCACCAAATGAAAACTGATGTATTAATATGCTAATATTTATATGAGGTGGAATTCAATTTGAGAATTTAAATAATATTTAAGAGCAGAACTGTAATAGTGTTGGCCAATACTTACAGAATTAAGTGATCAGATATGACATTTTTACATTGTCTATACATTCTTAATTGTTACGGTTTGAGAAGATGTGACCATTTGGGAAACTGTCCCCAGGGATCTTTGTTAGACCCATGGAAATAATTTCCCAGAACCACCCCCCCAAAAAACCCCACAAAAAACAGTGTTCTTGTCCTGAGCTAAGGATAAATACACATTAACCTGGACTCTTGCTGAAGATTTAAAGAAGTTTATTAAAAAGATAGAAATGCAGAAGACAGTTACAGCCTCACGCCATTCAGGAGTGGCATGGGGGGGGGTTCAAACGAATTCACCGAGATACAAACACGGAACCGACCTTTTTTACACGACACCCTCCATCATGTTCATATAATTCTGACGCCGTAAAGGTTCCTATAAGGTACCTCCCCTTACTCTCCCGCCAAGGTGTACTTTCCGGCCTAGGTCTCTTTTCATGAAGGTCATGGTCAAAGGTCGACCCCCTCCTCCCATCCTAGCTAGATCATCCAATTATTATGTAAACCTGTCTTTAGAATGAGGATGAGGAAGTCCTAATTCCCCTCTCCTATGGAGTTGCTAATTACCTTTAGCTAGGTTAATTTACATTGGAATAGTTGCCTGCTTTTTTTTGGCAGAAACCAAGTCCTTTCACCAATTTTTGAAATATAGTAATTAGAGCCTTCTCAAATCTTCCTAGGCCATTCCCAATACTGGTACATTAATAATGCTCAAAATAGGTTTTTTTTAAACGTAAAAATGTCTGAGAGAAAAGCACACCCAATTGCTTGTTTATAGTGAATATTTATGAGGGCCAAGACTTGTAAAGATACTAATTTTAATATTTAATCCTTTTAGTTGTCTTCAGATTTTTCTAAGGCATCTGTTTTGTCAGAAAAGAAAAAGCAGAAGAGTCCCTACATAAGAAAATTGAAAGCAAATTTATTCCTCTCGTGTCCATAGGCTCCTGGATTTCTGCAGGAGCATTTATAAATAAAATTATTAATAAAAATAGAATAATCAATTCCAGTGTAAATGCAGATGTGGAAGAATTGGGCTTCATAAACTTCAAAGTGAGATGGATGGGGTCCATTGCTCTTGGGTAAACTGAGATAACCTTTGGTAAGAGAGGCCCCACAACACCTGAGTCAGGGCCTCTTTTCTTTCCTGCTAGCTTGGCGAATTCTGATCAGATTTGACATATTTTACAAGAAACAAGTAACTTTCAAGGCAAAATCATTTTATAAAACCACCTAACTGATGTCACCCGAGGTTTGGGGGAGTGCTGCCTCCCCAGGAGCCTTTGCCAACCCCTCAATTTCATCGTCTTCTTTTGCTTCTTCTAGTGCATGCACCTATGAGAAATTGCCCTATTTAAGTACTTGTCATTGACTCCGACCACCAAAAGCGTCAGTCCAATTAGAACCTAGGTTAGCAGATAATAGGTGCTGGATAAAATTTTGTTGAATAGTTTATTTCTCATGGAACCTTTGCGTCCAGTCCTGATATTAGGTGCTAGGGAAGAAGAGATTCATAGAACCCACATCTTATTTAGCATGAAGTTGTTTGAAGCTTCAAAATGGGATGTATGTAGATGGTAAATATCCATCAGATGGATTGCTTCAGAGGTAAAATTGGAATTTAAGTTTTAATTTTATCCCTAGACAAATGAATGCACACATATAACGTCTGTGCTAGCACACACACACACACACACACACACACACACACACACACGCGCATATATGTGTGCATAACCATCTCAGATGGCCATCCTAACCACTTGGGACCTGTACTGGCTCAGAAAGAGGTCATTTCTTAGTATTTGGAAGGCTGAGACAGGAAGATTGCAGGTTCCAGACCAGCTTCAGCAACCTTGCAAAACCCTGTTTTAAGACCAAAAAAAAAATAGGATGTAGTGGAGGTAGAATGCCCCCGGGTTCAATCTCCAGTACAAAAGAAAAAGAGAGAGAGAGAGAGAGAGAGAGAGAGAGAGAGAGAGAGAGAGAGAGAGAGAGAGAGAGAGAGAGAGAAAGGAAGAAAGAGAAAAAGGAAAAGGAAAAAGAAAAACAAAAAAGGTCATCAAGGGCAGAGGCCAATACTCCCATAGCCCACCAGAGGGCCCACTACCACCAGGAATGGGCCCAGCCAGGCTGGAGGAAGGCTGCCCCTCAGCATGGACAGGCTTCCTGGAAGGGTGTCCCTCTGTTGCCTGTCTGCACTGGCCTGGGCTCTTTGTGTGGGTTCACGGGAAGAGCCCCACTTTGGGCAGCCAAGCCAGCCTCTCCAGGGCTGGTCTCAGATTGTCCTCCATCCCTGGGAGGCCAGGGAGGCCTAGAAAGAGCCCTTGGGCAGCGGCGACTCTATCACTGGTGCTGGAACACTCTCCTTCACATCCCTCCCAGGTCCACCGGGCTTTCTGCAGGAAGCTCTATCACTAGGGAAGCAGTACTGATAAAAGTCAGCCTCTAGGTACCAGCCACGTTGTGACAGGCACAGTGTTAGCTGCTCTCATAACACTACACTCAGCTCCGCAGCAGAGCGAACACTGAATTAACACCGATAGACAAATGGATGGGTGAATAAGCAAACTCACTGATGGCGACGCCCCCTTGCACATGAGAAACAGATGCTGAGAGTTGTAGGAAGCATCACCCTCAAGCCATGGTGTGAGAGCGCGTGTTTGTAATCCCAGGACTTGGGAGGCCCTGATTGGATGATCGATCACACATTGTATGGCTTGCCTCAACAATTTAGAAAAGCCCTCTGCAACTTAATGAGACCCTGTTTAAAAAATTCTTAATTGTAATCCCAGCACTTGGGAGGCTGAGACAGGAGGATGCGGGTTTGTGGCCAGCCTCAGCTACCTAGTGAGGCCCTCCACAATTTAGTGAGAACCTGTTTCCAAATAAAGAATAAAAAATAGGGCTTGGGGTGTAGCTCGAAGATAGAATGCCCCTGGGTTCCATCCCCAGTATTGAAAAAAAATTGAAATGAAATAGGACTGCGGGTGTAGCTCAGAGGTTGAATGCCTCTGGGTGCAACCCCCACTAACACACACACACACACACACACACACACACACACACACACACACAGCTCAGACTTACAGCTGGAGGTCTTATCAATGCAATCTGCAGGGAGTCAGGTTTCAGTTCCTGAGAAGGAAGTCCTTTCTATCCTTTTAATCATGACTACGGGGGAGGATTTGAGCAGGAATCCCAGAGACCTCTGTGCAAATCCTGGATGTAGAGCCTGACCAGTCTTTGAATTCCAACATTAGCGTTTTCTTATCTCTACGGCTGAGTGTGATTTTCTTTTCTATAATTCTTAAAATAAGAATAGTAGTGTGTGTCACATACTGCACATGTGTTATTTGGTCTAATCTTTATGACCACAATTAATATTTTCCAGAATTGGCTTTACTTTCCAGATGAGGAAACTGGGGCCAGAGCGTGTGGCTTGCGGGAGGTCACTGTGCGGGGAGTGGATGTGTGTCCTTGTCTTGTCTGTATGGCGGGCTCTAGTTCCAGCAGAACTGGGCATAGCCCAGAGAGGCAGCGGTTGCTGAAGGCAACAGGCAGGGTTGGCTTCATGGGAATGAGGCCTAGCGGGCCCCATGAGTTCCCTGCTCTGAGGGGCCTCAAAGTCGGTAACACTCTGCCGTCACTGTTGAAATTCTTTTTACTTTTTTGATACTGGAGATTGATCCCAGGGGGCATTCTACCTCTGAGCTGTACCCCCAGACCTTTTTATTTTGAAACAGGGTCTTGCTAAGTTGCTGAGGCTGGCCTTCAACCTGCAATCCTTCTGTCTCGGGCTCCCAAGGACTGGGATTATAGGCATGTATTACCAAGCCTGGCATTATCTGGGATTCTTAGCACTTGTCTTTGAACTTGTCTTTGAATAAGGAAGCCCACATGGAGACAGATGCGCCCGGCACCATGCTGCTCATTTGTCTGTTGCTTGGCTGCCCCAGGACACAGCACTGTATTGGGTGGGCCCTGAGCTCTGGGAGATGCTGGCTGAGATTCCAAGGGGCCCCCAGGCGAGCTGCCGCACCAGCCAAAGCAGTTTACCGTGCTGGGCGTGGTGGCGCACACTTGTAATCCCAGCATTTGGGAGGCTGAGACAGGAGGATCATGGTTCGAGGACAGACTCAGCTACTTAGTGAGGCCTTTTGCAACTCGGCGGGACCCTGTTTCAAAATAAAGAATAAAAAATACAGGGCTGGGGTGTAGCTAGGATGTAGAATGTCCCTGGGTCCATCCCTAGTACCGCAAAAAATAAAAAAAATAGCACACTGCATCCTTCCTTAACCCGTTGCTTCTCTCCTTATGCTCAAGGCGGTGACACAGAAAACAAATAACTCAGGGCCAGCCAGGCCTCCTTTCTTCTCCCACACTTGTCGGTGAGCAGGAGGTAGAGAGTGTAGCAGAGTGAGTGTGTGTGTGTGTGTGTGTGTGTGTGTGTGTGACAACGTGAAAGGAGAACAGCCGAACTAGTTTTCTGTAGCATGCCCACCATCTGGTAAGATTAAAATACATATGTACCTAGCAAACTGCAAAATAAAAATGGTCCCTGGACGTGGTGGTGCATATCTGTAACCCCAGGACTTGAGAGGCTGAGACAGGAGGAGCACAGGCTCGAGGGCAGCCTCGGTAGCTTAGTGAGGCCCTCAGCAACCTAGCCAGACCCTGTTTCAAAATAATAAAAATAGAAAGGGCTGGGGTAGACCTCAGAGGTAGAATCCTTCTGGCTTCCACCCCCAGTATAAAAACAAACTAAAAATGTGTGACTTTGTTAATTCTACCTATCTGCCATATGTATTAAAGACTCATATTTGCATTTAAAACTGGCAGTGTACGGGGTGTGGTGAGTCATGCCTATAATCTCAGTGCTTGGGAGGCTGAGTCAGGAGGACACAGGTTGGAGGACAGCCTCAGCAATGTGGTCAGACTTCCAGCAATTTAGAGACCTGTTTCAAAAACAAAACAAAACAAACAAAAAAAAAAATAAGATAGAGAGGGCTGGAAATTTATCTGAGAGGTAGAATGCCCCGAGGTTCAATTCCCAGTACTAAAAGAAATAAACAAACAAACAACAACCCCCCCCAAAAAAAACAACAACAAATGCCTGGCAGTTCACAGTATAAATGGCAGCAATGTAAAATCTTAATTTTTCTTAGAACGACATTAAAGAGCAAATAAATACTATAATGATAATTCATGAGATTGTGAAAGAAAGGAGCAAATCTTCCTCTGTTGCTACCTCTGACAGCACTACTTTCTTCCTGTTTTTTGAACAAGGCGCCTCAAATCTTCCTTTTGCTTTAGACACTGTAGAGTTTATATCCAGTCCTACGCAGAATATTTTACAGAGGCAGGGGACTGGGAGTGGTAATACCCTCTCGTTTTGCAGATGTGGGCGCGAGGCCTGGGTTGGTGTGGAAACCAGCCTGCTGCTTGGGTGTCCTGTCTCACGCAGCCCTAGGCTCAGCGGGGGCCCAGCCCAAGTGCCTCAGAGTTCAGGTGCTCCCCTTGCAGGGACTCTCAGAAGAGGCCAGGGCTCAGGCTGGGAAGCCTGGCACTCTTTCAAGCTCTGCTCTGAGCGCAGAGGCCGCCTGCTGGAGTCTTTCCTCTGAAAGGCCCAGAAACCGCTGCCCCCTCCCCAACAGAGTGTTTTTAGCCATGTGAACCCCCATGCTGTGAGGCCCGTGCCCCACGGAAAGCCCCTCATTCTGGGCACACAATGCAAGAATGTCTCACCCGGCCTGGAATCCGGCCTCATTCTCTGTACTGTGCCCAGAGAAAGAAGGGCTCCCTTAAGTCCAGAGAAAAGACGGCGCGCGGGTCGTACTGAGCACGGGAGACACTGCCCACCCTTTGCTTGCTGGGGCCTCCGCTTTCCCACAGGTTCCCCCTCTGGATTTGGCCTCATCCCAAGGGCTTTGAATCTGAAGGCCATCTCCTCGGTTAACCTGCTTGGTGCATTGGGGATGGTGGGAAAGCAAGGTCTTAGTAGAAGAGGGGACTGGACTGTGGGTATGGGGGCCTGGGCAGTGGAGCCTGGGTGGGGGGAGGCAGCCAGGGAAGTACTCAGGAGGGCCAGGTTAGCACAGGGCTGCTGAATGCCCTGTAGAAAGATCTTTCCAGAAGGTTTCTTTTCTCCCAGATTAGAGGCACTTTATTTGTTCTCTCCCTAACCAAATCTGCTTGCTTAGTCCCTAAAAACTATCCGTTCTCCTTTCTTCTCCCACCTGACTCCACTCCTGGTCCCCCTTGGGTCTCTGTCCACCTGGCTGCAGCCCTGAGCCCCAGGTCTTCAGTCTGTTCTTGCCTCCACATAGGGGGGTGTCAGCACCAAAGGAAGCCTAGCACCCACCCTCAGCAAAAACTGTCTTGGTGCCGCTCTATTGCTGACGGGGGGCTTCCCCTCACCTGTGTCTGGCAGACTCCCCCACTCCTGTCTCTTCTCACTGTGAACTCCAGCTTGGTAGGCGATATAACCTCTCATTTCTCATATCCTTAGGGCTTCTTCAACCTGAATTTCTGATGTTAACAGCTTGAATGCTCCTAAGTGTTCCAAGGCAGTTTTGAAAACCAAAAAAAGTTCTGGAATCAATAAAAGGGGCCCACAGATTAAGAGCAAAGAGACTCCAGGGAGGATGGAGGATGGGGCTGGTTGCTCGGGTGCAGGCCTTTGGATATCCAGAAGGACTTTTCTCCAGACAATTGCTACCCAGGAGGGAAGGCCCCTGGATCATCTAGGACCACTAATGTGTGCACAGGGCATACTTCAGAGGGTGAAGGGCTGGGGGTCCGGTGGGCAGGCAGCCTGTAGATGCCCAGAGCCACCAAGATGAGAGTAGAGGAGGCCTGCTCTTTGCAAACCCAAACTCCAAACCCAGAGTCACTGTGACAGCTGCTGAGTCCTAGCCGTGGGCACTCAGACAGGGCTCCTTCCCTCTCCATCATCAGGTTCTTCAATCCTAGGGCATAAACTGGCACCGCTTCCTTCAAGTGGGTTCCAAGGACAAAAGCATTATAACCGTGCAGGGACCTTGTCAAGGAGTCTTGCCTGGGCCTCTGAGCCCCGGCTCAGCTGTCAGAGACGCGTGAAGATCAGAAAGTGTATCACCCAGCTTTGCCAAGGGCTCATTTTGCTCTCATGTCCCCGGAGGGTGCTTCCAAAAGCACCTCCCTGGTGCCGACAAGTATGAAGGTCTTACCCCATGAATGGGGCTTGTTTGTAAAGCACGTGGGAGTGTGTCTCTGACTGCTGCCCTCTTTTACACATCCTTAGACATACGTCCAAATAAAAGCTGTAAAGTTGTAAAAAAGATAAAAGGTAAAAAGGTAAAAGATAAAAGCCAGGTGTGGTGGCGCACGCTTGTAATCCCAGCATTTGGGAGGCTGAGACCTGAGGACCGCAGTTCATGGACAGCCTCAGCTATTTAGTGAGGCCCTCCACAACTTAGTGAGACCCTGTTTCAAAATAAAGAATAAGCCAGGCGTGGTGGCGCACACTTGTAATCCCCAGGCTTGGGAGGCAGAGACAGGAGGATTGTGCTGGTTCAGAGCTAGCCTTGCTGGCTTAAGAGACCCTGTTTAAAAAAAAAAAATTAAAAGATAGGTCTGGGAGTGTAGCCCAGAAGTAGAAGGGTTTCCAGGAACCCCAGTAACACCCCCCAAAAAAGAATTAAAAAATAGGGTAGGGGGTGTAGCTTGGAGGTCGAATGCTCCTGGGTTCCATCCCCAGACCCTCCAAAAAAAAAAAAAAAAAAAGTTAAAGGAGACAAACAAACAAGCAAAAAAAAAAAATATATATATATATGGATAAAAAGGGGTTCCCAGAAATTTGGCTGTGTAAAATATGGGGTCATGTGAAAGCATCTATAAAGAAACGCAGTGTTTTGATTGGCCTGAAATGTCAGGAAAAACAAACTAAGAAAAGGCAACTGTCATTACATGTAACTGAGTGCAGAGTCAGTCCAAGCCCTGATGAGGAGGGCAGGTGTCTCCCGGTGTACACCTGACCCTGATCCCAAAGATCTAAGAGCCGGGGCTGGCCAAGGAGGCTGCACAGTAATCCCCCAGGGAGTGGTCCTGCACCCTCGCCGGCTGGGATCTGCTCTGCCTTTCTCCCTGTGCCTACACACATCTCCTTCTTGTCCCCCAGGCTGCATGCACCCCTGTGAAAACTACCCTTCTAAGACTCCATGGTTCTCCAAGAGAGCGTACTAACATGTGAGCCATTAACCCATCAGCAAATGCCAGAGTCAGTGGCTAATTTTACATAAGGGATCTCATTTATTGTTGGAAACTATATTGTAGTGTCAGCATCCTCGAAGCCAGGTTACAGGCACGGACGGCGTCTACAGCCCAAGATGGTGGAGGTGTTGTCAGACTCACATAGGCCACTGAGTGGCAGATTCGGAGAGAAATCTCTGACCCTCTGGGCTGTTTGCAACCAGAGTGAGGGCCCTTCCAAGCCCTTCCATGCTCAGGTAGCCGGAGCTCATGCAGGCTTCGGCCTCCCACCCCTGTTTACGTTCACTCTGTAAATATTTTTCAGGATCCTTTCCCACTCCTAGAGAAAGGTGAGTGTGCACAAAGCCAGGCTGGGGCATGTGAGCACAGGCAGTTTGTCAAAATAATTGATACTGCTAAGCTGGAGGCCAGAACAATGGGTGTTTGTAGAGCAGATGCGGAGGATGTGTAATCCCTATAATACATACAGAGGCATGTCATTTAAGAAAATGGTTTATTTTTATTTTTTTATTTTTTTTTAACAATGGGGACAGATAATGCCACTCCATGTAGCCAGGACTGTCTCTGGGAAGCTCAGACATGGCCATTCCTCTGGTTTGTTTTTCCAGTCCTTGCAGTATGAGCATCCCAGCATCCACCACAGATGGCAGGGGTTTGAGCTTATCCTTGCTGGCTCCTAGCCCTAGTCTTTTCACCCCCCAAGTTGTCGCCCATAAACACAGTGGACCAGAGGAACAATGCTCCCCAGAAGTGAGGCCACAAACAAACCTCTAACTTCCCGGACTTTGTTTTTCTCACCTTTACAATGGGGATAACAGTGCCCATAAATCCTTGGGCAGATATAAGGTCACTTATTTGAAACACATTCATGGGCACCTGTCACACAGCCTCCGAGCGACAAGCAGTGAGAGTTGACATGTGGCCTGCGCATCAGAACTTGTGGAAGTGTACAGACATGCTGTTCCTTTGCTTTACCAATTTTTAAATCAGATCACAGCTCCAAAGACTCCCTGTAGCTTCTTTCCTGCCCAGGATAAAGCCCATGTTTCTTTGTTGGATTCCAATGTCTGAGATCTTCAAGAAAATGTATCTATCAAAATTTAAGTTCTGTACAGCCTTTGCCTACTTAAGGCCACTTATAGGAAACTCCCCTGGGCACACATAGGCACAGATACAGAGAAAAGTGACATAGAGAATTGTCCCTCAGTACCCTTGGGGGATTGGTTATAGGAGATTCCCTCCCAACCCCGCCTCCCCACTCTGCAGATAGCAAAATCTACAAAACTCAAGTTCCTAATGTAAAATAATGTAGTATTTGCACAGGAATCTACTCACCATATAATTATATCTCCAGATCACTATAATGCCTAATACAATGCGTATGATATGCAAATAGTTGTTATACCGTGTTATTATTTAGAGTGCAAGGACAAGAAAAAGCCTGCATGTACTCATTCCAAATGCAAATGTTTTCAATCCACAGTTGGTTGAGTCCCTGGAAGTGGGACCTATGGATTCCAAGGATCAACCGTATATGCATGCAAAGCTGATTACTGTGGCATGCTTTAACTGAAGACTAGAATGGAAATAACTGTCTATCAGTTGAGGACTCAGGAAGGAAACTGCTTAGTGAAGCTCCATGGAGCACAGCATCTGGCATGGGATGAGCATTAAACGTCACTGAAATGAAAGTACAAAGAAACAGAAGGCAGGTGGTTGTTAACAGAGAGAGGCAGGTTTAGGCCAGCTCCATTGGTGGGTGACTGAGATGTACTGTTAGGTGAAGACACCTAAAGAGTGTGTTCCAATTCTATGGGAGAGGATGAACCCATACCCAAAGTGCATAGAAAATGTTGGAAAAGCCACAAAGAGTTGCTCCAGCAGTGACTTTTAAAAGGAGAAATGCTGTACTAATCTGCTTTATTTTTCCCTATGTCACAATATAGCATGGGCACTTCTACACTATCAGGAATATCATCCATATCTCACCATTAAAATACCTCTGCATCATTTGAGTAGACGATCTCTATGTGTGGAACGTTTTGATTACCGCTGGATTCCTCTCGTATCAGACTTGCTGAGCTGGAATCTTGGGAATATAACTTTGCTCGTGAATAACACTTCCCTGGAAGTCAAACTGTTGTCATTTTTATTGATGTTACCTCTGACTGTGTTCGATCACTACACAACATATGATTGATTTCAAAATTAGGGAATGGCCCAGCTTTTTCCTGTCTCTAAGACAGATCGAACTAACCTCCAAAGCTCACTTTCTTTCTCTGCAAGTAGAAGTTTATAACTTGGGGTGCTACCGGCTGAGATGATGGGGATCACAGAGTAGATCCAAGCTGTATGGAGCCACATCACCCCTGGGGTGTTCGGGAATCTTAGAAGGAGACTCAGCAGAGGGAGGGAGTTGCTGATGCTGAGACCGATCTGACTTCTAGAACAGGGAAGCCCTGGCCTGGGAGTCTGCATGGGGAAGAAACCAACTCCTGAACCAGTAAAGTAGCTTTGGCAGGTTGCGAGCACCGGCCAGAGACACTGTCTCTTTGCTGGAGTTATTTTGAATGGAACATGGGACAAGACCCAGCGGGAAGGGGAGTCTGAGTTGCCAGGAAACCAGCGTTTGACTTCTCAGTAGACAGTTGCAACCAATTTTTCTTTTTTTGTGTTTGTTTGTTTGTTTGTTTGTTTGTTTTGTGGTACTGGGGGTGGAACCCAGAGGCTTTCTACCTCCGGGCTATACTTCCAGACCTTTTTTATATTTTATTTGGAAACAGTGTCTCACTAAGTTGCCGAAAGCCTCACTAAGTAGCTGAGGCTGGCTTCGAGCCCGTGCGATCCTCCTGTCTCAGCCTCCCAAGCGCGGGGATTACAAGCGTGCGCCACCACGCCCGGCTTGCAGCCAACTTTTCTTAAGTCAGAGAATCTTACTGCTGAAAAAGGAGCCTGTAAGTCATTTTATCAGGAGGGCAGATGGAAGAAAGTGGGCATCTCTGGAAGAAGACAGAATCACATCTCAGATTCTGCCCCTTCCAGCAGAGCACCCTTGGCTAGCTCCGAACCAGTCCTGAGCCTTTATTTCCATATTCCTGAACCATCGTCATCTGGCCAGATGTGCTGTATATTGGAAATAAGATGCACTGTGTGATGTCTAAAAGTGGACCCGGAATACAGATGCTTCACGTTATCATTATTAATATTGATATTATTGTTTTGATTTTTCCTGAAGAATTAGAGAATTCTAGGAGAAAACATCAATTCCGTGGTGCAGGTTAACTATCTGACAGTTCTTATCTGCTCTGGCCAGCACATTCTTGAAGACACATCAGTGTCAGAATTTTCTGTCCCCCAGGATCTTGTTTTCTGGCTATCGAGAAAAAGAATAGACACATAAATATAAAACCCACACCAGAAAGCTCTATGGGCCTTGGAGAACAGTCAAAAATACAAGGGAGCAGAGAAAGGTTTGGGCTGGTTCAAGGGGGTGGCTGGGCAGACCTTGCTAAGGCGGGGCTTTGACCAGAGCCCAATGTGGAAGGAGACAAAGGCATCTGGGGATGGCTCAGCCACAGTGTGGGCGACAGAAAGTCTGGAACCAAGGTGGGTACTGCGTTTGAGGGAGGTAGGAGACCACTATCTAGCCTCAGCTAGAGCGGAGGGCCGGGGCTGGTGGAGTGGAATTTAAAGGCCAGGGAGGCTCCATTCCATCCTAAGCATCCAGCCAGGGTGAAGATGTTGGGGTGCCCTCTGTGCCTGGGGAGAACATCTTGCCAGAGGTGGAGGGAGGAGGGGCTCTGGCTCTATTCTTTGAGTAGATCCTCCATCCAACACTGCAGTGGGAACAAAGTCTAGGGAGGTGGCCTTTGGACGTGGAGCTTTAGATGATTGCTCCTTTGCTCCTGGTAACCAGTTGCTCAGTTTACAGCATGGCTGTTCTCACCCACACACCATCCTCTGACAGCTCCTGTGGGCCCTCTCCTTCCTGCTGGCTGTCAGGGTTCAAGGCTGGCTGACCCAGGCTGGTCCAGAAACAGAACCTTCAAGGCCCAACATTCCCAGATCAAGTGTTCTGGGCAGCTGTGACGAATATCCCTGGTCTGGAAAAAAAAAAAAACCTGGCTTCCGGGAACTAAAGAAACATTGTAAACCTGACTTAGTGCTTTTGCTAAGTACTGATTTTTCTTTAAATAAAAAGTGCCTCTGTTAAGTATATGTGTGCACTTTATTCATTGCTACAGCATGGAGCATGGGAAATAAGTACTTGGAAACATCTAGGCTTTCTGGATGTTTTAAAAGTGCATGGCGCAGGGTAAAGGCAGAGGGCTCTTTAAGAATTTTTTTGTTGAGTTACTTCATAGGAATGGTTGCATTTGGGGAATGGAATTATTAAACTTGATGTTTTGGAGAGTAAAAAATAAAAAATATAAAAAGTGCATAATTGTATAGAATGGCCTACTAATATTACTATGCTTTTCTCTTGAAAGTAATCAATGTAACAAAACCAAAGGCAGTTTAAGCAAGGAAAAAAACGTAGCATGTATATTATTCTAAAACGAAGAGTTTCATCAACGAAACCTACTTGTGTTTTTGTCTCTGAGTTTGAGGGATGATTTTTACTGATCTCTAAGGAGCTTTAAAACCATAAAGTCATGATTTGAAAAAATTAATCGATTCTTACACTTATTAAGAAGATGGCAATTTTTTAAAGGTCACGAGAGATTCACCTATTCTCTGTCCCATGAAGTTGCATAATTTAAATGGGGGAGATAAAATCCGAGTTCATAAAGAGCCAGTTGAAACTACAATGCACAAATGGCTATCAAAAGTTGTGCCATCCACTTCATTTGTTCATTTTTTACTCTATGTAAATTTACAGGCGTGTCGACCCAAGTGCGCAACATTCCTCTTGGCAACTTTCATATTTTTAGCCTCTCAGTCCTATGCATCTTCTTTATTGGTGCACTGCAGTCATATATATTAATGAGGTACAAGGTGGTAGAGGCATACATGCACATCACTCGTTTTGCCCCTCCCCAGTTCCCAGCCCATTCCTCTCCCCTTCCTCCCATGTTAGGCTCAGTGATTGGCTTTGATATGTTTGTGAATGCATACCATGTACATTAGGGAGTTTTCTTCTTTTCCCCTCCCATCCACCTCAGTTAGGTCACCTTATTTGCTCCTCTATGGCTCTCCTTTTTCATCTAGAGTTCCTCCTATGGCCCTTTCTCTCCCTAACGTCCGCATGTTAGGAAGAGCATCTTAAGATGTTGGTCTTGTGTCTGGATGAACACCCACAGGCTGGCCTGGTGCCAGTCACTTCAAGTGGAGCTTTTCCCCACAAAACATCCATTATTTGGCTCATCTATTCATATATTTCATGAACATAGTTGAGATCTTCCCTATACCCAAACCTTGCCAAGTGTGGGAATTCATTAGTAAACAAAGAAGATATATTTACTGCCCTCATGGAGATTAAAGACAAACAGAATGTATCATTTCTTTTAAGGAGAATGAAAAAGACAAATTTAAGAAAAGTTACAAGAATGCCCTCTGACATCCCCAGAACTTTTGGACGTGGTGGTCTTCCTCTCTTGTTCGTTACCGGGCACAAGTGATTTTAGTAGAGAGAGATTTGCAGGTGGGCCGAATCTACTCACAAGAGCCCTTAAAAACTGAAAACTCTCTGGTTAGTGGCCAGGGATGGCAGATGAGGAGGACAGCTGCCCTTCCCCAGCTTGGAGGAAGAAGAGATCAAAGGGCCCCTAGACAGGGAGGGGGCGATCTCCAGGCTGAGAGGGGTCCCTGATGAGAGGGACCACAGTGGTAAGAACTGACCCCGTGCTGCAGCAGTTTGGCAGTGGGTTCCTCCCCAGAGACTTCAGAAGGAAGTGCAGGGGCTGACATCTGCCTTGGGGATGCCTGAGCAAGGCCACGTTGGGCCATGTGGGCATCTCTGGTTCCACAGAGGCTGTGCACTGTGATGGCCTGCACCTGATAGCTGGCTGTTCTCCCTACCTTTGGCATGAATTCCCACAATGATAGAATGGGTGATGAAAATAAGGAGAAAATCAAGTCACCTGGGGTCGCCTTCTCATTCTGTTAAACGCATACCACATATTTGTGTGCACGGTGACATAGACGCAGATGTTTTCATTCCTGTTTAATACATCTTGCATATTTCAATGGTTTGTCATCTTGGCAGAGAAACAGTCCAAAAGGGGAAGGAAGTAAGATGGAGAGATTTCTGGAATGATCTTTCCAGAAACCCCTGCTCACCACCTCAACCTCACGGCTTCTCATACCATGAGAGACGGAGGACCAACTGTCTCTGATTGCTCTTCCTCATGGTGGCAGGGAACTGTGTTTCTTTTCAGGAAGAGGTCTAGTCTTGGGACATCACAGCAGAGGAAGGGGCTGGGGTGGTTTGGACATGTGCCTGTACCTGGTCCTGCCTTTCCTCCCAGCTTGGAGCCAGGTGTGAAGGCAGGTGTGGATGGCATGCAGTCTACACAGGCTCGCCTGGCTCCTTCAACTGCTGCAGGTGTTTACTCCTGATCTCCCGTGGCGGCAACGCAAGGTACGCAGGTGCCGGAATGTCACACTGTACCCTCCCCACATACAACTAAAATGTTGTTTACTAAATGTTAAAATTAAGAAAAGAAGGGAAGGAATGCAGGTCGTGGACATGCTTCTCAGAAGGGAATGTGGAGGGGGCCCTCGAGCCCTGGCTGCATGCTGGTCCCAAGAGCTGAAGGCCTGGGACCTGCAGTAAATGAGGAGCACAGGGCCATGGGACAGCTCCAGTGCAGGGGAATTCTGCCTCCAGCACACTTGAGGGGTAACTCTGGGGACTCCAGGAAGCCAAGTCTCTCTTCCCAGTGGAATGTTTTCCCTGGTTAGTCCATCACTTAGAGCACTCTTCTCCATCTCCCCTGCTGCCCTGTTTTTCCCCCTTCCTTTCTCTGATATCTCCACTCCAAGGATACTTGAAAGAGGCCTCCTTCTGCTGCCACCACCTTCCCTAAAGCAAGACTGGGCCAGGGCATCTGAGCTGTGCACCAGCTTGTCACTCTCCCCATTACCTGCATAGATGGTGCCCTGGTTTGCATAATTACTGTCCCTGGTAGGTGGTACACTCGCCCAGGAAGGCACCCTTGGTTCTTCTTGTGGCTGTCACTTCCTGGCACCTGGCACTTGTTAAGTGGCTGTTGTTGAGCCAGGTCACCTGTGGTCACTGCTGTGGTGTGTGTTTCTCCTGGGATACAGGGGGTCCTGGGGACCAAAGGAGCCTCTGGCTAGGCTGTGATGCTATGGCACCTGCAGAGCACAGAATACTGGTTCTTAAAGACGCCCATGTCCTAGAAGCTGAGCTGGGCGTGGTGGCGCACGCTTGTAATCCCAGCATTTGGGAGGCTGAGACGGGAGGATTCTGGTTCACAGCCAGCCTCAGCTACTTAGTGAGGCTCTCCGCAACTTAGTGACCCTGTTTCAAAATAAAGAATAAAACATATATAGGGCTGGGGTATGGCTCAGAGGTAGAATGCCTCTGAGTTCAATCCCCAGTACCTAAAAAACAAAACAAAACAAACTCTAAAAGCTGTTTATGTTCCCTTATGCAGTAAAAGTGACTTTGTGGATATGACACTTAGCTGGAGACACTGAGATGGGAGAGGCTCCTGGGCCATGGAGATGGAGTCAACATGGCCACAGAGATTTTTATAGGAGGGAGGCAGAAAGAGATTTCCCTGAAGAGCTAGGGGCTCTAGCATCTGAAAGAGGTAGTTGGAGTGATACATGGAAGGGGCTACAAGGCAGGGAATACAGGAAAATTCTAGAAGCTGGAAGAGGCAGGGGACAGAGTCTCCCTGGAGCCTCCAGAAGGAGCCAGCCTGTCAAGACCTTGATTTTCAATCCATATGGTCTTAATTTTAGCCCTATGATATGACATTTTAGTATTGCAAGATAAGAAACAAATGCTCCTTTAAGCATATAAATTCATAGTACTTTGTTCCAGGAGCAACAGAAAATAAATTCAGGGCCCAAGACGAGACTCCTGGGCTCCACCCGGGGCCACAAAGGACCATCATTTCTCCTCTCACTATGAAATTGGAGGATGAACCACCATGGTAACACAAGATGTGAGGGCAGCTAGCAAGGTCCCGACAACTAAATAAATGTAGCTTGTGTTGATAGAAAGGACTCTAGCTAGGGGGGCCTGGTGAATCAACCAGGGCCTTTGGCAGCCACGTCCTGCCCTAGCACCAGACCTAATCCACTATGGAGTCCCAGGAAGGCTGTGGGAGCAGCATCTTTAGGGGCAGTCCTTCCCCACGGGGCCATGGGGAGCTGGGAGCCCTGGGGATCCCACTGGCCACTGGTGACAGGTACCCATTTCCCTCCAGACCTTGATTTCCTTCAGGGTCCGTGTTACATTCTAATCAGTCTTGCATTTCCAGCTCCTGACATTAAAGGCTCCTGATACGTGTTAAATTAAACTGAAAAAGACAGCCTTGTGGTCGCCAAAGCTGAAACCCCATTGCCCTTCTGATCAGACTTCTCTCTGGAGACCCTATTGAGCGGGGCTACAGGACAGGCTGATATGGTCCAGCTTGTGCCTCAATACAAGTATTCCCCTGGCTGCCCAACTCACCTGTCGGCCCCACCCCAGCTTCCTGGCTGGCCCTGGCTCCATCTAGCCCCACAGAGCCACACCTTTCTGGATCTTCATTAGCACTTCATGAAGGCCTGGGTCTCAGGATTGCTCCCCTGTGGTCTCACCAGCCCACTCATCTGTGTCCTGCCTGCTTCCAGTTCAACCTGGATCCTGCTGCAGCCCCCCAAGAGCCCACCAAAGGGCTCCCAACTCCATTCCCTCTCCTAGAAGCCCAGTCCCTGTGAACTTGAGGTCGCCCTTGAAGCCTCTCTAGGTCTCCTCCTTGTCTATTGTGCGGCTAGACGCTCCTGGGAGAGGCCAGTCCTCAGGTCTGCGGCCTCCACACACTTTCTCTCCTGCTTGTCTGCTTGCTCTGGGTCTTCCCTCAGTCACTAAGCCTTGTGGGTTGACTTGCTGTTTCCTGTCTGTCTCCCCCTGGCAGGTGCAGGGGCACACCCTCGGGCTCCAGAGACCAAGCTATGTATGTGTCCTCCTCACACAGGTGAGGTCCTCTCTTCTCACCTGAGATTCCTATAAGCTGGATGCTCATCTCAGCCCATCAGCCACCGTTCCCAAAGACACAGGGCCCGTCCTGCCTGGTACACCTCTGCTCTATCTGGCTGGCACTTGTCATTGTATTTTTATTTTGTGTGTATATATCTGTGTGTAGTACTGGGAATGGAACCCAGGGCCATTCCACCTCCTAGCTACACCCCCAGCCCTATTTTTTATTCTTTATTTTTGAAACAGAGTCTCACTGAGTTGCAAAGAGCCTCACTTAGTAGCTGAAGCTGTCCACACACCAGGATCCTCCTGTCTCAGCCTCCCAAATGCTGGGATTACAAGCGTGCGGCACCACACCTGGCTGTCGATTTGCACTGAGTGACGCTCTATAGAAACACACGTGGAATGGAATGCACAAGGGTGGCTGAAAGATGAAGCAGGATAGTTGGCCTGGCCCGGATGCCCAGAGTCCCCACAGCACAGACAAGCCCGATTCTGTTTATTAAACTGTTGCTACCCAGCAGAAAGCCAAGTAAAGACATCCCAGGGTTGGAGGCCAAAGGAGAGTTGAAGGATGGTGGAGTTTAAGAATTAAACCATGTTCCCATCTGGTCCAAAACATTTTTTTTTTTTTTTAGTAACAGTGTTCATAAAGAAAAAATAAAAAGTAGAAGGGTGTTCAGGCCAGCACCTGCTCCTGCTCTGCCTTTGAGGATTGGAAGCCATGGGTAAGGCAAGAATTCCTGGATTCTCTGGATCCCCTCTCAGCTTCTCTGGGGCCCCAGCTGGGGACAAAGTTGCTCTCTGAGCCTTCAGAATCCTCAAAAATAATCCATCCCCTCCCGCCCAGAGTGGAGCAAGGACCCTTAGGAGAACAGGGCTACCTGCACCCCCCCCCCCACCATGGACACCCAGGGGTGTGGGATGGATTAAGATGGCCCTGGACACAGGTCATGGGCAGCCTTCTCCATCCCCTCTCCAGCTCCAAATTGCCCAGGACAGCTGCCTCCCTGTATGGTGGGCTATTTCAGATCTGGCTGTAAAGGGAACCAAAATATCCCGCGAAGTCTATAATTGGACAGAGCGATCCTTGAGCTCCCAGGCTTCCTAGGGCAACCTCTAGTGCCAGAACCTAAAGCCATCGGGCCCCCCAGACCCCTGCGCAGGCGCCGCCCACCTTCCCGACCAAAGCCCTCAGTACCTGGGCCAGTCGCCTGCTTGTGCCCTGCAACTGGGAGCTCCTGAGCTCTCCCGCTACCCTGCTCCCCGCTCTCCGCCCCGGCCCCGCCTGGACCCCGCCCCTGGCCGGCCGGCCGGCTCCGCCCCGCGCCCCGTGCTCTTAACTGGGATCCCTGAGCTGAGCCAGTGTGCCCAGGGAGGCCTACAGCTTTGTTCTGGGACAGTCCGGGAGCGCCTTAGCTGCTGAGCTGCTTATCGCCTTCTTTACTTTTCTGTTTCTCCTACACTTGCTATTCCACTCTGGAAGTTCCAGGTCTAGCCTTCTAACTGCAGACATTTAACTGTTTCAAAATTCATTCTCTTTCTCTCTCATCTCTTTCCCATCCCTCTCCCTCTGCCTCTCTCTCCCTGGGCACAGGGACTAGACTTATTACAAGTCTTGCTTAGAGACCTAGCAGAGCTAGATTGGGGAGGCTGCTGGCAGGTGACCCCCTAGGAGGGGGCTGGCATCTTCTCTGGACACTTCTGTGAGCGCCTAGGAGTCCAGGAGGAAGCCGGTTGGCACCCCTGAGCCCCTCCCTGCCAGGTAAGGACTGAGTCTCCTCTCTGGGGTGAGGATCCACAGGCTTCTCTGCACTCTTGTCTTCTCCATGAGAGGCAGGGGCGGGGAGGATGTGGGCTGGGGAGGGTGCTCCTCCAGATACAGGTGCTTCCTACTGGAGCCCTTTGGGGACTGACTCCTGCTGAGCAGATGTGTCTGTGCTTGGCAGGTTCAGCTGGCATGAAGTATGACCTGGGCCAACACACCTGTTTGATTCTCGCTGGCAGCCCCAGAAGGTGTGGGGCAGGTGGGCCACCAGATGCCTGAGCCTGTGTGACTTTGCTGCTTTTGAAGGGGTTGAGATGGGCCAGCTGCCTTTGACTTTCCAGTGAGAGATGTGGAAGGCAGCGAGTGATAGGTGGGGAGACTTGGTGGGGAGAATAACTCCTGGTAGATTTTTAGGAGTGGCCCAGGGCTTTCTTTGCCTTCGTGATCTCAATTTAGGTCTCTTTCTTATCTGAGCGTTTTATTGCCCTTCTCCAAATCCTCCCTAGACCAGAGAGGTGTTTTTTGCTTTTTTTGTTTTGGTTTGTTTTGTCTGCATATTATGCTCTGTAGCAGACCAGAGTTCCTTGTCCTGGTTTCTGGAGCGTTTTGAATTCAGCGTGTTATTGCAGAGTGTGCTGTCCTGTCCCCCTGCTGATGCTTAGACTGTGCGATGACAGGCAGGCAGCTTATCAGGCATCCATCAGAGAGCCCTCCTGCCGCTGGCTGGAAAGGCTGCAGGGTCCCCTGCGTGGGACACCACCACATTCCTTCAGCCTTCCAGATCCTGCTCCGGCTCCTCCTTGTCCACAGGAGTCTCTCAGCCCCCGTTCCGTCTGACTCTGATAGACGACTTGTGCCTGACAAAATCGTAGAAAGCCAAAGACCACTCTTTGATCCTCCTCTAATTTAGTTCCCAGAGTCTGGGAAGTTCCTTTTCCAGGGCTTCTGTTTTGTTAGGGGGCTGCTGCATGGAGTACGCTGCCCGGCTGCCTGCAGTAAGGCATCAAGGAAGCCTGCCTGTCAGTCTTGGCTTTCAGTCCCAACTCTGTGGCTTTACACTGCTGCCTTGGTCCAGGCAGTCATGCCCAGAGAGCCTCCATTTCCACATTTGCCAAGACAATAGGTGACACGGAAAGTGTCTGGCACACAGCAGGAACACAGTATGTCAAGTTTGCCTTGTCTCGCAAATCTGGCAAGTTCTGACCTCCTTGTCACTGCTCCTGAGAGGCTACGGGAAGTTGCCATCCAGGAACTTGGGCGTTGGGCAAGCATGTTGGGCAAGAGGTTGGATGGAATGGGTTCTTTCCTGGGGCCCAGGAAGAAAGAACTCTTTAAAGTGTTTGGAGTAGAAGTGCATTTGTTTCTAATTTTTTCGGTGGGGGGGGGCGTTGTTGTTCACCATATTCTGAAAAGTTCTTAGACCTATAAAATGGTTAAGTGGCCACAGGCTGGTTCAGCCCACAGAGTTTCAGCGCTTCACAAGTATTTTATTGTTTGTCAGCATGAAATGTTCCAGTTTTGTGTATGGATCTAAACCTCTGGCTTTTCTTTTGCGCGAATCCCTGCAAAGTGGTCAGTGGCTCAATTAGGAACAGCTGCTCATGTCAGACAAGGCATTTGTCCCCTCGTCATCCATCTTCCAGGTGACCAGTAGGACCTCTCTAGACCTGAGAGTGTGCCTGATGACCTAGCTTATCTGTCCACTTATTCCTCAAATTCCACTGCAAGAAGGTTGCAGATAAGCTTGAGTATATTCAGAGGAAAGACCTGTATGTCTTAGGAACAAAAGCATGGCTTGCTAGAAAGATAAATAGGACCAGGGGACGGTCCTCTGGTGCAGAGAGGAGAGACAGGCGACTTTGATCACTAGGGGATTCCCTGAAGAGGTGCAGTTGTCCAGTCCTGTTGGCTTCTAGTGGGTTATACTAAGTAGACTAGTGGGGAAGTTTTGCTGGGTGTCAGATTCCAGGTTATTTTAAAGAGCTGTCCAGAAACAGGAGAGATAGATGCATTAGGTGGTGAATCCTTTGCTGTGGAAGATATTCAAACAGAGGTTAGATGTTAATTTACAGAGCTGCTAGAGGGCTGGTCTAAACCTGAGAACTTGGACCAGGTGAGCTTTTAAGGTCTCTTCCTCGCTGAGACCCTGCCACTCCTAAGCGAGCCTTCCCTAAGAGAACCCTCCTGCCTGTGTCTCTTCCTCTGATGCTGCACTGATGGCTCTGGTGTGATGTCTGTGAGCCAGGACTGTGAGCGGCATATGCACCATTCTTATCTCAAATTTACAAACAAGGACAGAGAGGCTGAACCACTTTCCAGAGGACAGACAGAGGGAGAGAATGCAAAGGCCATTCTTTTGTCCACAAAGGTCCTTTTTCCCCCACGCTTGAGAAACTTCCCTTCAAAAGAAGACAGGATGAGTGACTCTGGGCTCCCAAGAAAACCAGAAAATGAGAGGCCTTCAGGGAAATTTTAGAGTGGAAAAGATCCCTGAGGATTATTGTTGTGATGGTGGTGGTACTAAGGATTTAGCCCAAGGACATTCTACTTTTGAGCTACCCCCCCCCAATCATTTTTGGTTTCAATTTGAAAACAGAGTCTCGCTAAGTTGCTGAGGCTGACTTTAAACCTGCGATCCTCCTGTCTCAGCCTCCCAAGCACTGGCATTACAGGTGTACATCACCATGCCGGACTCCTGATGATTTTCTTTTTAATCAATCCCCTATTGAAGAATTGAGGACATGCCAAGTTGCCTGATAAAAATGGTTGCAAAATCTAGTGAAGAGGGTAAAAATACAGTCCCCCCATTTATAGGTAGGAACCTGAGACCTTGAGACAGGGAGCGACTTGCCTGGTTTGCGAGCAGAGGCAGAGCTGGGTCTCCAACACCAGTCTCAAGAAGCACCAGGACAGAGGGGCTGACCCCTTTGGTTTCCTCACCCAGGATGTAGCTGTTTGTGTGAGTGTGAGTGTGAGTGTGAGTGTGTGTGTGTGTTGGGGTCAGAATTAGTGTCTGAGGCTGGGTGGCCAGACTGACCTCTTCTCTTTTGTACTTGACCTGGGTCCAACCCAGGGTTTGTGGAGTTAATTGAGAATGTGAAAGAACCAATACAACAAACAGTTGAATATTCGGATGCGATGACATGGCTTATTTCTTACTCTTATCTTTTGGCAAAATCAGTCACTTGCTTTTGGGTCTTATGTAACATTTCAGATCACTTTTTAACATTCCTACTAGTCGTTAGTAGGTTCCTCTGAGAGGGCTCTGCAGAGGTCTTCTGTGGCAAAGCCCTCTGATGCCTAATTCTCCTCCCTCTGCCAGCCTTACCTTGTATGTTCCCAGTTATTGAGGGCTCACTACATGCAGCTAATTCTAACTAAAGATGACAGTATCTTTTAATTTATTTTATGTCTGGCTCATAATAAATTTTTGAGGGGGAAAAAGAGAATTTAGTCTTTTGGTGGACTCTGTCTCTGAGGAGAGGCCTTTCTTTAATGGTGCAGTGGCAGATGTGGGTTGGTTGCTGCCGGCCTTACCTGCCCAGTAGCCGCATCGCCGGGGACAAGGTCTACTCTCAATGTTAAAAGGCAGGAGTAAGCAAACCACAGCAATAAATTAAAATTTCTTTCAAAAAATGGTATAAAATTTCAGTTACACCACTGATTTCAGTTAAGATGAGTAAGTTTCAGAGGTTTACTGTAGAATACTGAGCCTAGGTAGAGCAACGGTATACTGTCCACTTAATCTGTGAAGAGACTAGATCTCATCATGGGTGTTAATGAAATGGAGCCACAGATTTTATAGGGACGTAGCTAAGATTAGCACATGGGCTTCGACTACCCCCCTTTCTGGCCTCTCCTCAGCCTCCTTACTTTATAACAGTATCCTCTAGTCTCTCCCTGGAGTGGCCTAGGGATTGCCACCTCCTGAAGTAGCCTGTGGCCCATGGTTGGATATCTGGTTAAAAATTCTTCCTTTTCGCCAGGTGTGGTGGGGCACACTTATAATCCCAGCATTTAGGAGTTTAACACAGGAGGATTGCGGTTTGCGGACAGCCTCAGCTACTTAGTAAGGCCCTTTGCAACTCAGTGAGACCCTGTTTCAAAATAAAGAATAAAAAATAGGGCTTGGAGTATAGCTTGGAGGTAGAATGCCCCTGGGTTCCATTCCCAGTACTACAAAAAATATTTCTCTCTTTCTCTCTCTCTCTCTCCTCTTTCTATCAATCAATCAACCTATCTATCTATCTATCTATCTTCTCTGCCACTTTCTTCAGTCCTTATTTCATCTTTTGGGGTGTACTTGAGTCAAATAAATTAAATCATTTTTTCCATGACACCTTCTGAGCCCTGTAAAAGCAAGAGCGACAAGCTTGCCGATCCTCCCTGAGATTGAGTACCAGTTGCTGTGGGCAGCGCACTGGGCCTTCCCACACGCAGCGTGTGCGCCTGTGGATTGGCTGTGCTGCTGCTCTCTGCAGATTGACACACCAAGGCTTGCAGACAGTCCACCCCGCTGCTAGAAAGTGGCGGGCCTGGGGTCACACCCACGGCTTATGAGAAGACTCACTCTTACACCCTAGATGGCCTTAAGTGCAAATGCGTCTCATTCATACAGACGCCCTTCATTCACATGAGGTAAGCATGTGTAATTCATGTAAGTAGCAAAAGTGGCAGCTGGGCAAGCTTTTATCTTCTGCCTATGATTCCTTGTTAGAGTGTTTTGAGTCATAAAAGCAGCACAAAGATATCGTGACAAGTTCAAGCGTATTAAGCAATCCTCCTACAGTCGGACCCTTCAATTTAACCAGCAGTGACGTTCTAGCAAATATCCTCTCACAACCTTATCTAAATCCAAACGTGCACATCGATCAAAATCCAGCATTTGAACAATTTGGGAACAGTAGCTGACAAGTACTAAAACACCTGTTTATCTGGCATAATGTCGGCTTGCAAGAGACACTCACAACTCACTGCCACAGCGAGCTGCTCTACCTATTTTGTTTCTCCTGGCCTGAGGCTGGCAGTGAACCCACAGGGCGTCAGGATGGAAGGGCTGAGATGGCATGCCCCCGCGCCCAGACTCCAGGTCCTGGCTTATATGCCCCCCACGGCCCATGCTTGCCAACGCCTCCGTGTTATCAATCTGCGGTCACCTGGTGCAGTGTCTACTGTTGACCTTAGGCAGGGAGCTTCTCCAGTTCCCGAGTCCTGCAACACTTAACTCCAAAACACTTGTCTCCGTGCAGTGCCGCGCACAGGAGGGACTCAACAATCCTTTGCAGAACAAAGTAGCTTTAAAGCGGTGATAATCAAGTACTTCTCAAGGAGTTGGAGCTTATAAGGAATTCCTGGCCCATAGCAAGTGTTGGAGTAATCAGATTATGACGAGTTCAAGTTGCAACTAAATGATTGAATTAAACATTGAAATTGGAAAAGTTGCACAGCCCGGTCCTTCACATGTAGGAACGCACGAGGGCGGCTGGCCCTTCCCTCCCTTCCCGCTCTGACCCAGGGCTATGTGCCACCTGGACAGTTATGCCGACTCAGCATTTTGAAGCTCCTCGCCCCCCCACCCCCACCCCGCCCCTGGCTTAGGACTCCTGCACGGGGCTCTGTTAGTCCTAAAGGAACCTGTGTCTGCATTTCACTCTTTTAACTTAAGGTTTCCAGAAACTTTGAGAGCATCTCTGGGCAGGAGTCCAGGGAAAGGGCTTGACAACAAGATGAACGTTGTCACAGGGCCCTGGAATTTCTCGCCCACAAACAAATATGACATCCTTGGATCCTGGTAGGTTAGTTTTTACCAAGGCAGCAGACTCCTGCAGGAAATGTGATGAATGAGAGGTGTTTCTTGATCCCCTGTGTGGGGCACATTCGTGTCAAGCGCCTGGGAAGAGAGCTCCCTCTGCAGACTTCCATGTATGTTCCTTCTGGGTACAGATCTGACCTCTGGGTGTTCACATCTGTGGAACTACTGTAATTTTTTGGAAGAAAAGAAAACCCCCTGGTGACTAGGCAAAGAAAGTAATTCTCATGTGATGAGCTTGCTATGCTCTCGGGAAGTAGAAGCTCTAGTGTTATTTAAAAATAATTTTTAAGAGAAACTGAAAAAATCTGGCTTTTACATGTGAAGTATATAGCTCAGACAAGTTATTGATTCATTTCTATTTCACTGGTTTATGGAACACCTGCTCTGTGCCCATATCCATTTTGGGCACAGGGGGAGAAAGATCAGACATGTAATTTCTAAGTCTAAGAAGCTTAGTGGAGAACATAGGTAAGTACATAGGGAACTCTCACTTCCTGAAAATAGGCTCTGTGGGAGACCTAGGAAGACATGGAACTCTCCTTACCTGAGAAATTAGCGAAGGCCTACTGGGGATAAGATCTATAAACTGTGATTTGAAAGCTGAATAGGAGTCTGCCTGGCAAGGAAAATATCTCCTCGCTGAAGCACAGCAGAGACAATGTCCTGGAGTTAGGAAGAGATAGTACTGGTAATAAAGGAAGAGAGAAATGTTCACAGATGGAGAAAAAGGTTCATGAGATGGCGTGTGAGGTACTGAACCTGGAAGGCTGGGGTCAGATTGGACAAGGTGTGGAGAACCCAGAGAATGTCTTAGGTTGGGAAGTAACGTGGACAGGCCTACCTTTTCCAGTGATGTCTGTGCTCAGGGAGAGGAAGCCCTTTGAGAAGGCACATGGCTCAGTGAGCAGGAGGTTTATACTCTCCTATGGAGGTAGGCATCTCACCCCCAGAGGCTGTGTGTGATGGGTGCCCAAGGCAGAGCTGGGAGCTCGGCTCAGAGATCATAGAGTCGCTTCAGGGAGGAGCTTACCCAGCTTGGTTACCCGAGGTTGCCTGGTCTGACAGAGCTCTATCTACACTGGGCAAAGGGGCAGCAGCTGCCTGTCTGAGCTGGGTCTCTGGCCTTCCCTTCAGATGCCTAATCTAGACAGTATCTCTGAACTCCTTCCCACCCCACTAGGCTGCAATTCTGAGAGGCACTGTGTGTCTTTCAAAGCAGTGCAGTGTGGACACTGGAGAGATCATAGCTTCAGTGAACACACAGGAGGCACAGAGATGGGAAGAGGACTGGCAGAGAGTTGGGCGATCCATGCTGCCTGCTAGGGTGCTTGGAGTGGAATTACACCATGGTGCCGAAAGTCCTGTATGTATGGAGTCAACACTGAAAAGGATTCTCTGGTCATGGCTGCTCCTTCTATCAAGTGCCTGTAGTTCACTACAAGTGCTTGTAGATAGATGTATCTATTTATCCTATATCTATTATTTATTTATATATCTCTTTGCTCATCCATCCATCCATCCATCCATTTATCCATCCATTCCTTCCTTCCTTCCTTCCTGCCATGACTGGTAGCCAGACATTGAGCTGGAAGCCTCATCTGTCTAAGCCAAAGAGGAGATGATCACTACCACCTTTTTACTACCACCTTTTTACAGACGAGACAACTGAAGTTGGAGAGAGAGACCAGCTGAGCTCACCCAGCTGGATTGGTGGAGGCAGGCACCAAATGACCGCCTGTGGCTCTTTCATCCTACAGGGAAGACACTGGGTAGGCCTTCTCATTCTCCTGCAGATCAGGGGGGGGGGGCCTGCTGGGACAGCATCTCTCAAACAGTGTGTGTGCTGGAGCTCTATTTATATGTATTGCTTCACCAGAGCAGACGCTCTCAAAATAAGATAAACAGAAATATCCTTGTGTCCTCAAGACCCTGTAATCTGAGACAATCTCCTGTGAAATGAACTGAAACAGTATGCTGGGAAAAAAGGAGAAGAAAAGAATGGGAAGAATTCTAAACTGGAAATGTGAAAGAAATAAGAATGGGTTGATGGCAGCTCTAAGATGTCCAAAGAAACAGTAAATTACCACTTAGGTTTTCTGGTGCTGCTGGTGGGGCTGGCTGAAGGAGGCCTGTTCTTCAGTCCATGCAGCCCCAGCCTCGTTGGCTGGGAAGCATGCCCAGGAAGTATATCTGGATGGGATTTGGAAGTCGGCCCTTGGAGGAGATCTGGAACAGGTCATTCTGGGAAAGCATATTTTAAACTGAGTCATCCATCCGAGTTGAAAAGAGAGGAAGAAAAGACAGCAGAGAAAGCTGAGGAAGGAGAAGAAGGAAACAGGTGTCTGGGAGACAGTGTGGAGCTCCCGAGAGGAGGTCAGTCTCTAGCCTTGTTAAGTACAGCAAGTGCTGGCTTCATAGTTTTCAAGCAAAAAAGCCCAGATCCAACTGGCTTAAGTTTAGAAAATGAATGGGAAAGTGTCTGTCTCATGATGTTGGCACCTCTGGACTTTGGGCGAGGCTGGACTAAGGTACCCAGTAGTGAATGGCATCTCCTCTCCTCAGTTAATCCTGCCCTTCAGGAGGGGCAGATGGCTGCCAGAATCTCCAAGCTCAGCATCTCTGGTGGAAACACACCTGCACCTAAAAGTGCCAGCAGATTCTTTGTGCCTGCCTATCATTGGTGAGTTCCAACATCAGGAAGAACGTGCAATCCAAGTCTGCCCAGTCGGTTTCCATGCCACAGTCCTCCCAGCCTAGAAATCAGGGTGCACTCACATGGCCCACTGTGCTAGAGAGGGGGAGAGAAGTTGACACAAAAGAGATGGATTCTGCTGCCTGGAAGGGGGAGGCTCGGAAGGGAAAAGAAACCATGGGATGGGCAAGAGGCGACCATTGCTATAGAGGACCTGAGAGGGTGGCTGGGTGGAAGTGGCCTTTGGACCCTTTTTTTTTTGTGACACACAAGGATACAGGTGTCAGCACTTATCTCCACATCCTTTTAGTGCCTGGGTGTTAGACTCAATGCTTTCAGTCATAAAACATGACTCAACTTGTGAGCATTTGTGTTATATGTTACTTTAAGTAAGTACCACTGCTGTTCAGTGACCCACACTGTCCCGGATCCTCCTTTCCACAGCAGATCCCAAGCCAAGACAGACTCATGCAGTCACATGAACAACCTACGGCAGTCTTACATGTGCCCAGAGTCATTTTCCCTTCCACGATGGAAAACCCGAGTTCAGGACATTTCTCAGTGTCATTCAGTTATTAAATGGCAAAAGCTGGGTTCACACTCTGGGCCACCCAGTTCCAGGGATGACCAGCCACCACCTAAAGGGAATAAAGATAAAGTAGCCCTCCTTAAGCCGATATCTCTATGACACTTTTTGTGTGTCAGGTACCCAGGTGGTGGCTCTGTCAGGGAGCTTCCTCACTTTTGAGCCTTCTGCTGTGGGAGAACTCATCTGATGAGAACCCACTCCTGTTTCTCTGCACCCTTTATGGCTTTTCATGGCTGAATTCATTGTTGCATTAATAGTTGACTTGGTTGGCTATCATTACCCCAGACATGAGAGCCCTTCTCACGGAAACGTGCCACTTCTGCCTGATGGCATCATGGGAATGCACACTGCCCCTCCTGTTCTAGGCTGCCACTGTCCTTCCTGTTCTGGGCTGCCAATGCCATCTGCCCCTGTCCTCCAAAACACATAGGCAACAAGGGTGAGCCTGGAAGGGCAGATGAGGCTAGTCCCTGAGGGTCTACAATGAGGACTCTGAACTTTATCCCAAGGCAGTGAGAGGTTACTTCAGGACTCATCTAGAAGTCTCAGATTGCATTTGTGTTAAAAGTCTCAGTTGGCCTCATGCGGATGTATACAAGCCTTGGAAATAGCTGATCTGAGCTACAGGCTATGCTCAGGTGGTGGCACCTGGGATCCACCAGCTGATGGAAGAATTTCTCTTCTTACCTTGTCCCCTCTTTGAATAGTGGGCTGCATCTTACTCTTCAGATTCAGGTCAAGCATCCCCCAACAAAAGGAGACTCCCATTCACCAAGTGCAAGCAATTGTCCTGTCCAGTCACCTTTGGTCATGTGACCCTGTTTCTTTGTGTTCAGTTATTACTCTCTGAAAGTTTGTCTTTATCTCTTACTTTGTTCAATTTCTCTCTTCTCTCCCTAGAAAGGTAAGCCCTATGGAGGCAGGGACATGACTATACCTTGTGATTAAACACTGCCTGTCACAAAGATTGGAACTCAATAAATACTTGTTGGAGTAATCGATCACTGACTCCAAAGAAACTACAGAATAGTGAAGAAAGTAGTGGTTCAAATGAGGGAGTTCATGTAACATCACTTAGAATCAGATGAAGAAGTCTTCATTCTTTCAAGAATAGGCAGAGAGAGCTTGAGTTTTATTCACAGTTTTTAGCACCTGGGAGAGATAAAGAACTTCCACTCTGCCTTTTCTTAGAGAAGTGGTAAAAAGAAAAAAAGTAGCCAATAGGAAATATTTTTTAATTCCAGAGCACAATGAAGGGGGTTAGGAAAATCATGTCTTTTTTATCTCACTTTCATCTCCTCCTTCCATCAGATGACTCCATCCACATTTTGGCAGCAAAGGACTTAACCTGATGTCATCTTGTATTGTCTGATTGCAGAGGAGAGAAGGACTGGATGCATATTGTTGCTCCTTAGCAGTACCAAAGACTTTCTTTCTCTATGCATCCAATCAGGTACTTCCATTCTATAGTGACAAAGAGCAATCCTCCCTAGCTAAATGAAAAGAATGTACAATTTAGGCCCATAAAGCCCTGGACTGGACCAGTTCTATTGCTTCCAGGCTATAGGACCTTGGGCACATTCCTTAACTTGGTGAACTCAAGGTTATTCACCTGTAGTAACTATCTTCCTGCTCCATGAGAAGAGGCAAAGCGATGCAAGCAGAACAGTTAGCTCCATCCTCTCTGCTCCTGATATCATTTGTCTCATTGGTTCACTGTCTCTGCCCCTCCACAGTCTTTCAGATCTGCTTCCATTTTTACTTATGTGGTCACTCAACGCATATTGAGTTGGTGCCAGTGATGAATGTTGGGCTCCAAGGTAAATAAGACCACATTTATTCATTAAGAAACCTGTCACTCCAAAGGTGAAGGCATGCAAAGCCCCAACACCAAAGGTTCCAGTGCCGTGTTAACTGGTTAGCGTTGACTGAACACTCAGGGGGTACTGTGCATAAGTACCATGAATTTTCTTTCTTCTTGTGATACTAGGGGTGAAACCTAGGGGCTTTTCTACCTCCAGGCTATACTCCCAGACCTATTTTATTCTTTATTTGGAAACAGGGTTTCCCTAAGTTGCTGAGAGCCTCACTACGTAGCTGAGGCTGGGTTTGAGCCTGTGCGATCCTCCTGTCTCAGCCTCCCAAGCGCTGGGATTACAAGTGTGTGCCACCACACCTGGCTCACCCATGGATTTTCCAGGTGAACCTGCTCTTTCTACATTCTGTGCTGTGGTCTGTTCCTTCTCATTCCTGAAGTCCCACGTCTTTCTTGTATCACTTCCTTTCTGTTTAGGGAATGTCCAGCAGTTCTTCAAGGGTAAGTCCGTGAGTGGAAATTCTCATGGTTTTGTACTCTGGGATTGTCTTCACTTTCTCTTATTCCTGATGAATATGTTCCTGGATATAGAATTACAAGTCAACAGTTCTTTTAGCACTCAAAAAAAATGTACCTCTCCTCTTTGTTCCTTTTGTTTCAAGGAAGAAATCACAGACAATGTGTCTCTAAATTCCTTACAGAGTTTTCTTTCTCTTAAGCTCTCAGGTCTTTTCTCTCTTTTTGATGCTGAGAATTGAACCTAGGGGCATTCTAACTCTGAGCTGTCTCCTCCTCACACACCAGCTGATTTTATTTTTTATTTTGAAGCATGGTCTCACTAAGGTGATGGGAATGGCCTCAAGCCTTTGATCCTTCTGTCTTAGCCTCCCAAGTACTGGGATTACAGGTATATCCATCATCTGGCCTACCTTTCAGAAGTTTTATGGTATGGATTTCTTTGGGTTTATTCTTCTTGAAAAAACATCATGTGTTTTAGAGAATTTCCTTTTCCCCCCTCCCATCTCCTCATTTAGGTTGTCTTGTTTGCTCCTCTGTAGGATTTCCTTTTTCATCTAGAGTTCCTCTTATGACCCATTTCTCCTTAGCTCTCACATATTAGGAAAAGCATCCGATTTCTTATTTTTTGTGACAGAACTGGAGGACATTATGCTAAGCGAGATTAACCCACCTCTGTTGGTGGAGCTTCCTAAGTCACATCAGTGGATGCCTCTCACATGTGTGCAGCATCCTCTGTCCCAGAAGGTCTCTAAGCAGAAGCCTGAACCCTTGCTCTGGGTTGTTGTACAGGTCCGTAGGCTTCCTTTGTTAGCATTCTTCACTGTTGAGTGCCTTTTTCTCAGGAATTCCTACTCCTGCTCCAGCCCAGATTTCATCATCTCTCTATCCTGCCTTCTCCAAACTCCTATGTTTCTGCTCCTGGCATAAGCAATAACAGTTAGAAGGTGGGCTATTCCTAGTGAAGCAGCCCTCACGCTCCTGCTTACTCTCCACATCCCCTTCCAGGCTCAGCACACACAACACTTCCTTCAGGAAGCCTTCCCTGAACTCCCAGCCTGAGTTCAGTACTTGTGCTCTCAGAGCCTGTGATGGTCCTCCCCTCTTTTAGAGCACTCACCTCTTGGACATAGACTCGTCTCCTGCTTACCTGTCTCTGCACTGGGCTACAGGCTCCCTGGATGCACTGTAGTATAAAATGCTGGACACACATTTAGAGCACGGTTGAATTAGAGAACAGAGCAAGGAAGTACCCAGTCCCCAGAGCAGTCAGCATTGACTGAGTGATCTGTCTCACAGTAGCTCAGGCCACTTGCGGCTCCGGATACCATCTACAATAATGGCAGCATTTCACCTCATGCCCATTGTCTCTTGTTCTCTGCTCTATGGGTCTCTGCAATTAGAGAGATTGCTCCCATTTTATGGGTGAGAAAACTAAGAATTGGAAATTGCAAATGGCATGCCCCAGGCAGTCTTCATAGCCTAACGTATTGTAAGTTTCTCACTCACTTAATTACACCCAACAACAAGCCTGTGAGAAAAGGGCTACATCCCCACTTTGTAGATGAGGGGGCGGTAAAAAAAAAGCCAGAGAAGCAAAGGGACTTCCCTGGTTTGCACAACTGGTACACGGCAGCTTGGAATCTGAGCACAGGGCTCTGAGTGGAAAGCTCATTACACTAACTGCCCCAAGAGAGGCCAGGCGGCGACAGGGACAGTGTCCGGCCTGGCACAGTATGTACTGACTGAAGAAGATGGACCCCAAGTCATACAAAGCCATGTCTCAAATCCTGGATGCAGGGGTCTTCGGTGAACCTGCTGGCAGCCCTGTGGAGACGGAAGCCACGCAGCTCTCTGGCCCTGTCTGAGCTACAAGTGCAGTTACATCACAGACAGCTCAGCAGGACTGTGCCAGAGGCCCCCAGCTGGACCTGCTGTAGAAAGGACACAGCTCAGTGGCCTGGTCATAGCCGCACCATGCCTTTATGTCCCGACTAGATTCCTGCCTGGAACACAGCTCATCACCTGGCAACAGGACAGCGGTGCCCCTCCACCCAGCCCCTCTGAGATGGACGGGGCTCAGCGTCTGCCCAGCCTGACCTCGCAGTGTGCCGAATCTCATTCTCTCTCCCTAAATTGCTTTCTGCTCAGTGTTTGTCTACCTCCTCCCCCAGATCCCCGAATAAGGAATGCTGGTTACCATGGCAATGGGCTGGCGAGTGGAAGGAACTCAGCTCAGTAAATTAATTGCTGGACTTTTTGGGGACTAATGGCAGAGCTCTGCCTTCAGGCACAGGGGTGTGGCCTACGTCAACCCCGCTTGGCAGTTAACTCTGGAAACAGCTCAGGGCCGGGTGAGAGGAGGTGTGCCATGCTCCTGGAGCTGCACTGAGGTGGAGTGGGGGCAAGAGGAGGGTGTAAACTGCCAGAAATCTCATATTTACTGGACACCTGTTCTGTGGCCAGATTCATTTGATTTGCAGAAACAATTTGCAGAAATCATTTCCTGTGACTCTCCCCTGACCCTCCGTAGAGCAGAGGTCATCCCCTGCTTATTGGTATGGGAAGGGAGCACTAGAATTGTGCTTGCAATCACCAAGGAACTCATCTAGGATTCCACTGCAGGCTGCCTCCCTCAGTGGACATTTTGGTAGTGAGCACTCATTTACTGTCATCGCTTCTGAAAGACAGAAACAGAGGGAATAATTATTATAAAAAAACAATCTCTATCCTTGCATCAAAATTCAACTAAACTTTTCAAGAGAAGAATATTACAGACCAATATCTCTTATGAATATAGATGTAACAATCTTCAGAAAAAATTAACAAATCAAATCTACCAGCGTATAAAATAATTATATAATAACATCCAGGTGGGATTTATCCCAGGCATGCAAGGTTGGTTCAACACCCCCAAATCAATTCCTGTCAGCTGGCAGAGGAGCCGGCTTGAGAAGGCCATTCTCTTCCTTTTGGGGTGGTGTCTAATAGTTCTCTAGGGCCTGCCTTTTTACTTTTTGAAGCTTCTCTGTCCTGTGAACTGGGTGATGTATAGTTTGGTTGGTGATTATATTCTCTGGTTTTTTCCCCTCCTGTTTCTGTATTGAGACCTCAGATTTAGCCATCCAGAGAAGTAAGGCTGTCAGATGGCTCTGAGCATGAGTTCATGCTGAGACTGTCTGGGCCACATTATGGCTGCTCAGTATGGACTCCCAGGTAATAAAGCTATT
Source organism: Muscardinus avellanarius (assembly GCF_963383645.1). Classification (NCBI taxonomy): domain Eukaryota; kingdom Metazoa; phylum Chordata; class Mammalia; order Rodentia; family Gliridae; genus Muscardinus; species Muscardinus avellanarius. The sequence continues at coordinate 4,592,860 of NC_137789.1, forward strand.
GAAGACCTCAGCTGCTGACTCTGCAAAATGGAGTTAATAATGGCCACTGCTCAGATTCAGTAGGGTGTTAGGTATAAAGTCCTCAGAATGGTTCCTGGTACTCATCGAGAACATGATACATGCTAACAATGGGTGATGGAAAGAAAAAGCTTTGGTGTCATGAGGTCAGGGAGTTATTATTGTTGACGTGTTTTAGGGAGGTTGTCCACAATTCCTGGTCCCTGAGTTTATCAGTAGCAGAAGGGGGATAGTAGTGATGTGTATGCTTGCTGTGACCTTAGAGGAAATGTAGACAAACCACCTCACTTGCAGCACAGTTACACTGCATCTCCCCCTGGAGAACTGAGGATCAGGACTGCAGCTTTCCTTCTCAACAGAAATTTACTGGTCCCAAGTTGGAGTGATAGCCCCATCCTTTGCGGGGTGATGGGGTGGTGATCAGCACAGACTCACCCTGGAGCTGACCACCAGGGAGTGATAGGTCTGAGATGGTAAGGTCTTGTGTGGTGGAAGATAGAAAGCTGCTCTCCATGTTGCAGAGATTCTACCATGGCCAGGCTTTGCCCGGTGTGGGGTCACTTTGGGATCCATCTGTGAAGGCAGATTGGGCTTGGAGCAGCTGAGTCTGTGAGCTAAGGGCATGTTAGGGTTTGAAGCTGGAGTGCCCCCAAAGGTTCATATGTTGAGAGCTTGGTCCCTAGTGCAGCAATGTCTGGAGGTGAGTCCTTAGAAAGTGAGTGAGTCATGAGCACTCTGGCCTCATTAGTGGATTAATTCACTTGGTAGATTAATACTTTGACTGGGCTACTGGGAGGTGGTGGAAACTGCAGGCAGCTGGGCCATTGTTGGAGGAAGTAGGTGATTGGGGACATTCCCTTGGGGACTATATCTTGTCCTTGGCCCTACTGTTTCTTTTCTCTCTCTCTCTCTCTCTCTCTCTCTCTCTCTCTCTCTTTCTCCACCTCTCTCTTTTCTCTTTCTTTCTTTCTTTCTTTCTTTCTTTCTTTCTTTCTTTCTTTCTTTCTTTCTTTCTTTCTTTCTTTCTCTCTTTCCTTCCTTCCTTCCTTCCTTCCTGCCATAACCCATCGTGATATTCTGACTTGCCTCAGTCCCAGAGCACTGGAGACTGCTGACCATGAACTAAAACCTCTGAAACCATAGTAAGCCTTTCTTGCCCCAGTTTTCTATATCAGGTATCTTGATCACAGCGATGAAGAGCTGGCTGACGCACTTTCCATGAAATCTTATAACTCGATCCATACAAGATCCCGTGTGAGATGGATTCTGTTATTACCTCCACTTCGTAGGGAAGGCTATGGAGGCATGGGACAGTTAGGTCACCTCCCAGTGTCAGAGAACCAGGGCTCTAACCAGGATTTGTACCTCCAGGCTCTCTCATCTGAGACCCCCCATCCCTGGCCACTGACAGGCTCCACCCTCCCACGTCCACAGAATGGTGGTGCTTTTCTGCCTATGTAGATGGGGCGATGAGAGCCTAGGATGTTGCTTGTGCTGTCCCCCACACAGGGCACTGAAAACGAGACAGTCTACAGCCCAGGTGTGGGAGTGCTTTTGGGTTATTGCAGAACCTGCCATGTGCTTTATTTGTCAGGTTTATGGGTCTGCCTTCAGTGGGTTGAGGTGTTCCCGGGACCTTTTGTCCTTTGCTGAACTCCCTCTAGATATCACAACTCCTAGTCCTTCCAAAGAGAGAAGACAGAGACCCCTCCTTTTCCCTTCCTGAACTGCCCATGCTCATGACAGAGCAGCCCTGCTGGGATCTGAACAAATACTTCTAGGAGACAGGAGGAGAGAAAGAGGGTGGCGGAGGGTTGCCAGAGGGAACACACTGTCCTATGTATTCCCAGATCTTCTGGTACTGTCAATCCTCAATACAGTTTCATGTTTGCGTCAGTTTATTAGTTTCCTGTTGCTGCTGCAACAAAGCACCACTCATTTAGTGCCTTAAAACAACACACATTTGCCACAGTAGCCTCTGAGGGTCAGAAGCCACTCTCAGCCGGGCGTGGTGGTGCAGGTTTGTAATCCCCGCGCTTGGGAGGCTGAGACAGGAGGATCACACAGGTTCAAAGCCAGCCTCAGCTACTTAGTGAGGCTCTTGGCAACTTAGTGAGACCTTGTTTCCAAATAAAATATAAAAATAGGTCTGGGAGTATAGCCCGGAGGTAGAAATCCTCTGGGTTCCACCCCCAGTACCACCAAAAAAAAAAAAAAAAAAAAAAAGAAGCCACTCTCCCTGAGATAAATTCAAGATATGACCAAAGCCACGATCCTCCCAGCTTTTAGGACCTGTGTTTCTGAGCTGCTGGTTCTTTCCTCCATCTCCAAAGCCAGTGATGGCTACATTTCTTTTCTTTTCTTTTTTCCAGTTACCATCTCTCTGGTTCTCAGTCTTCTTTCATCTAGAAGGATCCTTATGGTTACACTGAGCCTACCCTGAACATCCAGGTTTATCTCTACATTTTACTATGGCCTGATTATCAACCTAATTCTGCCTGTAACTATAATTTCTACTTTCCATGTAATGCGACATACTTAGAAGAACTGAGGTTATGAACAGCTTCATTTACATTTATTGTGGTTGTATATGTGTATATGACATACACATGTAACACAAAGTTTTCCATCTTAAGTGTACAAGTCGTGGTAATAATTATATCCACATGTTATATAATCATGACCATTATCTATGCCTAGAATAGAATTCTTAGAATAGAATTTCTAGAATTCCAGACAGAAAGTCTATCATCCATTACGCAAGAGCATGGGCTGTTTTTCCATTTACACACGTCTTCTTTAGCTCTTTTTTTTTTTTTTAGCAATGATTTGTAGTTTTCAATGCATATGTCTTACACCTTATTGGTTACATTTATTTCTAAGTATTTTATCATTTGCGGGGCTATCATAAATGTAACTTTAAAAAATTTCCTGATAGTTAACAGCGAGTGCTGACAACATCTTGCAACTCTGATTAATTTATTAATTAGTTTTATTAGTTTTCTTGGATTCTTTAGGGTCTTGTGAATATAAGCTCATGTCTTCTTGAGATAATTTTCTCTCTTCTTTACCAGGTTGGATGCTCTTCCTTCCTTCCTTTCTTCCCTCTTCCTTTTTCTTCTTTCTTTCTCTCTTCTTTCTTTCTCTCTCTATTTCTTTCTTTTTCTTTATGACTAATTGGCTAATTTTTTTTTGCAAAGTACTATGGCCTATGTCGGAGTGGTGAAATCAGCCATTTTTGTCTTCTTTCTGATCTTCGAGAATAGTTTCAAGAAAGCATGGAGAACAGTTTCTTCCTTGATGTGTGTCCAGTATGATTCTCCAGCCCTTCCAGAGTCCTAGGGGTGTGGGAAGAGACGGATGTGGGAAGATGAAACGTGAATAAGTTGTGTGAAGATAAAAGTCATGAGCAGAATTTGTTAGTCATCGGTATAAAACTAGGCACAGGGCAATTTCATTTGGAAAACTGCATCTGAAAAGTGATCTAGCCAAAGCTGAGTTATGCATTGACATTTGGTCAGGGCAGAGAGAAGGGGCTTGAGACAGTGGTGTGCTGGGAGACAGGGAGTCTCCCTGGGCTCAGCAGGCTCAGTGGCCTCCAGGGCTGAGGGGCCGCAGGTGCAGCAGGATGTCTAGGTTTAACATAGAACTGGGCTGACTCTCCAGAGAGTAATGCATTTGCTAGTTACAGAGGTCTGATAGGAGTGTGGCCTTGGGCATTTCCCTCCACCTGCTAAGAGTAGTTATTTATTATTTGTAAAATAGGAATGACCACAGCCGCTGCCCACTGGGAGAACTGGTTAAGGAAAAAAAAAAAATATATATATATATATATACACACACACACATACACAATAGAGTTTACTCAGCCATAAAAGAGAATAAAATTATGCCATTTTCAGAAAAATGAATGCAACTGTAGAACACCATGCTAAGGGAAATCAGCTAGAGAGACTCATGGGTAGTAGAGGGAGGCTGGAGGAGTATGGAAGCCATTGGGAAGGAAACAGACCAAATCATACTGTGTGATGATCTGAATGTATCACTATTACGACACACCAAACTGAGGTAGACACTCCAGTGAACATGTAGACTTGCAGATGCCCATCTCTGTGGCGAGCATGGGAAGATGGGGAGGGAGAGGGAGTGTGCGGACCTGGAGGAGTGCTCCGCAAGGGCTATGTGCACGTATGCCCCTGTCACCCGAACTTCATCAAAAATGTATGATTACAGTGTATCAGTAAAGTTTTAAAAAATGATGGAAATTAGATAGGCTCGACCACCTTGAGACCAAGTTGGGGAAGAGTGTTCCAGGATAGGAGTGCAACGTGAACGCACAGGGCACAAGCTGAGAGAAGGTTCATGTCCTGGGCACCACAATAAATGGCATATACTTGAGGGTGGAGACTGCACGAGGTTGAATGGTTGAATGGGCACCAGTAGGTCTCCTGAGGCTGGTGACACCTGGTGGCTTATAGTTTCAAACTTGCACTCAGCTCTCTCCTCTCTCTCTCTCTCTCTCTCTCTCTCTCTCTCTCTCTCTCTCTCGTGTGTGCGTGTGTTTGCGTGCACATGTGAGCGGTAAATGATCCCAGAGCTTGGTTCACCTTGATCATTGGGCTCAGCCCTGTGGTTATTTTCTTCACAGTCTTTTGGGAGGATTTCTTCTGATTCACTTGGACATTTTTAACTTGTTATCTGATGAAAAGCCGAAATGTCAACACAATTCAAAGAAACGAAAAAAGGGAAACATGGTCACCTGCATGCACACATGCTTATCCGTGGGCTTGCTCCCCTCCCTGTGGTTTCTGTCTGCGTCTTCTGCTTCCCTGGTCCTGGGCACTGGTGGCGACAGCTGGCCCCTGCTGCGGTGGACCTGCCGGCTCACGGGGTGCATTTCCGGGGAGCTATGTCGCCGGCCCGCTGGTTATTTTAAGTGTCTGCCTCACATTCATGTTTTGCAAAGATTAAGCAAATGAGTTTTCTCTCAACTTATTCTGCTGCCAAACTCTTAATATTTCTCTGTTTATGGAAATCTAAAAGGAAGTATGCACCCGTTTTTTTTTGAGTCAGTGTAACTCATAGGCCCTCTTGTCTTTGAGATAACCTCCCTCACTTTTCAAGCACTGAGGATTAAAAATGTCTTGATTTTCCCCTTCATTCATAAATACTGGCTCAGCCTGTGTGGGCTGCTGAGTCCATGCCCAGTCGAGTTAGCTTGACATGAGCCCCAGGGATCCTGTGGTCTGTGGGGCGAGGGGCAGAGTGCCAACCCTCTGCTAATAGAAAGGAGCTCAGGGCTCACTGGGGGCAGCGGAGGGAGGCAGCCAGGAGGGAGGTTCCTGGGCAAAGCTTTGCCAAAGAGCATCTTGCAGGCTGAGACCAGCAGGAGCTCTCAGGGTGAGGTCAGGGATTTCAGGCAAAGGGGAAAGCCTCCTGCAGAGGTGAGGGACCTGGTAGACCCACATCAGTGGGAAACTGCTGGACAGTCCACAGCGTCCAAGTGTGGTGCAGCCTGCTGGGCCTTGGGGGGTGGGGTTAAGGGATGGTGGCCATGGCAGGGCTGTGAGCAACCTTCATTAGGGAACATGGACAGCGCCACTGAAGGGCTTTAGCAAGGTGTGGCCGTGGGTCCTCAGCACCACGATATTCCCACTTTTCCCGGCAGCCCCTTGTCCCTCCAGGAGCATGGCAGGTCCTCAGTGTACATGCTAAGTGAGGCTAGAAGGATAGAGGAATAAATCAGCAGAGAGGAGATGAAGATGAGGGATGGAGCCTGGCTGGGGGATGGGAACAAGGCTCCTCCATGAGGCTCCTCGCTCTCCAGCTCCTGGCCTTCTCTAAGGATGTGTCTTTCTCCAACAGGAAATGTTCCACTAGATCCTGACGGAGTCTCTTCCTGGCCTAGAGATGCTGGTCTCCAAGAGGAAGAGAGCCCCGGCCGGCCCCCGAGGGACTGCCTTGGCCTGCCTCCTCGGGCTGCTGCTGTTGTGGAGTGGGGATGGTGGCTGCCAGGCGCAGCGCGCAGGTGGGGCACCCTGGGCTGCCAAGCTGAGGCCCAGCAGGCAGCGCGTGTCCCTCTGTGTGTGTGTGGGCTCAGGTCTGAGGGTGAGCTGGTGACTGACGCTGAGTGGCAGGTGCCCATCCAGGGCGATGGGTGTGCAATAGCCAGCTGCCCAACGAGGACTGTGTGAGACAGCGGGTGAGTGTGTGTGCGTGCAACTGTGTGCCCCTGTGAGCTTATGCGAGTGTCTGTGAGTCAGCCAGGGTGTGTCAACTGCTCTCCAGCGGATGTGTATGTGTGGCAGCCAGCTGTTCAACGAGGGCCCGTGTGTGAGAATGGATGTGTGTATGAACAACGTATGCGAGCATGTCTGAGCATGGGGGCATGTTTGAGAGACATATATGTGATAGGGTGTGAGTGTGTGATTATGTGTGACAGTGTCAATGGCTGTGTGTTTGAATGGATGGGGGGGGTGGGGAGAAGGAAGGAGCCAGCTTTCCCAGCAGACATCTCCCCTGCTCATGCTATGTGCTGAGGACCCAACCCTATAGGTTTGTGTAGGGTTGGGGGCTGCACAGAGGGCAGGGGTGAGGGTCCTGTTGTGTTCAGTTCTGTAAAGGCTTTAAGGTCTCTTTCTGGGAACGATGGATACAGAGTCTACCCAGAGAGGTGTCCAGGACAAGAGGAGAATGTGCCTCTGGGGCTAACCATGGATTGGGGACATTTACTAGAGATGGGAAGGCCTTGGGCAGGAGAGGTTGAGATGGGATGGGATAGATTAGCTTTCTGTCCCTGCCAGGGGACATAGTCAGGGCTGAGCTGTGAAGGAGGACTCAGGAGCACCAGCCAGTCTGTCCACTGTGCCAGCACAGAGCTGGCCTGCTGGGACCCTCTGTACCTAGAGCTCACGATGCACAGGGATGCCCACAGGGCAGCAGAGAGTGCCCTTCTGGGGCATGAAATGCTGTTCTTACTTCCCAGTCCCAGGTGTGGAACTGAGGTAAAGAGGTCTCTAAACCTCTAAAAGATGAGGCCGGGAGAACACACAAATGTAATGTGCTCAAGCTTCTTCCCTGGGCCTCAAAAAATAAAGTTCACTTTATGCCCTTATCAGTTTTATAAACTTCATGTATTTTGTTTATGTCCTTATCAATTTTATGACTTTCATGTATTCTAGTTCACGTTCTTTTCAATTTTCATGTATTTTATTTTACCCGAGGCTCTAGGAGACTATTTAGCTAGAAAGACAATAATAAATATGGATGTGGCAGTTTGTATGTGAGGGACATGGGACTTCTGTGTTCCTGGAGTTAACCCCAAATGTTGACTCAGAGGCAGAAAGGCCCTGGATCTTTGCTTCCGCACCCTCACCTCAGAGTGGAAGAGGGCAGCCGGTGGGAAGCAGATACCTGGAGGAAAGGCCCCGCCCTTGCTGTATTAGATTGAGGACCCAGGTTCACGGACCTCAATATGTTTACTCTTAATTCTCATATACCCACGATCCATAGACCTCCAGGAGAAAATGTGCCCAGAGTTCCAAGGGGTCTCTTGGTGAGGCTTCCCAGACAAATCAACCTGCTGCAGCTGAAAACAAATTTGTTCCAGGATGATAGCCTTAGGCTGGGCCCTGCCTGGCTCTCAGCAGCAATTATCCTAAGCAGGCTGGGAAATCATTGTCCCAAGGACAAAAGGATGACCTTTGTGTCAAGGAGAAAAATTCCCCAGGAATGATTTCTTAGTGCACACACTGGCAGCTCTAATCCTGTTAGGGGGGTCCTGCTTGGCTTGGGATGAAACTCAGCTGCAAGTGCAGATTGTAACTTGGATTTTGAAAAACTGGAGGGAAAGTGGGAGTGGCATTGGCTGGGCCAGATAGGAGGTGTGTGTGTGTGTGTGTGTGTGTGTGTGTGTGTGTGCATGTGTGTGTGAATACATATAGCTCTATTGTTTTTCTGGTGTTTGGACTTAACCGCTTGCAAAGACAACCACAGAAAATACAAGATGATAAAATTCATTCATAGCTCTATTGGCCAAGAGTTAGCAGTGCTTTGTACTATAGTATCTCAGAATCACATGTATATAACGGCACACACACACACACACACACACACACACACACACACACACTGTGTTTGCTTTCCAGTTCTATCATGTCCTGCACTCTCTTTTGTATGTTATCTACACTGTTTTGTAAACGACTTTTACACTCGGCACTGTCTTGGGAGATGTACCATGCCAGTCAGTGACAATTCCTTACAGCCCTCACTTGAAGCTACCCCTGTATGGTGACATGTAAGGCGGTGGTTTAGGCTGTTTTCAGGATTTTCTTGGTCATTCCCATTTACTGGAATAGCCCAAGTACTTCTACGTTTTGCTCTGTTTTTCTGATCGTTTTCTTGGGGTAAATCACTATGTTTGGAATTGATGGCTAAAAAGATGTCCTCCTTTACGAGGTTTTAAAGATCCTGAGGATGGGTGACAAGGCCCATGGCCATTAGCTGTCCCCTCAAATTCATGGCCACCATCAATCTTTGACTTTTGCCAATCTCATATTTTGATCAAGTTTTCTTCTGAACTTTTTTTTTTTATTTTTTACTCTCCAAATGTTTGGCCTGGGGCTCCTAGCGGCCTCCTCCTTGGCTTATTGAATATTCTAGAACATTCAACACCAGGGCTTCTTAATGGTTCCTAAGCACTTTGGTGTTTAGAAAACACTTTTCATATGATCTAATTATAGGATGAATGAGTAAGCTTGCAGCATAGGGTTGCTATGAGGATAAAAAAAATTATAGAGTGCCTTATTTTGTTTAATCAAAAGCATATAATGTATATATAATTTACATTTATAAAATATAAGTATGCATTCATAAAGCACCATAAAACTTGAAATACACAAATGCTATATATCATGTATGTTCTAATGGTGAAATACTGCTAACTATTTAAATATTCAACAAGAGAGCACAGGCTAAAATCGTCGGTACAGTGGGCCCTGAGTAGCCATGGAAACCAGCATGATGACAGGGAAGCTTGCTCAGCCCAGTGCTAGACATGGGGAATACATTTATACATCAGTGTCTGGCACAGCCCCATGTCTGTCAGTAGATATATGAAAACGTGAAGTCACCAGGAGCACACATCCTGGCTTCATAGTGGTTTTCTTTGTAGATGGAAACATGGGCGTTTCTTATTTTGTTCTGATTTGTTTTTACATGTTTTACATGGGCCGGTTTTAAGGGTCTTTTGTGGCTTTTCTAAAATGGGCATACAGTATTTGTAGGAAAAAATAATAAAGTTATTATTATTATTATTATTATTATTATTATTATTATTATTATTATTTTGGTGGTACTGGAGTTCCTGGAAACCCTTCTACCTCCGGGCTACACTCCCAGACACCTATTTTTTTTATATTTTTTTTTTATTTGGAAACAGGGTCTCTTAAGCCAGCAAGGCTGGCTTCAAACCTATGCGATCCTCCTGTCTCCGCCTCCCAAGCTCGGAGATTACAAGCGTGCGCCTTTTTAAAGTAAAGTAGAAGACTGACACACAGGGTGTTCCATGGATGGGGATCCTTTCAGTGCACTGTCATGCATTCCCAGCTGGAATTCACAGCAACCTCCCGGGAGGCTCAGAGTTTTTCCCCCTGAGGGTCAGGAGGCCTGAGCACCATGAGAGGCACTTGCTCAGGTCCTTTGGCCCCAGGGACCACAGTGTTAGGGCCCAAGCAGGTGCCTTCCCATGGCCCAGTGGCACCGTGGTACCCTTTCTCTCGCCCCTGCAGGCTGCAAAACCGTCCACTACGACCTGGTGTTCCTCCTGGACACGTCCTCCAGCGTGGGCAAGGAGGACTTTGAGAAGGTGCGACAGTGGGTGTCCAACCTGGTGGACACGTTCGAGGTGGGCCCGGACGGCACCCGCGTGGGCGTGGTGCGCTACAGCGACCTGCCCACCACGGCCTTCGAGCTGGGCCGCTTCGGCTCGCGCGAGGAGGTCAAGGCGGCCGCGTGGCGCCTCCCCTACCAGGGCGGCAACACCAACACGGGCGACGCGCTGCGCTACATCACCAGCCGCAGCTTCTCGGCGCAGGCCGGCGGCCGGCCCGGCGACCGCGCCTTCAAGCAGGTGGCCATCCTGCTGACCGACGGCCGCAGCCAGGACCTGGTGCTGGACGCCGCGGCGGCCGCCCATGCCGCAGGCATCCGCATCTTCGCGGTGGGCGTGGGCGCCGCGCTGAAGGAGGAGCTGGAGGAGATCGCCTCGGAGCCCAAGTCCGCCCACGTCTTCCACGTGTCGGACTTCGACGCCATCGACAAGATCCGGGGCAAGCTGAGGCGACGTCTGTGTGAGAGTGAGTGTCCGTCTCTGCTGCAGGAGCTCGTCCTTGCCCGAGGGCAGCGTGCCGTGCAACTGTGCACCCAGCGGTAGGATCCCCGGATGGAGAATCAGTGCCAGGGGGAAGGGGAGGCCACAGGAGGCTCAGGGCATCATGGACCTCGGTAATGGCCCACACCCAGCAGAACCTGGTACCAAGTAAGAAAGGCTTTGGGATCAAAGAAAACCACCTTCTGACTCCCCACCCAGCCTGTGAGAGGCTGGAGGACAAAAGGTCTCAGAGTCTCTTCTCCATTTCTGAGCTGGGAACAGGGTCTGCTGACCGCCCAGAGCTGTTGAGGTTGGAGACAGTGGACACAAAGTCCTCCTGAAGGCATCTGGCACAGGCAGGAGCTCCCCAGGGGTTTCCATGAGCCATCAAGCAAGAAAATAGGCACACACTGGCTCTGTGAACTGCACCTGGTAACCCCAAAGCAGCTGCTCAGGGAGGGGCTGCCTGTCCCAAAGCTGAGTTTTCCTGACCTCCTGCCCTCTGGGCTAACCTTGGTCCTGGGCTTATTAGTCTGGAATCTGCTCTCTGTGGCTGCGAGTGGGGGAGGGGCGGCAGGCAGGCAGAGGGCCCAAAGTGGCCCTGAGGTTGACCCAGAGGCCCCACCACCAGGGCCCTAGTGGGGTCATTTGGAGGACAGCCCTTCCCCAGGATGGAGAGGAAGCAGTGGATTCCTGGAGGCCCAGCCTATGTCCAGTGTCTGCGTTTGCCTGATTCATTGGGATGCCGTCCTTCTCAGGTCTCACGGGGTGCCAGGTTACTTTCCCCTCCAGGCTCAATAGGGCCATGCTTTGAGGCTGGTGGAATGCCAGAAGCAGAGTCTCAGCCTGTCTAGCTGATGACTGCGGGGGACTTAGCACCCCGAGTGGGAATTCCAGTGGGTCTCACCCCAGCCAGGGGCCCGGGAGACCTTAGGAATTTGGGCAATGGGGAGGAGTTGGGAGTGAGGGTGGATGGCTGTGGTTCAGCCTGAAGACTCAGGGGTTGTGCCTGCCCTGCAGCCCAGTGAGGGAACACTGAACAGATGCCAACTGGCACGGCTCTAGGTTTGTTTCATTGTTGTATCACACTATGAGTCTTCTCCTTGTGTTGATTATTTATTTATCCACATATTTATTCAGAGGCATTTACTGGACATCTACTTATTATGTGGCCTTGGACTGATTTCCGGGGCTATTGAAAAAGATGAGACATAGCTCCTGCCCTCAGGGTGCCCCTAGTCTACAAGTCAGGAAAGATACTTGAAGAGAAAGTGATATGGGAGTGGGGGAAAAGTTTCATACAGCTCATGCTGCTCCATAGGATGGCGACTTGGGTGTAATGGGTGGTGATGCTGAGGCGGGACGGCTCCCTGGAGGAGGTGCAGTCAGGCTGTTCAAGAGATGGGGAGCCTGGAAAAGGAGCTGGTGGCAAAGGATTGAGGGACAACGTGGCAGGGTCAGTGGGCTGGGGTCAGGGAGTGGGCTGGGAATGGCTGGGCTTTTCCAGGTTTTCAGTTTCCATGAAGATGCTCCTGTGGTGTGTCTAAGGTGAGGACATTGCAGGGTGTTATACAGAAGTATGGCAAGATCAGACCTGGGCAGAGAACACAATGGCGGCGAGTGGCCCAGCAGGAAAACAGGTGTGTGGTCCTTTGTGAGATGGCTCCAGACATTCAGAGAACTTTATTTTGGGAGAGATCAGCATTGGTGGCTAGGCCTGTTTTATAGATGAGGAAAGTGGTACCCACCTAGAGGGCTAAGTGGAAGTGACTTGCCTTTTAGAATACAAGCAAGGCATTGGTAGTAGACTCAAATCAAGGGACCTCATTTGACCCTAATTGCAACTCCAGATGTTATCTGCTTTCACAGAAAAGAGCACATGCTGAGATCCTGGCAGGCACAGCTACCAGGTGTGCTGGTCCTCAGCAGTGGGCCAGAGAGGGTAGAGTGCAACAGAAAAGGGAAATAAACCAAAGGAAGCAGATTGGTCAGGGCTGGGGCCAAGAATTGCTTTAGGTGTATGCGGACAGGTGCTAAACATTAGAATACATCCCCAGCCGGGAGACAGAAGCCCCCTAGAGTATAATTTGAAGCCTCCAGCGTGGTTCTTATTGCTCAGAACTGCTTTGTCTATTCTGGGTCTTTTGTTCTACCATATGAAGTTTAGGACTTTCCCCCCCTAGCTCTGTGACAGTGATATTGGTATTTTGATAGAGATTGCATTGAATCTGTAGATCACTTTTGGTGGTATGGCCATTTTGACAATATTTATTCTGCTTATCTTACAAGGTCTTCTTCAGTTCCCTATAACTTTTAGTTATAGAGGTTTTTTTACATCATTGGTTAGATTTGATCATAAATATATTCATTTTTGAGGCTATTGTGAATAGAATTGTAATCCAGATTTCTTTTTCAGTCAATTCATAGTTGGTGTCTAGAAAAGCTATTGACCTTCAAAAATTGACTACGCATCGGGCTACTTTGCTGAATTTATCAGTTGTATAAATATTTTGGCTGAGTTTTTAGGCTCTTCTAAGTATATGATCATGTCATCTGCAAACAGAAATATTTTTACTTCTTTCCTTTCTTATATCCCTTTAATTTCCTTCTCTTACCTAACTGCTCTGGATAAATTTTCAAGTGCTGTATTGGACAGGAGTGGTGATACTGGGTGCCCCTGTCTTGTTCCTGAGTTCAGAGGAAATAATTTCAGTTTTTCCCTACTCAATGTGATGTTGGCTTTGGATTTATCATGTATTGTCCTCATGATGTTAAGGTAAGTTCTTTAGATTTCTAGTTTCTTCGTGTTTTTAACATGAATTGGTATTGGATTTTTACCCAGCCATAAAGAAGAACAAAAGTATGTCATTTGCAGAAACATGAATGGAACTACAGAATGTTATGCTAAGTGAGATCAGCCACTCTCAGAAAGTCAAGGGTCATATGTTTTCTTCTCATACATGAAAGCTGGAGAGAAAGTACAAAACAAAAGAGACTTCAGATAAAGGAGGAAAGGGACCAGCAGACTAGTGGGAGAGAATTGGAGGAGAGAGGTAGGGAAAGAAACAGTTCAAGTAATGTTACATCCCTATATGAAGGTATCCCTACTAGTCTCACTAACATGGGTGGAAGTGGAGGGAGCCAGTTGAGATGGGGAGAGAAAGGCACCAAGTGTTGTGTGCCTTTGTGAATGTATCCCTTTGAATATCTCTAGAATCTATAATTATAATGTGCTAATAAAAGCATATAAAAAGACAGAAACCCAGTAGGCTAGCTTAGGGATGAAGGGCTCACATTCTTTATCCTGGTCACATTGATGGAGGGTGGATGGCTGGGAAGCCAGAGACTTCTAGACCTGAGCCGTGGCGTTTTGTCATCCTGCCCACTTGATTCATACTGGTTCTAGTTCCTGGCAGGGCTGAATCTGGTCTTTGAAACACCTCCATGTCTAGGGGGAAGTTCTGGGAATGGGAGAGGAGACCCCAGAGAGGGGAATCCTGGGATGTGCTTTGCTGTTGACTTGACAGAAGGGCTAGGGGCAGCCTCCAGGTGTGACCATCACAGACCTTACTTCTGAATCAAGGACAATGCTGTAGAGAGCAGGGGACAGAAAACCTTACTTTAGTTGGCCTATAGAAGAAAGAAAATTTATTTTTGCACATGCTTGAAAAGGCCAGAGGTCAGGAATTTTCAAATGATGGAAGCAGGTCATACCCACTCTCTCGCTCCCAGGTTTCGGTCTGAGTGGTAGCATTATTCTCAGCAGACATGAAGATCCTGAGTAATGGGCTCACTGAAGAGAGGCTGGTGAGAGATCCAGGCGTGAGCTGAATGGACGAGCGGGCTGATTAGATTAGTGAAGGCTGAGAAGGAACGTCCAACCAGCCTGAGAGTCTTAGGGGCACTTACCTGCTTCCTGGAGTCCCTCCCCTCCCTCTTGGTTGGCTGGGCCTCCTCTGCCATAGAAGTCCAGGTTATGCAATCAGAGAAGGCCCCTGGGGCTGGGAGCAGAGCAGTCTGCTGGACTGGAGGAGGAGCTTGCTTCACAACACACCTGGCTTTCAGTCTGACTGAGGTAAGGCAGGTCGTGTGACTGTTCCTTGACCAGTCACTACCCTGAGAGTAGAAATAGACGTATTTGGAGCCTAAACTACACGATCTTGGGTAATATGTGTGAATGGAGATAGTTATCACTTCAGCTCCTTCAAAGGAAGGAGTTTGGTACGTGACAGAAAAAAATCTGGGGGGGTCCTTAAGAAACAGAGAAACAGGTTCAGACCAGCCCAGCCCTCATGTCCACCATGGTAACCTCCAGGAAAACTCGTAGATCCTTTATGGCTGGGATTCTCCAAATGCTTCAACAGGAATGAGATTTATGCTCTTGCTCAGCCTAAAGGAATCTGTGTTTTGTAAATACAGCTGTGTGAGAGAGAGAGGGAGAGACCCTTCTCTATTCTGGTGACAAATGAAATAAAATCCCCTTTCAGTCACTTCAATTAGAAACAGAGAAAAAATAAAGGAACTAATGGTAACATATTAGAAACATCTGCTAAGATTAGATCAAAGAGCATCACAAAATCCACACACCAGAAACCCCTCAGCTCATAGGAAATGCCTGTGAGCTACTTTGCAGCCTGTACTGGATGGGAACTGTGCTGAATAGGGGCTTCAGACTGATGATCCAGAGCATCTTAGCCTAACAATAGGGGGTTGATTTTAAGTAGTAATCATCCCATTCCATCCAGCCCATTCCATTCACTCATTCTATAGCCATGTATTGTAGCAGCCATTAAGTTCAATCTGAAGCCTTTATCCTTTGTCAGGCGTTATCCGTACACAGTAGTAAATATTCATTCAGCTCAATCAATTCATCCATTTATTTGTCATCAACACTCAGCAGATCCTCTAGGCTGGAGCGCCTGCCTGGAACCCAGGAGGCTAGCTTGGAGTTGGCATTCTCTCTGTCTCTGAGAAGCTCCTGTCCACTTGGGCCAGCAGGAAAGTGGCCGGTGGTTACACTGTGGAGTGTGTGAACTGGCTGTCACCTGCATTTTATATAGGTACCAGTTTATGTGTGTGCATTGGTGTCTGCCTCCACACAAGAGCGTAAGTATCACCAGAACAACGTCTGCTCCGTTCACTACATGGTTCCTGAGACTGAGCCTGGCTTTTAGGAGAAGCTCCCCAAATAGTGTTTAACAAAGTCAAGGGTAGCGTTTGCAGTGGAGTCTGCTTGCCCTCATGATGGGCACACTGGAAGTACTTGTGCAACAGTACCTCCTACCCTGGCCAAATGTCAGGAATAGAATCTTCCACAAATTGAAATCATAACCAAGAATAACTGAAAAATATAACTATGTTTTGGTCAACAGAGACACACAGTCTGGTGTTGAAGGTGGACACTGGTTCTGGGCAAGATAAGGGTAGCTGAATGTCGAGGATCTCATCCCACTTCCTGTAGTGGGAGAGATGCAGAGAGGGACGACTGGGCCCGCGGGGACTAGAGAGGAATAGGTCAGAGGGGTCTGCGTTGCTCTAGTATGCTGTGTCTCCTTGACTCACTCCATACCCACCCTGACCTCAAGGCAGGCGTCTACACTGCACATGGGAACCTGGTTCTCTAGACTTGTGCTGTCCAATACCTAGTGCTGCTGAGCACTCAGAATGGAGCGGGTCCAACCTGAGAAGTGCTGCAAGTGACATGCACACACTGGATTGTGTAGACTTGGTGTGAGAAAAGAAAGTAATACATTTCAAGAGTCTCTTTCTTTTTTTATGATAATGGGGGTAGAACCTAGGGGTTCTCTACCATTGAGCTATAGCCCCAGCCCAGCCCTTTCTTATATTTTTCATTTTGAGATGGAGTCTTACTAAGTTGCCCCACGCTGGCCTCTAACCTTCAAACCTCCTACCTCATCCGCCAAGGACCTTGGTGCGTTTGAGCCCAGGTCTTGAGTTCCTGCTGGCTGGTATGATATTTAGGAAGCAGTTTTAAATTCTCATTTCACTCAAGGTCACCATGGTCTTAGTAGTAAGTATTCCAGTCCTTCCTGTTTTGTGGTTGATGGCACTGGGGTGCAGAGAGGCTGAAAGGCCTCTCTGGGATGGCAGGGGAGAGGTGTGGACTCAGGTCTTCTGGGATCCTGCTTGGATATGCAACAGTTGAATCCTACCCCGAGTCTTGAGCAGGTGTGTCTCATACCTGGTGACTGGTGGCTGCTTATGAATAACTGAACGAGGCTAAGAATACTTACAGAAAATATGATCCCATTTTATAAGTGAAAAAGGATATTTGCAAATATTTGAATGGAATGATAGGAGGTCAGTGGCCAGTGGCATCGGAGATGTGCTCCAAGTTGCATCCTTTCTCTGCGTGGTCTCTCCCAGTGACCTCTTCTAAGGTCTTTTGTGGGTTGTAGTCTCCCTTCTGATTTGGACACACTCAGAGAAGTGTCTCCACGTCAGGGGACCAGCTCCTGTTTCTCTGTGGCCTGACAGAAGTTCCCAGAGGACCAATCTCAGCCTCAGCTTCCTGCAACATGTGGGGCGGAGGCTGTGGATGGCCCAGAGCGTCAGCTGTAATTAAGAGCTTTCTCCACCCTGGGCTCTGTCGTGGTCACAGAACAACCTTTATATAGCTTATCGGGTCACTGTAAGTGGGTCTGTGGAATGCCAGAGGCCGTGGCTAAAACCTACATTGACTTCTATTTTGGGGGCATGCTACGGTGGTCTTCTCTCTCCTGTCTCCGTGGGCAGAGGATTTTTCCTCTTTGCTCCTGGACTCTGGGGCTGAGTTGTTGGTCTTGATTAGGCAGCGCAGGGCTCTCCCATGTCCGTGTGGTGCTTTGTCTCCCATGACACATGGGCATCTTCCTCTCTGTCTCTCTGGTCCTGATGTGGCATGGAAGAGGGACTCTTGTTTTTCTTCCAAGGAGAGGTGCACTGCTGGGTGTTTTCTTGCCAATATGACCAGAAGCAGGAGGGGGACATTTCCTTGTGAGGAGGAGCTGAGTTCTATCATTTAATTGTTCAGCTGGGTTTATCACTGGAAGGACCTGGGGGTTCACACCCAGCTCTGCATTGTGATTTGTGTGTGACATTGTGATTTGGTGGGCGATAGTTTCTGATGAATCCCCAGGGCTCTCCCTTCCTTGTCTTGTGGCTAGCAGCCAGACCACCTATCCTTTCAAAGGAATCCACCACTGAGTTTCCTTGAATATTCAATTTGTCCTTTTTCTGTTTGGAGTACAAAAACATTTTCAGAGGATAACAGCACTTATGTAATTGGGAATAGACTAAATAGACATTTATAGATATCATCTCACAAGAGTGGATTTTTAAAAGACTTTTTTGGGGGGCTATTTGAATGCATATCTATCAAACCTCATCCTCTTTGGGGCATTGTTCTGAGGCTTGAGGGTCACGGTGCAGAACAAGACATCCATCTTCCTACCTTAGGGCAATACTTTGCAGGAGGGACCGAGGGAGGTGACAAGACAGAGCCCATAATAGGCAAGGTGATGTCACATGGTGATAGGTGCCTGAGGCAGATACAGCAGGTGATGTTAAAAAGCACCCAGTCAGGTGTGGGCCTGGGGGGGATACAAAATTGAGTTGAATTAGAATGGCATGAAACATCCCTGCCTGCTGAGAGGTGCAGGCTAGGACTTCCAGTTGCAGGAAGCTGGGGAGCAAAGGGTTAGGTGGGGGGTCCACTGGGTCTGCTGGGGGAGATGAGTGGCAGCGGGTTCCAGTGTGTTGGCTCAGCCCTAAGGGTGAATGCTCCCGAGCTCACCCAGCCAGGAAGGAGGTCCAGGGGCAGCGATGAGTCCTCCTTCTACCCCAGATGCACTGCAGGAATCCTTCCCTCCAGGACACAATGAGTATGCCCCAGGGCAGGACTCTGAGCCTGGCATGGCTGGCCTGAGAAATTCTTTGCTCCCCAGTTCCCTCTGAACATGAGCCTTGTCAAGTCATCAAAGAGGCCGCAGCCCTGCTGGGGGCGTGGTCCCCGGGACCCTGCTGCCTAACCACACTCCAGCCCGCCCCGGTGTCCTCTGCCCCAGTTCCATGGTAAACCCAAGACACACACACACACCAGGTGCATCCCCACATACACACTCATGTATCCACTGTACACACATCATACGTGTGCACTCTACACACATATTTGGGAACACGTGTGTGACCACAGCGTGACCCACCCAGCTCTTCCTGCTGGGTGGATCCCGAGGCCAAGGGGTAATGGGTGGCAGCAATAGCTGTGGGTTTGGAGTGCCACGTCCCTGCCTGTGGCCTGGCACTGCGTACCACATTGGCCTCAGGGAGCCACTGGGGCCAGGCCCCGCCTACCACCTAAAGGTCACCGGGAGTTCCTTTTGGGAAAACTTGTTATGATCTTGGTCACCCCCTAGAAATAGCAATCTGCTTACTTAACTCAGATTATGTGCCGGGAAATTTTGTTAGAAAATTGCTGAAAATGATGAAAAAACAGAAACCACCCTTCATTTGTTTTTAATTAATGATTTTTTAAAATTGTGTACTTCAAGGAAGGAAAAACAGTCTTCCAGCTTTGCCCAGCCAGACCCAAGTCAGTTCAATGCATGTCCTTGACTGACTCCCGTCTCTTCCTAAAACGAAGGCCCATGTGGTAAACCTGAAAAGAGATGATGAAACTAAAAGGTTCTGAAATTAGACCATTTTATTCTATTTATTCATTTTTAATTTAATTTTTTAATTTTTTTTATTGGTGTGTTGTAGTCGTACATCTTAGTGGGGTACGAGGTGATAGAGGCATACACGCACATATCATTAATTAGCGCTTTCTCAATTCCAAGCCTGTTCCTCCCCCTCCCTCCTTCTCATGTTTGGCTTAGTGAGTGACTTTGATATATTTATGAATGTGCATCATGTGTATTAAACTAGAGTGTGCAGCTCTGTATCACCTTTCATAGTGAACGCACCTTACCTGACTGTCCAGAATAGACCATCACTCCTTTCTTCCCGGGATGGAATATTGGCGTTTTTTGCCTCCAGGTTCTGGCTTGTTGAGATGGTGCAGGACAGGACTTTATGGTCCTGGGCTCTCACACAGCTGTGGCTTTGTTCTTGCGGGTAACTTCTTGGAAGGAAGAGGCTTGTGGCCCAAGCCCATGGCTCAGCCTCCCAGCTCCCTTCCTTCTTCTGTGTGGACTTTGGGCCAGTTATACAACCTTCTGCCTCATCTTTTCATGTGCAAAGAGGATGTCACAGCAATCTCTGATTTTCAGAGGGTGTGAGCTAGAGACTTAGTGCTGAAAAAGTTAGGTACAGCATGCACTGCTCTTAGTTTGTATGTGCATAATATAGATATGTAAATACCAGATAGCTCTGTGTGTGTGTATTTGTGTGTGTGTGTGTGTATTTGTGTGTGTGTGTGTGTGTGTGTGTGTGTGTGTGTGTGTGTGTGTGATAATAGGGATGAAACTCAGGGGCATTCTACCTCAAGCTATACCCCGAACCCTTTTTTATTGTGGTAGTAGGGATGGAACCCAGGGGCATTCTACTTCTGAACTATATCCAAGCCCTATTTTTTATTCTTTATTTTGAAACAGTTTCTCACTAAGTTGCAGAGGGCCTCACTAAGTAGCTGAAGCTGGCTGTGAACCTGCGATCCTTCTGTCTCGGCCTCTCAAGTACTGGGATTACAAGCATGCGCCACCACATCCGGCTCCCCATATATTCTTAAAAAATCCTTCTATCCTCCTGGATCCCAGTGGGACTGGCAATGGCTTCGAGCTCAGAAGCCAGTCAGTGACTCCACTGGCCTCTGGCCAGCCACGTCACTCTGGTCCTGGTGCCATACCAAGTTCGCGGAACGTGCATCCTCATAGGCACCATGATCCCACTCCCTGGGCTCATGCCGTGTCCACGCTCTCCAGCTCCTGGAGGGCTGAGGCTTTTACATTGTGGTTTTAGTGTTGAGTTTATAAAAGGGTAATATATGGTGACCACAAGTAAATTGATATTTGCAAAAAAGCACTCACATACACATACGCACACATAGACAAACTATAGATATATGCTTATATTTAAACATGCATCTATATAATTAAATTCATGGGGAAAATGTTGCACTTCTGAGAAGTTCCCTGTCCCTCAGCTAACCTTGTCTTAGGTAAGCTTTAGGTGGTGACCCGGGGTTACAGGGTGTCTCAGGGCTTTCCAAGAAATGTGTGGATGGCCACAGTCCTTCTGATGCACGTTCACACTTACTCGAAGGCTGAAGGAAAACAATGGGCAAAGGATATCTTAGGTGACTTGTTTTGCTATACGATGTGCCCGTTTTGTTTTTGTCCTTTTGATGACACTGACTTTGGTATTTTAAAATTTACCCACACATATAGACTTGCACAAGCACTCACATCTAGCCATACAAACACAAACACACAAGAAAGACACATATACACATTCACACACCCACACACACAAATGTATGGTCACACATAAACCCACAGTACTGACCTACTCTTATACACACACATACTTTAAAAGTTTCTACCAAGTTCCTCACTACAAAGGGATGTTCAGGAGCTGAGTGTGGTGCATATCTGCAATCCTAGTACTCGGGAGGCTGAGACCAGAGGATCATGATTTTGAGCCCAGCCTTAGTAATATCGAATATAATTTCTGACATCCAGTAGACCTCAGTTATAAAATCTTTACTGCTGCCTACCAGCTGTGTGAATCAGGTAAGACAATTTCATTGTTTCCTTCTCTGGAAAACAGGGAGCAGAGATCTTCCCCATAAATAGGTTGCAAAGATTGGAGGGGAGTCAGAAGAGGTTGACCAGAGCCCAGAAAAGACAGAAGCCTGATCAGATGAAACTGCGCTTGGCCTTTCCTTCTCTTTTCCCCTTCTTCCTAGCCACCGTCCAAGCAGAAATTTCCCCCCAGGAAGGGAAGATTAGCAGCTTCTTTGTGTGTCAAGACTCAGGTTAAGTCGGTGGAGACTTGAGGTCGCTCACACTAGCGGCTCCTGAGCTAGGGCAGCAGCCCGGACACCAGCTCCTCATCCCTCATTACACAGAGCAGATCCTGCAGCTGGGCTCGGAAATGTCTCCCCGGGAACTTCCGTCAGGCCCAGAGCATCTCAGTGCCAGCTAGGTAACCACCCCATAAAGTGTGTCTCATCGTCAATAGACGCACAACGGGGTCCAGGCTGAGCAAGGTCTAAGGTGCTGTGGTCCAACCATCTTGTTGATGGGAGGCCACAGATGGCCTCCAGTGTCTATGAAGAAAGACAAAGGGAAGCAGACCCTGTGAGATCCTGAGCAGCAGAGGATTTTATTTCATCTTTTAAAAATCATAACTCCTGAGGTCGGGCAGCATATATGTCATGGTTGAACTGTTAGCTGTTAGGCTGGCCGACCTGGGTTTGAGTTCCTGTGTTTGGCCTTTTCTGCCTCCCCTTTCCTTACTACTTAGGATCTCTGTGCTTACTCTCAGCATCTGTAAAATGAACCATGAACCCAAGCCCACCTCCCATGGTGAAGAATCAGTCCACGAGGAGGGTATCAAAGTGCACAGGGGCCGGGTGTGGTGGTCCACACTTGTAATCCCAGCATGCAGGAGGCTGAGACAGGAGGATTGCTGTTTGAGGACAGCCTCAGCTACTATTTAGTGAGGCCCTTTGCAACTCAGTGAGACCCTGTTTCAAAATAAAGACTAAAAAATAGGTCTGGGGATATAACTTAGAGGTAGAATGCCCCTGGGTTCCATCCCTAGTATTAAAAAAAAGTACGCAGGGCCTAGGGAGGGGAGTACTGGCAGATGTCCATCATTGCTGTCACTCTTACATGCTTACATTGGGTGTCCTGGAAGAGGGCATGTGAGTCCTCAGTTCTCTCACGTGAGACATGGGGATGAGAGAGAGAGGGAGAGGGAGAGGGAGAGGGAGAGGAGAGAGAGAGAGAGAGAGAGAGAGAAGAAGAAGAAGAAGAAGAAGAAGAAGAAGAAGAAGAAGAGGAGGAGGAGGAGGAGGAGGAGGAGGAGGAGGAGGAGAAGGAAGAGGAGGAGGAGGAGGAAGAGGAGGAGGAGGGGGGGAGGAGGAGGGGAGGGAGGAGGAGGGGGAGGAGGAGGAGGAGGAGGAGGAGGAGAAGAAGAAGGAAGAGGAAGAGGAGGAGGAAGAGGAGGGGGAGGGAGGAGGAGGGGGAGGAGGAGGAGGAGGAGGAGGAGGAGGAAGAGGAGGAGGAAGAGGAGGAGGAGGGGGGAGGAGGAGGAGGGGAGGGAGGAGGAGGGGGAGGAGGAGGGGGAGGAGAAGGGAGAGGAGGAGGAGGAGGAGGAGGAGGAGGAGGAGGAGGAGGAGGAGGAAGATTGAGAATAGCTTTGCCACAGCACCGCTTTCACCAGTTCAGGGAATATTGACTGGGTGCTGGAGCCGCTGACCACAGAGCATGGCGGGTGGTACAGTACAGAGAAAGGCAGCACTTAAAATCCTAATGAAAACCATAGCTGGGACTTGTAACGAATGCTTTGCTGGATATCCGCAGAGGAGGGAGGGTAAGAAAAACAAGAAGGAAGGGTTCTTTTTAGTCTGGGTGGGGTGGTCGGAGGCAGTCCTAGGACACAGCCAGGAAAGAGGTAGAAGAACTATTTTATATAAAGGGACTGGACGGGCCTCACTTGGCCTCAAGAGGTGGGGCCCTGGGGCTTGTGGAGTGAATATGGAGTAGAGCGGGGGCACAGACAGCTGCTGTAGGGTTTGTGGCCTGGGGAGAATTCAGGGCTTCACTCCAAGTTGGACAGCAAGCCCGGGCAGGCTTTGTCTCGGTGCACTTTGATCTTCGTAGTGAAGGGCAGGAAGTGTTCAGTAGCTGAGCCTCCTCTGGAGCGCTGAGGGTGTTTCATAATGAGACTGCAGTCCCCTTTGCACCTTCAGTGGAGTTTAAGCAAGGGAGGGGGTACCATGTTCATGCTTTAAGTTCACCTTGCTGAGGGGGGAACATGGATCATCTTGAGGGGATGTGCACCAGGAGAGTAGCATGGAAGTGGGTGAAGAGCTGGTTGCTTAGGGACTGTGAGTAGAAGCTGGATGCGAGAGTCCGCCATCCGGCGATGCTCTCCTGAGGAAAGAGAGGCCAGAAGCCACAAGCAGCTTCCTTGTGGTCAGCAGAAGGAGGTGGAATGGAGACAAAGGAGCTGAAGGTGGAGCCCAGGGCTGGTGCCTCTTCCCTCTCAGGTGTCAGGGGACAGGTGTCACAGAACCTCGGCTGCAGGTGAGGGCACTCATGGCCACGGAGAGGCAGAGAGGACGGTGGATGAGCCTACAGCATGCCTGGCTCCCACTCCATGGGCCAAACCTCTGCGTGCCAAGGTGTGTAGATCCAGGTAGGGTGCCCCAGAGAGGAAGAGAGAACAGAGAGGCACACCTGCCTCCAGGGACAGCCCACGGTAAGCCACACTGGCTACATTCCCTGTGCAGTGGGCAGCTGGTGCCCATTCCCAAAACCTCCCTTTCTAGCCCTTGGGAAAGGGCCCTGGATAAAATGTCCCTCTCTGCTTACTGACCTGAGACCTGATGACAGGTGGCCTCTCTTGCTGTTTCTCCACAGTTGTTAGGGGCCTGATGGAGTGGAGGGCCAAGCCAGCCCTGCCCTCTCCTGGGAGGGCTCTGGGACTTCTGTCCCTGCAGGCTGCTAGTCACAGGGGCTGATTTGGGGGCCATGACTCTGGGTTTGGACACAGATATGTCTGACGCCAGGCCATATGCTAATGGGAGAATGTGGCTAAGACTTGAAAACATAAATACCTTCCTATCTTGTTTGTCCATCTTCCCTGAGAACCACAGACTGCAGGAAGAGACAGGGACGCCCAGGGGCATTCAGGGTGATGCTGCCAGCACTGTTTTCTGCAGACTCAGGAGGGTGAAGTTTCATCCACAGACACAGAGAGACTGAGGGTCAATGCTGGGCATGGCCAGGGCCTGGGCCCCAGTGATCCGGACTCTCCTGACTCCCTGTTGTCAGGGAATTAATGTCCAGGGGAAGTGCCTTTATCAGTTGTCCCCTCCCATCTTGGCCTGGATCTTAACCTTCCCTGAGCTGTTCCTCTTCCACCAGAGGGGGGGATTTAGGGACAGGCTCATGAACCAGGAAGTGTCCTGAGAAGGGAGGGACACTGCTCACAGGGGAATGTCTGTCTGGGAGAAAGTGTGTCTTCCTGCCTTTTCCAAAAAGGGCTCCCTCCGGAGTCCTTATCAGAGAGTGATGGAGGACCACCATTCAGTGTTCCTAAAACCCAAGGCCAGGGCAGGATAGCTTAGTTGCGACATGGCCACTGTCCCTGCATCTCACATGCTGTCCCGCTGTCTCCTCACCCAGCTCCAATCTGGCCGCTGCCCATCGCTCAGGCTACCAGTGACCTAGTGACCTGTGCGATGCCAAACCCTGTGTCTGCTGCGTCTTCTCAGTCACATGATTCCATGGGCTGCTCCCTGCAGGAGCCACTGCCCCCCACCTTGGGGACCCTCACGCTTGCAGCCCCTGTGCCTCTCCGGCCTTTCTTCTTCTGCCCCCTTGTCTGGTCAGTCCCTAACCAGGCCCTTTCAGTGCTGGTGGCCTGGGGATGTCTAAAGACCACTTCTCATCCCTTCTCTATCTCTGAACAGCCTTCACACTCCCAACATCCTAAACATTGTTGGACCTACGCCCCCACAACTTCCACAGCCAGTCCCCAGCCAGGACCCTGGACTTGAAATCTGGACAGCAGGCTTAGTGGTCTCTGATTTTCTGAACACTAAGGGTCATCTCAAATGTAAAGTGAAGTGCCTACCAGGGTCTGGGTAGATAGGCCCTGTCTTCCAGAGGCTCGGGGTAGCTCATCCCTCCCTCATACACTCTACATCCAATCTGCTTCCAAACCTGCTCAGTCAGCCTCCATGGTAGGTCTGCTGCCTCTCATCTCTGCTCGTCACATGGGCACAAGACCCTGGCCACTGGTGAGGGGTCTTCTCACTGGTCTCCGCTTCCCCCTCTGTCACCATCAGAGCCCTTAAGCACCCATCCCCTGGGCTTTTGTCCTCTGTCTCATTGTGGCCTTGCTCTTTGCTGACCTCCTCCAGCAATGGCGTCTACCTTTCTCTCCCCTCTAGCTCTTGCCTGGACCTCTAGTGAGTCACTCTGTTTCCTCCTGCCTGTACCTGCTTGCTGCCACCTAAGATTCAAATCCTCACCCTCAGCCACCTGTGCCCATCCCTGACCTTCATCCATCTGCCGCCCATACCTGCCCCTCTGCCACCACCATCCAGCCCTGTCCCTCTGTCACCTGCTGCCCACCACCATCATACAGCCCTGCTCAGTGCTTTCTGCTCATTATAATCACACACTTCTTGAGAACATCATTGACTGATCAAATCAATTCCTATCTTCCCCACTGGAGGTCACTCTGATGATTGAAAGCTTGCCATTTTCCCATTATTTTATGGACAGGGTCAATTCAGTAGCAGATACATGGTCAGCATTCATTACGTGTGGCGTGCAGGAAAGGTTTGGAGTGGGACAGCTTAAAATCTCTCGGGTACGAAGGGCTAAGAGTCACTGCCTTCCTGGCCAGAAGAGCAAAGAAAGCATCTCAGGGCTGGTGGAACCAGAGGCCCAGGGCTCTGCTGCCCACCAACCTCCCTCTGCACCTGCTCCTCCCAGGGCACGATCCTCATAGTCTTCGGTGACACCTACTAGTGCTGGGCCAGGGCCATTCCTGAGGAGGCCCTGGGACACCAGGGTCATGATGGTGGATTGGCGCTCTCAGCCGTCGGCTATCAGCAGCAAGTTGCTCTTCGGTTGCCTGGAATCCTGGCCCCGACCCTGCCTTGGGTTGCAGGGCTCTCCATGCTGGCCACTGTCTACCTTTCCCCTAGCTCTGTTCCTGCCCCTGAAGCTGCAGAATGTGCCTCTCCTCCACCCCCAGGATGAACCACGCCATGCTACTTCAGTGGCAATTCTTTCAGCATCTGTAAATAACATGCCTATCCTGTAAATCTGTGGCGAGGCCCCAGGTGAATGTGTTCATGTAGTGTACATGTTCACAGCAGTGTCCGAAGCACAGGGAGCAGTCTGTCTGCATTGTCTGCTGGTCCTAGGGATGACTTCATCCCCCTCATAGAGCAGTTACGAACCCAGAAACAATCCACATAGCATGCCCAGTAAACTCTAGGATTGTAATCCTTATTAACACCATCCCTGGGGCCCTTGTGCCTGACTCAGTATCTGCCGCCTTTCTGAGATGGAGCTGTGTGGACGACTCCTTGGCTGCCCTTTGGCAGCAGAGGAAGAGGTCTGCGTGTCTTTTGACATTTGATTCATAATTTCCCTCCTTCACCTCTTCCCCTGCCCACTTGGAGTGTCGCCTGTCTTTCCGTGGTCAGCTGTACTCGGCAGCAGCTACGTAGAGATGACAGATGAGTGGTGATGGCTTCCTGGCTGATCCCCCGAGGGCTGGCAGGCCTACTTTCCTGGTCTCTGCTGGTCCTGCTGATCTCCGCTGAGATCCTACCATTTCCATGCCCAAAGTCCACATTCAGGTAGTCATGTATTCAAATACAGAGAGTACTCTACCTATCCTAAGAGTGTCTTAACTTTCCTCAGGCATCAGTTTTTACATCTGTATTAAGAGAGCAAAATCAACCTGGCAGGATGGTTGTTGGAGGTGAAGTCTCAGGCCAGGTGACGGGCACACAGGGGCACTCAGCAACTCCCTGTATTCTCTTTCCAATTGCAACGCCTTTTGGCTGAGAGAGCCAGCAGGTGGCTAGGCTGTGTGCACTGCAGACAGATGTAATACCAACCTCAGAAACTTAGTGAGCCTCTCTTGCAACTTAGACCCCTTTGTAATACCAGTCTCAGAAACTTAGTGCAAGGATCCCCCCTTGCAACTTACACCCCTTTGCCAAATAAAAAGACAAAATAGGGCTGGGATTAAAGCTCCGAGATACAATGACCCTGAGTTCAAGTGCCAGTACCACACAACTACAGTGGCTTGATTAAGTATATATTTGTATATCTTTTGCTTTTACCCAGACTTGGGGTTGCCAGTTTTGGGTTCCCTCCTTCCTTAAGTCTCCTGAATATTCCTTTAGACTTTATGCCTCCCATTTGAAGGAGGATAAGGTAAAAGTAAAGGTTCCAACCCCATCTACCTGCTTGCCCTTTCTGCTTCCGTCAATCTTTTCCTTGCTGTGACCATGATATCTGACCAGCAGAACTTAGAGGAGGGGAGGTTAGCTTGAGCTCACAGTCTTAGAGATTTCAAAAGTCCATGGCAGAAACCTTGCTGTCAGCAGTGTAGCAGGGAAAAGCTGCTTCCAGCTGCCATTTATATGCCCCTAAAATGAGGTCAGCGCTTGGAGCACATCTGGAGTTCAGTACATATCTCAGTTTGACCAAATGAGTAAATGTGGAAATAAACAGATTAACTGGCATGTGGCTCTTTTGGCCAGAGGACATTCATCGGAGGGTGGCTGAGAGTGGTTCAGGATGCTAGGCCTACCTCCCCGATAAGCAAGTGAGCTGAGAGCCCTGGCAGTGCTGGGAAGACTGGCCAAGGGGGTATTTTGAGAGCTGTTTGTCCTGACTTAACCAAGCTATAAATTGCTCCTTGAGCCCTTAAATGTAGGAAGCTTAGTGATGGTCTTGTAAGGAAATTTGGGGTTGTTTCAGAAATGACTCCTTAAAGCATTGTGGGAAGTCCTACCTTCTTTGAAAAGACTCTCCATCTTTGCTGTTTATGATTTTCAGATTTGTCTAGATCTGGGAGCAAGGTCTTCCCCTGGAGGCATCTGCAGCTGTGACCCAGTGATGCAGCCTCCTCTGAGACCTAGCCATCAGCCCCCATAAATTTGCTCATCATCTAGGATGGAACCTTCTGCATCAACTCCTTTTCACATTTTAAAGTCACTTAAGTGCCGTGCACTTCCCAGCCTGTTTCCCTGGCAGGATTCCAAGGTGAAAGTAATTGATCGTCACCCTGCAGCTGCTGCTGTCCTGGGTGGAGCTGTCTAAATATTTCTTGGTGCCTGTGTGCTCTCAGATTTAGTCCTAGACAGACAGCTCAGTCAGTGCTATTTCCAAAATAACTACTTCCATGAGACTTGTCAGACCTGGTGGTGCCTGTCAGGATACACATTAAAAATACCTCCACCCAAATCAGGGAAGACCTTATTTGTCCCTGATAGCTAATGGGTTAACAGAGATGCAAAGGTCCTATACTGAAACACCCCTGGCCCCAAACAGGGGCAGCAAGCATTGCACAGAACTGAAGGGTGGTAAAACTTCCCAGTAATGTGTAGCTAGTATAATAACCTGTGATGGCCAAGTTGCTTCCAGGACTGGGTCTACACGAGGTCAGCGAGCTGCCTTCGGTGCTAAATTTAAGAGGAAGCCTCCTTACCCCAGTCCCCAGGTGCCAATGAACTTGTTCTTGCCTAGTCCCCTAAACAACCCTGCCACAGGTGTGCCTTTGAGGGTCGCCCTTGACAGGATGTCGACACTGGGGCAGACGAGGAGACCGCTCCAAGCCACTGGCTGGTCAGTCCCAGAACCAACACCAGGACCCAGCACAGTGAAGTTCAGAGCTGGTGCTCATTCTGAGTTGCAGAGGGACAGAGTTCATTTTCTTTTCATCTTTATCTTAAAGCGACAATTTGTGAGGATGAGGCCTGTATGCAATATGGTACAATAGTGTTCTGTGTAACTTGGCTCCGTTGCTTCTATGTAATGAGAGGTTTTGCTGCTTCGGAATTTGAATTTTTCTGGAATTGTAACTGAAGCTCCATAATGTGACTTAAGGGATACCTTTATGGTCTGCCCTCACCTCACCATACAAAATTCCCATTTCATTGACCCTCCTTTGACTTGGAATCATCATGTATGTGTGAGTCTTCATAAATGGGGCTCCCTTGGCCTGCACCGGTGCTTATTCTTTTGTCTATCTGAGTCTTACTATTTCTTTAAGTGGACCCTTTCCAGGAGAGAGCTCCTTGGCCTCTGGTCCAGGTTAGGAGGTACACTTGGGCCCTGCACCCGCCCCACCCCCCAGCAACCTTCCACGTGTTTATCAGCTATTATACTGTGCTGCTAATATTAGTTTTTGTGTTCTGCTATCTGCAATGGGAAAGGCTGAGTTCAGTGGAAATGGGGTGATCTCCTGGTATGGAGCATGATATTTGCAGTTAGTGCTTAGCAAGGACACAAGTACAGGAAAGAATTGATGAAGCTGAGCTGCTGCCGCCGGCTGCCTCTGCATCTGCGTGGACACCGAGCCCCTCCTGTGCTGTGGGTGGGCTGGCATCCCTTTGCTGTCTGACTTCCCTGGGTGGCCATGGGCCATGCTTTCTCACTGGTCTCTGTTTTTTCTTGCTTTTTGCAGACGTGCTCTGCCCCAGCGTTCGAGTAGAAGGAGAACGCTTTAAGCACACCAATGGAGCCAGCAAGGAAATCACAGGTAAGCGAGGCCTTGCAGTCACACACACTTGCCTTGCTGTGCTGCTCACTGGACCTGCGAGTGGCTCTCACCCATGAAGGAGTGGCCCTTCTGAACTTCTCTTCATTCTAGCTTTTCAGCAAGTCCCGATGGAATGTTTGAGCTATGTTGGTGTCGACCGTCCATCCAAAAGCGACAAACGTGTTCCATTTTCCGTTTGGCAGGCTGTGCACATCTTATAGGACTCACTAAATAATGCATTGGAATGCGTGCATTTGTAAAGCAGCTGGTACACGAGCCAGCAAAGAATGGGCAGACTGAGCAAGAGGATGGATAAATAAATGCGTGTCCTGGTAGGGGAGGGCCAACCAGGGCTGTCCCATCTGAGTGAATCAATTGCAAAAGAATGAAGAGACACCTGACCGTAGAACCCCCAGAGAGGAGAAGAGCCACAGATGCTTGTCAGAGGCCGCGTCTGTATAGGAGAGAAGGGCAGGGCAGCATGTGGGCATGGCCAGTCTGTGGCTCCATCATCCTGAAGGTGTTGAATATTGATTAGTCTTCTCCATGGCTGGACATCCTGCTGAGCACTTTACAGGTATAAACTCAGGATAACTACTACCCCCATACCCAGCATACCAGCCCTACTCATTTCTCTGATGCCTGCTTGGTCCAGGAACTCTTTCCTCCATTCTCTCAGGGCCAATTCTAGCCATGTGCTTATCTCCCACCCTGCACAAAAAGTCACAGGAAGTCAAATACAGGTGCTGGCCAGGTGTGCTAGTGCCCTGCCTGCATCCCAGGGACCCCGGCATGGCAGTGTGCTCCTGTGGACTTCAGGATGTCAGTATCTACATCTGTGAGCCTGAGGGGCTTTTCTAGAATGGCAGACGGTACACACAGCAACAGAACGTGCTGGAGATTTAGTACTGCCAGAAGCCCCTGGCCAATGACTTGGTACAGGAACCTCCTATGTCCACTTGGTGGGATTATTCTCAGGTCCATTTTGGGCTCCATTCCCAGGGTTTCCCAGCAGGAACCAGGTACAGTCACCCATGGAATAACTGCCTTCCTGCCATACTTTATGGGCTACCCTCCTTTCCTGCCTCTGACCCTAATACCCCATCAAGTACATCCCAGGAAATGCCTAGCACTTTTGGAAGAACCCAGAGCAAGGTGGAATGGATAGATAACTCTCATGCACAGGGCATGCCATTGGTACTTAGGGAAGACAGATCACTGTCACAGCTTCTTCGTCTAATTCATGAGATAAAGGTGACTTGCATCTCTTGACTTTTTTAGCTCAGTTACCTTGAAATGCCTGTACTTGTAGCTGCTATTTGGCCCACAGTGCAAAACTGCAGGGCAAATTTACTTAGATGTTCCTGCTTTCTGCCTTGGTAATCCCCCCAGAAGCTCTTGGGTCATCTCTTGTCCATTCCCTCCAGCATATATGTGTCTGCCCAGCTCTGCCCTCAGTATCTCTCTTTGAAGTCCCTCTTCAAAGCAAATTCTTTCCTTCCTACATTATCTACACTTGGCTCTGTGAGTCACCATCCTTCAGAGGAGCATCCTGAAGCAATTCACTATTTACATTTTGTCTGTAGAAGGGCATAATTATGACCTTGATGACATAATTATGGGAATAGTAGCGATTGCAGTCACAATTAGTACCGAGCACTTACTGTATACCTATGTATTTTCTCATTTAACATTCATAGCATAGGAGACGCACAGTGTACGTTTTGTAGGTAGAAAAACAGGTTCAGAGAGATGAAGTAACTTGCCTGAGTTTGCAGGCAGAGTCAGGATTCACATCCAGTCCATCATCCAGGAAAGTGCACACTTGCATATTTTGTTACCAAGAGAGACCGATCTTGACATTAGGACTGTTCAATTTTTATACCAAGGCAGCTGGTTCAATGAAGTGAATAAATGAAATATACCTTTGTCTTAAATATTGGGCAAACTGGCCCTGGTTACCAAAAGCTCGTCTACTCACCCATCTTAAGGAGCGAAAAATAGGCTGTGGGACAGAGGAGAATAGCTGGATAGGTTCAGAATTCTTCCTCGTGGACTGACTGTCCCAGACAGGCACCCGGAGAGAGAACACAGAACTTTGGCTGTTGTTACATCTATTGGGTAGGTGGCAGAGCTAACGCAAACAAAAGCTGCTCTCTCATTCTGCTGCCGTATAAACCCAGCCTGCCTTGTCTCTCATCTGGAACGATGCGGCTTCCTGGGAGCAGTGTGGCACTCTCCCACACCACTGCCCTCATCTCTCTCCTTCCTCAAGAGCCAAAGTTCTAAAACTCAGATTTCTTGGCACTTAGAATCCAGCCTCTGCTCCTTCACCCATTCTTAAAGGCTCTGAGTCTTCTGCGCAAAGATGCTTATGACTCCCAGAGATGTAGTACTTTCCCTGACTGTTGGCATTTCTATGCTTAGCATGCCCGTTTCTACCTGAGACCCACAGTGAGCTCCTGCCCATCCCCCAGGACCCAACAGTCATGTTCAAAAAATAATTTTAGGTCCCCACAAGGACATTCATTGCTGTTTTAGCATCTTGTTCTATCCTGAGAGTTCCAATGAGAAGGTGTCATGATTACCTGCTTCCCTGTCCATGCTCCAGCAAGAATACACGATGTTTGAGAGCAGGACCTGCCCTTACCTGGGCATGCCCCTAAGAGCATAGAGCCACACAAAGAAGAAGCTCAGTGTATGTGTGTTGGATGAGTGGATGGATATATGAATGCAAGGAGTGATGGAAGAAGACTGGGTAAATGGGAGGCAAGATGAAATGACAGGTTTAGAAAAGATGGAGGGAAGAGAGAGCAGATGAGGGAAGAAAGGAGAAGACAGAGGGAGGAGGAAAAGGAAGACAAGTGAACACATGCATCTGCCTGTGTTGTCTACAACTCAGAAGCATTCTTGCCATTCTCTCGATAAAAGAGCAGCAAGAATTTTTTGTGCATGTATGCCTCTACCACCTTGTGCTCCATTAAGATATGTGACTACAACACACCCATAAAAAAAGAGTGACTGATTCTTTTCTGGGAAGAATCAGGAAGTGTATGTGTATACATGTGCATGCACATGTGTTTGTGTGTACATGGACATGTGTGTCTGCATGCATGTGCACACGGAAATGCATATGAATATGCAAAACTATGAACACATATTTTATCCTCTGGCCTGTAAGGTACAGTCCGTTGAAGAGTGCTTGGTGGTTGAGTTGCCGTGAGACCCTCTGTTAGGATTGATTCCTGCTGCGTTTATCCACAGCCAGCAGAGTCCTGAGCTCACCTGTCCTCTCTGCAGAGGTGCCCAGGAGCGAAGTGGAGAGCCAGGTGGGCAGCCTTTAGCAGCTGCAGCAGCTGCTCTGTGTTCTTATGACCACAAAGAGAACCTGATCTATTGTCTACTTCAGTAATCACCAGCCCTGAAAAAGCGTTTCTGCCATGCTGAGGTTGAAGCGGGAGTCCCAGAGACAGGAAACCTCAGACCTGGCAATGCAAATGCAACCTACACAGTCTGAATAGCTTTTGTATTGGAGGAAAATGCAATTCCCCAAAGCCTCACCGCTAGGCATGCTCTTAAGTGACCCTGGCTAGTTCTAGGGCTTTTCTGGGCTGGAGCAGGGAGGACAAGACAGGAGTAGAGAAGGGAAATCCAGACAAATGTCTTAGATGGCCCGGCTGCTTGCCACCTAATGGGTCAAGCTCCTGACCTCTCCGAGCCTCAGTTACTCCAGCCACTTAACAAGGTTTTGGCAAACATCTGTGAAGCTCTGTCTCAGTTCCTATAATCATTCTGCAAATTCTTAGCCACTAAAAATGTCCTATGGCTTCCCAGGGAATTAACTCCTCAGTTCAGTGCTTACAACATTGAGCTCAATGCAGGTCTTAAATTTGGCCACAGGGATTCTGGAATTCTTTCTCTTCCCTTCTGAGCCAGATAATCAAGTCATGGTCACTGCACCTCCAAGTCATGGTCACTGCACCTCCTTAAAAGCTCTACAGTTCAAACATATCCTCCATCCCTCCTCTGTCCCTCCTCTGGGTGCATGTTACCAAGCCTGCTCCTTTCTGCTCTTCCTGCCCCTCTTCTCTCCAGAATGACCTTGTAAAGCAGAGACAGGATTGTGTTTCTCCCCTGCTTCAAAGCCCTGTAGGGGTCCTCATCACCTCTAGGGTAAAAAAGTCCAAACTCTCCCGCTAGCCCACAGAGCCAGCCTGCCCTGGCCATCTCATTCCCAGCAGAGATTTCCCCCAGCTGGAGCTTCTGACAGCCCAAAGTAGTCATTCAATTCAATTAATTATTGAATTTGAGCAGCCAGATGGGCATTTGATAAGATGAAGGTTTGGCCAATTTCATCCTTTTCTCCTTCCCTCTTTCCACAAAGGGTGCCTTGCCCAAGAACAACCAAAGCACCAGAATTTAAATAATTTTAATTGATATGGTGTGTGTGTGTGTGTGTGTGTGTGTGTGTGTGTGTGTGTGTGTGTGTTTTACTGGGGATTGAGCCCAGTGGGATTCTAACTCCAAGCTATACCCCCAGCCCTTATTTTATTTAATTTTTTTTTTGAAGCAGGGTCTCCGTAGGTTGCTAAAACTCTCCCTAAGCTGCTGAGACTAGTCTCAAACCTGCCATCTTTCTGTCTCAGCTTCCCAAGGACTGGGATGACAGGCATGCACCACCATGCCTGGCTTAATTTCACATATTCACGGGATGTAGCGTGTTAGTTCCATACATGTATAGAGCCTATAATGATCAGGGCATTCTGCTTTGCCATCAAACCTCATTTCTTTGTGCCAGGGACATTCAGAATTCTCCTAGCTGTTTTGAAGTCTACATCAATTATTGCCAGCCCTCATCTGCCCCTGCTCCAGCTGAGTCTCCAGCAGTGGGGCGGAGCCCCTGGTAATTTTTGCCTTGAGCAATTGCCTCTTTATCTCAGGACGCCTGGCATCTCAGTCCAATTACCTCAGGAGCATTTTTCATTTTCCTTCCCAGCCCTTACTTATTTGTGGTAATTCATCTTTTCTCTGGGTGCCCTTTGCTGCCACCTACTTAAGTGCTCCTTGTTTAAAGGTTTGTCCTGTTTCAGTCTTTGTTTTTATTCACTGAAACCAATAAAAGCAGAGTCAGAAAGTAGAGTATATTTGCTTTGTTAAACCATTTTTTCCCTGAATTCCCCCACATGTAATTGTTACGGGGAAAAGTAGACCACCACCAAGGTAGCACTTTTTAGGGACAATTGACAAGGCCATGAAGCAGAGGAGCAGGGCTTCTGGCTCCGACTTCTCACAGGGTCAGGCAAGAAGAGGCCTGGCAGCCTCCTAGAGCTGGGCCTTTCTCCTCCTCCCAGTGCCCTGCAGGAGGCAGCCCCTGGAGCCACAGGGACACTTCCACACCCTGACCGGGCTGGGCTGGCTTTGCGGCCCAGGAGGACCCAGGCCCAAAGCCTGTTCATGCCTATCCACTCCTCCGGATCAAAATCTGAGCCCTGTGCCTGTCATCTCTTGGTGTCAGTCAATAAATAGGACCCAGAACCAGGACCCTCCAGGCTCTTCCTGGTCGTCCCTGGCAGCTGCTGTTCCTCAGCTGGGAAGCTTCTAGGCACAAGAGCCAGGGTACATGGTGGCCTTGGGGCTTGTCACAAGCCACCTCTTCATGGGGCCCAGTCAACTCCATGAGCTGCTCCTCCCTGACTTCTTGGGATCACAGAGCTGTGGGCCACGAGTGATGGGTCTCTCTGGACTCTTTCCTGCTGGGGGAGGTGGCTGCACTTTGCTGTGGTGTTC
Organism: Muscardinus avellanarius; assembly: GCF_963383645.1. Classification (NCBI taxonomy): domain Eukaryota; kingdom Metazoa; phylum Chordata; class Mammalia; order Rodentia; family Gliridae; genus Muscardinus; species Muscardinus avellanarius. Next base: position 4,628,510 of record NC_137789.1, read on the forward strand.
TTTGGAAGTCTGGTCCTGTATAGCCAGGCTGACGGTGTTAGGGTTCTGGGGGGAGTGGCAGGGCTACTGCTGGGCACAAGGCCCCTAGTGTTGGGAGATTCTGCAGAGGACATAAGTCCAGAGGCTGCTCCTAGGGCCCCAGGAAGAAATGGCAATGATACCTGGGCAATTATGGGATGCTGGCTTCCCATGGCACTTTATAATGTCATCACACTCTCCTCACAGCCCTGCAGGGAAGTATTCCCTCCATATATTTTCAGTTAAGGAAATGGGCTTGGCAAAATGATATAATGTCCTTGGCCACCCAGCTCACAGTCTGTGGGTGCCGCATGCCTTGGGCCTATTCACCACTGGCGATGCCTGCTGAGCATTGCCACCTGCCTGGAGCTCCCAGCTACTCCTCCCTCCCAGTGTGCCCACTGCACCGCGGGAACCCTTCCTGCATGAAATAGACACACAGTTACGGCAGTTAGAAATACAACCCAGATCAGTCTGACTGCGGTGCTCAAAACTCACCATAAATGCTAAAACCTCTCCCTTCCTGACCATTTTTACATAGAGCAAGTTCCCAAATTTAGGTGCCGAATGGATAATTGATCTGATGGATGAAATCCAGTGATCAAAGAGGCTTTCATCATTAGAATGTGAACTCTGTAAGTTCATTTCCTGTCTTCTCAGGTGGCATCTTAGAATATTGAAGGAAGCGAGGGACTCTCCCCAAGTCCAGGGGTCAGGTGCCATCAATGCTGGGAGCTCTGTTAGTCTTGGGGATAACGAGCAGGTGCATCCTGGTGCCTGCCCTCAGCTGGCCTTCCTTTACCATGATGAGAGCTTCTCCAGTCCCCGAGGCTCACATTCAAGTCAGCATGCTTTCCTGCTATCCACCTCCAGAATGGTATTGTCTTCAGACGCCTCTAGGAACCAGGTCTGCAGAACCCATCAGCCCTCCTGTCTGGTCCAGACAACTGTGTAACAGTATCCCCCTGCAAGGAAATGGAGCTGAGGATGTGCTGGTGGCCATGGTGAGAAACCCCAGCAACAGACCTGCCCTGTGAGTTTCCTTTGATCTGCTGAGCAGGGCATATCCAGGGTTTCATCTAGTTGGCACAATGCCCTATCCATCAGGTATCATTGCCTCATTAAGAAATTTGCTGACCCCTTGCAAATATGAGAAACGATTAAACCCTTTCCTATCACCAAGCCCAGGGCCTTTCCTTTCCTTTACATGGACAGTGACTTTCAGGTCTTCTCCAGGGGAAAGCAAACCAATCCAAGCAGAAACACCTTCCATTAATGCAACATCACAAGGACATTTTTCTTTGTTCTGATGTTTCTATAAGCCATGAAGTTTAAAAGCTGTCAAACTATAATCCAAGCAAAACCCAAATGAAGGGCAACCCTGAGGGTACAGGAAAAAAAAGCCCTTGGCTGGGATTTGCTGGGGACCCAGCTATGAAACGGGCTTCTGGACAGGCAGGTCCCCACAGGGTGGGGTTGGGGGCAGGACCCAGGGCACTTTCCATTCATTCGTGTTTGAGCCCATCCAGGACTTCCTGGGCTTCATGTTCTGGTGAGAAAGCCGGTACCTGCATCCTCTGTGCCTCTTTCCTGGGATTGAAGTCCCATGTGTCTCATGACCTCTGATTGTTTTTCCCTTGACATGTATTTGTGCAGGTCACCTGCACCTCTGTCCTCCTGGGACAGCATGGGCAGGCGGCCTTTGCAGAGCTGACAAGCTTTGCCTTCATCTGCCAATTTTTTTCTCTCCCCAGGAACTCACTCCCTGTTCTTCTCTTTGCACAGGGTTTGACCTGATGGACTTGTTCAGTGTGAAGGAAATCTTGGGGAAGAGAGAGAATGGAGTGCAGAGTTCCTATGTGCGGATGGGCTCCTTCCCCGTGGTGCAGAGGACCGAGTGAGTGGTCACTTCTCCTTCTAGACCCAGCCCGTTGTCACAGGAAGGGTGGGAAAGGACTCGCTAGCCACAGAAGCACACTTGGCATTATACTGTCCTGGGGTGGGCGTTTTTCAGTCTTGCCTGGGGAGGTCCTGTTTGACCAAACTGTGTATTATTATTGACTTTAATGGTTCTCTGGTCCGACACGCACCTCTCCTTATACATTTGGCGCTAATCATTCATTAATACTTGTGTTTTCCTATCAGTTTGTTAAATAACACACACTCGTGGTTAGTGTGTGTAGCGCCCCCTATGGACCCGGCGCCACATTACACCACAGGCATAGATAGCACCTGCTAGAAGCAAATAATGGTTTGGCCATTAAAGACCAGTTTTACATTGACTGGGGGCCTGCCCCCTCATACTATCCAACGCCTGTGTGTCTCAGTGTTTCCCACCCCAGATGAATGTTCCTGTCTTGTTAAGAGGATGTGCTTTAAACACTTGTCTTCTATCTGACACCCTTGGGTTTCCAGACAAGGGCCGAAAATATTGCTGTTTTTCTCACTGCAGACAGGTCATTAGAAAGCAAAACTAATGCAGCGTCATGCCACCTGTCCTCCATCTTGGAGTTCCCTGATTGCTTTCAGGTGTTCTAAACTAAGGGGCCACGTGAGCTGGCCACGGGCCTCTGTAGTCTCCGGGCTGTCCCTCTCCCTCCCTTACTCACCCCTGTGTCTGAGCTCTGCGATGCTGACAAGTAGTATCTCCCCCCGACCCCCGGCGCCATGCCTTTGTGGATGTCTCTGTCCTCTTTACCCTGGAAGTCTGGCTCTGCTCCTTTTTGGGATTATGGCTCCACTGTATGCTCCCTAAGCCTCTGGAGAAACCAGGCCTTTCCGCTATCTGCTCTTTTCAAAACCTGTTTTTCTGGACAAAACCTGAAAACCCTTAATCTTACTAATCGCTTGTGCAGTTGGTCTTCAGGGAAGGTCCCTGAGCATCTCTGCTGCAGTCCCGGGAGGGAAGCAAGTTTGCTCAGACTGGGGACCAGTGGATCTGCGCCCCATGATCCACTGTGAGTGAGTGTCGTCGGGTCCTGACTGGCTAAGGGGCCTGGGGCACCAGGCCACCAAGTTGGTATGCCTGCTGTCCTTTAGCCCAGGGAGTGTCCTCTGCATGCTGGCCACGTACCAGGCATCCTGTCTCCTCATCCTTGGGTCACAGTGCCTTCGACCCAGGAGAGCAGTTTTAGAGAAAGGAAATGAGGGTGGCACTTCTTCTCCTGGGGCCTCCCCTGCTTCTCAACTAGCGACTCCCTGGCACTGAGCATCGCTCCACAGCAGGCTCAGGGACCCTGGGCCATGCTGCCTTTAGTCACCTGATCCCAGACCCCCTTGGTATGCACAAGGGCGAGAGGACTCCAGGCCCTCGTTCTCACTGCCTTCCCCTGAGGCAGCTCACCTGACACACACTACTTATCAACAGTGAGTTCACATGTAAAGGAAATGCAATTGAGAAAGAACAAAATGAAGGAGAGAAGGCAAAAGCTGCCCCAAAATGGCAGAAAGACCTCCCGGTGGACCCTTCCCACCTGCTGGCCATGGCTGGTTCTCCAGAGATACTTGGACCAAACAGTGAAAAGCTTTAGACGTCACTGTATGGAGGATTGGACCCAGCTTCTGGGTAATGGGTTTGGGCCCAAGTTGTGCTGAGGGTTGTCCTAAGAAGATATTTCTACATAGTTTCCTATTTGTTTTAATGGCAAAACTCTGGGCACAGAATCAAACCCACAAATCTTTGGTATTTCAAGAAACAAGTTTATCTTTAATCTGTAGTGCTTTGAAATTTGCAAACACGTACTTATGCACATAAAATTTAATTTGCCAGTTGGTTTTATTCATAATGTAAAGTGATGTTTTTTTAAATATTATGTTTCTTCGCCTGGTTAACATGTGATAGGATTATTACACATCTTATCTGGTTTATTTCTCACTACAACAAACTGGGGTGAACAAGGTTGGCGTGCTCTCATTTATCTGGTGCAGCATTTGAGACTTGAAACACGGCAGTAACTTATTTAAGATATCACTGCTGGTGGGAAGCAGAAGTTGCCCTCTGCTCTATTAGCTTAACATCTGCTACATTCTTTATGGAAAGCATCTGATTAGGCCATTTTCTGTTTTTAGTTGGTCTGTATTATTTTGTTCCGGGTCTGGAGATGGAACCCAGGGACATTTGACCTCCGAGCTACACCACCTGCCCTATTTTTTTATTCTTTATTTTGAAACAGGGTCTCACTAAGTTGCAGAGGGCTTCACTAAGTAGCTGAGGCTGTCCGTAAACCGCGATCCCCTGGTCTCAGCCTCCCGAATGCTGGGATTACAAGCGTGCGCCACCATGCCCGGCTTAGTTGTTCTCTATTAATAGGCCTCCTTAGTGACTTTTTCTTTGGTTGTGTGTGTGTACATATATATGTATGTATATATTTATATATACACACATCTGTTTATGTATGTACACATGCATATGCATATATTTACACAGTCTTTTTCTCAGGATATGCACACACACTCATGAACTTATTTTTTTTTTTTTTTTTTTTTTTTTTTTTTTTTTGTGATAATGAACATCCTTGTCTTGTTTCTGTTTTTAGAGGGAGTCCTCACAGTTTTTACCCATTTACTATAATGTTTGCTGTGAGCCTATTGTAGATTGCCTTTATGATGTTGAGGTATTTTCCTTCTAATCTAATCTGCAGTGCTTTCACATAAATGGATGTTGGATTTTTTTTCAAATGCCTTTTCAGTGTCTCTTGAAATGATAATATAATTTTTCTGTGGTTTTGTTTATGTGATGAATTAGATGGACTGGTTTTTGTATGTTGAATCAGCCTTGCATCCTTGGGATGAAGAATTATCTCTTCTATAAAGGTTTTATTTTTAATTTTTATTTTTTTTTTTATTTTATTTTATTTTTTTAACAATTTTTTATTGAACATAAATAGTATACATTTACACTATATTTGATGCCCTCTCCCCCCGCCCCCATTTTCTCCCCCCCCCCACCAATGGTTGGCCAGGTTAACCATGTCTTATTCATAATTTTACACATGTTCAGGTGAAGATGCTCCTTAATCAAGATCGGCCTTTCTCCTCTCCTATCTTTCCATTAAAACTTAGCTAGTATTTCCCCTCTAATATCTGGGGTCCTACTGGTATCCTTTGTGTTTTCTAGTTTGGGCATATTAGAGGAAACATGTGTATCTTCTCCTTCTGTGCTTGGCTGATCTCACTTAACATGATGCTTTCCAGGGCTTTCCATCTTCTTGCAAATGATAAAATTTTGTTCTTCTTTATGGCTGAATAGAATTCCATTGTGTGTATTTCCCACAGTTTTGCTATCCATTCATCTGTTGATGGTGATCTGGGTTGGATCCATATTTTGGCTATTACAAATTGTGCTGCTATGAACATAGGTATGCATATGTTGCTGTATTTCTCTGAATTCAACCCTTTTGGAAAGATACCCAGGAGTGGTATAGCTGGATCATATGGTGGATCTATTCCCACCTTTCTTAGGAATCTCCACACAGATCTCCATAGTGGCTGAACTAGTTTGCACTCCCACCAACAGTGTAAAAGAGTTCCTCTTTCCCCACATCCTCGCCAGCATTTGTTGTTGTTTGATTTCTTTATGCTTGCTACTCTCACTGGGGTTAGATGGAATCTCAGTGTAGTTTTGATTTGCATCTCCCTGATGGCCAGTGATGAAGAACATCTTTTCATGTATCTATTAGCCCTTTGTATCTCTTCTTTTGTGAAGTGTCTATTTAGTTCATTTGCCCATTTCTTGATTGGGTTGTTTGTTTTGTTGGTGTAGAGCCTTTTGAGCTCTTTGTATACTCTGGATATTAGCCCCCTATCAGAATGGTGGCTGGTAAAGATCCTTTCCCATTCTGTAGGCTTCCTCTTTAGGTTATTGATAGTTTCCTTTGATGAGAAGAAACTTTTTAGTTTAATGTTATCCCACTTGTTTATTCTTGCTTTAATTTCCTGAGCTTTGGAGGTTTTGTTGAGAAAGTTACTGCCTGTGCCAATATGTTGTAGTGTTGAACCTATGTTCTCCTCTACTAACTTCACCGTCTCAGGTCTAATTTCTAAGTCTTTGATCCATCTTGAGTTGATTCCTGTGTTAGGTGAGATATAGGGGTTTAGCTTCATCTTTTTACAAATGGCTAGCCAGTTCTCCCAGCACCACTTGTTGAAAAGGCTGTCTTTTCTCCAGCATATGTGTTTGACCCCTTTGTCAAAGATTAATTGACTAAAGATGTGTGGGTTTGTTTCTGTATCTTCTATTCTAATCCACTGGTCAGTATATCTGTTTTTGTGCCAGTACCATGCTGTTTTTACTACTATTGCTCTATAGTATAGTTTGAAGTCTGGGATTGTAATGCCTCCTGCGTGTTTCTTGTTATTGAGAATTGCTTTGGCTATTCTAGGTCTTTTCTTTCTCCATATGAAGTTCATGATTGATTTTTCTAGGTCTCTGAAGAATGTCACTGGTATTTTAATGGGAATTGCATTGAACCTATAGATCAGTTTTGGCAGAATGGCCATTTTGATGATATTTATTCTGCCTATCCATGAGCACGGGAGATCTTTCCATCTTCCAAGGTCTTCTTCTATTTCTTTTTTTAATGTTTTATAGTTTTTGTTGTAGAGGTCTTTTACATCTTGGGTTAGGTTTATTCCTAGGTATTTTATTGGTTTTGAGGTTATAGTGAATGGAATTGTTGTTTTTGTTTCCTTCATTGTGGATTCGTTGTTGGCATAAAGAAAGGCCACTGATTTCTTTAGGTTGATTTTGTAACCTGCGACTTTGCCGAATTTGTCGATCAGCTCCAGAAGTCTTTTGGTTGAGTTCTTTGGGTCTTCCAGGTAAAGGATCATGTCATCTGCGAATAAGGATAATTTCACTTCCTCTCTTCCTATGTGGATTCCTTTGATTTCCTTCTCTTGTCTGATTGCTGCAGCAAGAGTCTCAAGGACTATATTGAAAAGGAGAGGTGAAAGTGGGCATCCTTGTCTTGTTCCTGACTGTAGCGGAAATTCTTGCAGTTTTTCCCCATTCAATATAATGTTGGCTTTGGGTTTGCAGTATATTGCCTTGATGATGTTGAAGTACTTTCCTTCTATCCCAATTTTTTGCAGTGTTTTTAACATAAATGGGTGTTGGATTTTGTCGAATGCTTTTTCAGCATCTATTGCTATGATGATGTGGTTTTTGTTCTTGGTTCTATTTATGTGGTGAATAACATGTATTGATTTGCGTATGTTGAACCAGCCTTGTTTTTCTGGGATGAAACCGACTTGGTCGTGATGAATTATTCTCTTGATATAGTTTTGAATGCGTATAGCTAGTATTTTGTTTAGAATTTTTGCATCTATGTTCATTAAGGATATTGGTCTGTAGTTTTCCTTTCTTGAGGTATCTTTATTTGGTTTGGGGATTAATGTGATACTGGCCTCATAGAAGGAATTTGGAAGAGTTCCATCTCTTTCAATTTCCCGGAACGTGTTATGAAGTATTGGTATTAGTTGTTCACTGAAGGTTTTGTAGAATTCAGCTGGGAACCCATCTGGGCCTGGGCTTTTCTTTGGTGGAAGAATTTTTATTGCCGTTTCTATTTCTTTGGTTGTTATTGGTTGGTTTAGGCTTGCTATGTCCTCTTGGTTGAGTGTAGGAAGGTTAACTGTGTTTAGAAATCTGTCAATTTCATCCAGGTTTTCAAATCTATTGGAGTATAAATTTTTAAAGTAGTTTCTGATAATGTTTTGAATTTCTTCACTATCAGTGGTGATATCTCCTTTTTCATTTCTAATTTTGGTAATTTGAGTTGATTCTCTTTTTCTTTTGGTTAGGTTGGCCAGGGGTTTATCAATTCTATTAATCTTTTCAAAGAACCAACTTTTTGTTTTATTGATTCTTTGAATTGTTTTTTTGTTCTCTATTTCATTTATTTCTGCTCTAATTTTGATGATTTCTCGTCTTCTGCTGGCTTTGGGAATGGATTGTTGCAGAATTTCTAGATCCTTGAGTTGTTTCATTAGGTTCTTTACTTGGTGGTTCTCCATCCTTTTTATGTGGGCACTCAATGCGATAAACTTTCCTCTTAGTACTGCCTTCATGGTGTCCCATAGGTTTTGGTGGGTTGTGTCTCTGTTTTCGTTTGTTTCCATAAATTTCTTTATTTCTTCCCTAATTTCTGCTCTTACCCATTCGTCATTTAGTAGTGTATCATTCATTCTCCATGAATTTGAATACTTTCTTTCGAGTTTCCTGTTGTTGATTTCTACTTTTATTCCATTGTGGTCTGAAAAGATGCATGGGATTATATTACATTTTTTGAATTTGCTGGTATTTTCTTTGTGTCCCAGGATGTGATCTATTTTGGAGAAGGTTCCATGGGCTGCTGAGAAGAAAGTGTATTCTGTAGTTCCTGGTTGAAATACTCTGAAAACGTCTATTAGGTCCATTTGGTTTATGGTTTCCTTTAGTTCTAGAGCATCTTTACTCATCTTTTGCCTCGAAGATCGATCCAGTGGTGTGAGAGGCGTATTAAAGTCTCCCAGAATTATTGTATTTGGGTCTACTTGGGATCTTATGTCCAGAAGGGTTTGTTTTACGAATGTGGTTGCACCCACATTTGGGGCATAAATATTTACTATCATTATATCTTCTTGGTGTATTGTTCCTTTTAATAAAAGGAAGTGCCCTGATTTGTCTCTTTTGATGTGTTTTATTTTAAAGTCTGTTTTGTTGGATATCAGGGTTGCTACCCCTGCTCTTTTTCGGTCACTGGTGGCATGGTATATCTTTTTCCATCCTTTCACCTTCAACCTGTGAATGTCTTTGGCTGTGAGGTGAGTTTCTTGCAGACAGCATATGTTTGGATTATGTTTCCTAATCCACATTGCCAGTCTATGTCTTTTGATTGGTGAGTTAAGTCCTTTGACATTAAGTGATATTATTGAAATATGCTTTTTGTTTTCTGCCATTTTGTGTTCTGTCTACTCTTGGGTGTTGTGATCTTTCTTCTTTACTTAAATGGCCCACTTATTAACTTCCTCGCTTCTCTGATTCTGGAGTCTGCTTCTTTTTTCTTCCTTATGATTTATTTCTTTAAGAATTTTCTCTAGTGTTGGCTTTGAATTCATGAATTTTTTGAGATTCTGTTTATCCTGAAAGACTTTGACTTCCCCATTGATCTTGAATAGTAGTTTTGCTGGGTAGATTAATTTGGGCTGGAAGTTATGTTCTTCCAGGGTCTGAATCACGTCATACCAGTCTCTCCTAGCATTCCTGACCTGGGTTGTATAGTCTGGGGTGATTCTTATTGTTTTGCCTCTATATGTCACCTGTCCTTTTGTTCTTACTGCTTTTAAGATTCCTTCCTTGGCCTCTATGCTGGTCAATTTGGTTATTATGTGGCGTGGAGTGGTTTTTCTTTGGTCCTGTCTCAGTGGAGTTCTGTATGCCTCCTGTACTTGAAGATTCAAGTCTCTTTCCATATTTGGAAAATTCTCTGAGATTATTTCCTTGAAGATATTACATATGCCCTTGGTCTGTACCTCTATCCCTTCCTCAATGCCTATTATCCGTAAATTAGGGCGCTTCATATTATCCCATAATTGCTGGATGTTTAGGTTTTGTTGCTGTAAAGATTTCTGTATATCGCTGACTGTGTTTTCGGTTTGGGATGTACTGTCTTCTAATATTGATATTCTGTTTTCCATTTCATCTAATCTTCCAGAGTTTCTTTCTATTGCTGTCTTCATTTCACTTATTGCCTCTTTCATTTCATTCCAGACCTCTTTCTGATTCTTTTTTAGTGTTTCTATTTCACCTTTAACCTCCTCTATACTTGTTTTAAAACCTTTCATCATATTGAACAACAAGATTCTGAACTCCCCTTCTTGCATTTCTAGTAGGTCAGTATTCGTGATTTCTGCTGTCTCTTCATAACTCCTGGTTCTCATATTTATAGTGTTCTCTGTCCTGTTTTTCTGATTTCTACCCATCGTTCGTGAGTAATGTGTTTAGTCAAATCTTAATATTAGGAGTTTAGGAGTGTCGGCCAGTCAGCAGAGCCTTTCCAGTGTTGAAAGTGGGTGATGTGGGAGGAGCTGGGGTGATGGGTAAAGGAGTCAGATTAGGTGGAGGATATGTTAGGTTGAGAAGGACTTTAAGTATGATAAAGTAATAACTTGCTATGAATGAGAGAGAGTTAACTACTAGGACTCTTGTTGTTAGTAGAGTAGTTATGGATATAAAAAATACTTTGAGTTTTAAACCATGAGGTATATTATGGGGAAAAGTTTTGGGGGAGAAATGTATGTAGGTTAGTGTGGGAAGGTTTGTAAATAGGGATGCTGGTAGGAGCAGGCAGACATAAAAAAAAAAAAAAAAAAAAAAAAAGAATCCGCTCAAGATACCAAGACTATTATGTAATCCAAGAAAAAGGAAGGTAAACCAATCAAAGGAGGAGAATGAAAGAAAAGGAAGGAAAAGGGAAGAAAGAGGAAAAAGGAAGAGGAATAAAATAAAAGGAACTAGCAGCCGTGTGAAATAAAGAAATAAGGCAAACTATCCAATGTATATATATATAAAACAACAAGTTAAAGTAAGAGAAGTTTGGATTAAAAGAAGAAAGAAAAAGAAAAAAAAAGAAAACAGCAATAACCATACTAAAACAAAAGCACTTTAAAAGCAAAAGAAAACATAACATCCACATTAAAAGTAAAACAAACAGTCCTACTTATTTACGCATATGGGGTCAGGTCCATATAATATGTGTGTATCTGATTGCTTGGTAGCTTTCAGGATACCGTCCAATGTCTCTTAGTTTTCTTTGTACTCTATTTTTATCTTCTTAAGTCACTCTGGGTGTTTGGACACCTTTTTCTCCTTTAGCTGCTTTAGGTTTATGTGTCCGGGTGTCTGGTTTCACTGTTATTTGATTCTGTACAGTTCACAGATTCTGCGAAATTCTAACCTGTGGTCAGCACATCTGCACTCACCACCCTCGCCTCCAGCCTGTGCTTCCCTACAGCAGGGGTGGAGAGTGACTAAAGTGTAATTGGCACTTCCCCCTGAGGTCCTGAGCAGATTTTGTGGCCCGATGGATTTTCTTGTGTCTCTGGAAATTCCAGCTGGGCTAGCCAGGTGTGGTCCCAAGATGTGCCCTGGGCAAATGAATGCTGGTTCCTGGGTGGCCACACTTACTGCCAGAGCTCTGCCTATTCCAAGAGTGCAGGCTGGATGCCCTGTTAATACTGGACCCTAGTGAGAGTGGGTGCAGCTGTCTATTGCTGCTGGTATGTTCTTCCAAGGTGTATTGAGCTGTGTTCTCACTTAGAACTAAGCATCTGGCTACCAGGAGGTTGGGAATACCCCGCGGTGGGCCAGGGGTGCAGGGTAGGTGCTCAAGGTTCCAGTGTGCGGTGTCCAGCAATGGTCTCTGCGTCCCGCGGGACGTAGAGGCTGGGGGTGCCCCAAGGAGATTTCCGGGTCTCCCAGTGCTTTTGCAGCCTGGAGGGTAGGCTCTGGCAAGGTGGCAGGGGTTAGCCACAGAAGCAGGCTCCAATTTAGGAGGGCAGTGTACAGGCGCTGATTACTAGTAGGGGACAGGCAGGAAGCGCGAGGAGAGTGCTCTGAGGCTTGAGCCCGTGGTGGGGGTTTGAGACTGCGACTCCGCACACGCTAGGACCCCAGTTACTAGGGCGCCCTCAGGTACCTGTCTTGGTGCAGGAATCCGTGTGAGTCTCTGTGCCGATGTGATCCGGTCGCTGGTGGGCAGACAGAGTTCTGGAGGGTGCTGCTCGCTGCTTAGGATGCGGTCCTAAGTCCGTTTTTATTCCCGGATTATCTTGCCGTGGAAATATCGGGCAGGCAGCTCCTTGGACAGCTGCCAAAGCAGCCCGCGGTTCAGCGTTCTGGTCCGCGGTCAGATTGTATCTGCAGCAGGTCCCGTGTCCGATCTTTGTTCTTCTTGTTCAAGTTCAGGGTTCCGCCGAGGTACAGGATGTGTTTTGGTTCCTGGTATGTATTTGTTTTGTTGATTTAGACACTGCTTTCTCAGTATTTAAACTTTATTTACTTCAGCTACTGAGAGGTGCTGTGTCCCTCAGTCGCCATTTTTACACACTCATGAACTTAAAACATAAAAAGAAAGTGCATTAAGGAAGAAAACAATAGCACTATTGGACTTACTAGGTAAATAAGGAGGAAAAAATGTAGTGAAATATCTCTGTGGTTGCAAGCCTGCTCCTAGAGACCTAGATGGGGTCTCCCTACCTTCTTCCCTCATAGGCAGTGACCAGGGTATCCCTGAATCCCAAATTCCGTGAGTGATGAGCTATTTCTTCTGCCTGGATGCAGTCCTGGCAAAATGTCAGAGCAGAGAATGTCACTGAAAACCTAGGCCACCCCCAATCCCTCCCAGCTTGGGTCTGTGAACTGAAAATCTGAGAGGCCCAATCTTTGGTCACGGGGGGTATAGCCAAATGAAGATCCCTAAGGGTCTGCAAATCTAAGAGCCAGGAACCCAGGTGCCTCCCACTTTCCTTCTTGGCTGTCCAGCCAGACACATTCTTCTTCCTCCAAGGGAGAAGTCCAAGTCAGGGAGTTCCCAGAGGCAGCCTTCCACCTCCAGGCAGGATTCGACTCCACCATCCTAAGTTTGATAAGTGAAGGTGCAGTCAGCTGAGGCTTAGGAGAAGAAGAATGTAGGTCAGGCCCTCCAGGTGTGGACTCTCTGCCATTTTGCATCAAGTTGACCTGTTAACCTGCGGAGGTTAAGTGCTCTCACCTCTAGCAGGAGGATGGACATGCCTTCCAAGGAAGGAGCGCTTTCAAGGAAAATTTTATATATATATATAAACTTAGGGTTGAGTTAGCATTAGATCCTCAACAAGTTTTTACTTCATATTTAAAGCTTAGAGGACTACATCAAATGACATCACGTGTAATTTCCTGAATCGAAGAAACACTACAAGAGTAAGGTAAACTTTATTGTACTGCAGTGTAGATCTAGGATAGATTGATGGTCTCAACCTGGGGAAATTTTGCCCCTGCAAAATGTCTAGGATGTCCTCAAGGTGAATTAAGCAGACCCTGCACTAGAGATGGGGCAAGAAAGTTTTCTCCATGGAGCCATAATACTGACTGTTTTAAAAGTTCTTTACACTTCAGCATTGATAGAATGATGTCCATGCTGCAGGCCCCCTGCTAGGTAGGTGCGGAAGTACAGGAATTTATCAGTATTTTCTTACCTCTTGAAAATCCATGAGGAAAATGTAGGAAGAGCAGAGGGCAGAAGCCAGGTGGGCCTGATTTGAGCAAGTTGGCAGAGGCGAGGAAGTGATATTGTGTGTAGGTTACTTTTTCCATAACCTTATTGGTAAAGGGGTCATGGGGAGGAATGAAGGAAGAGAGGGATTACTCAGGTACCAGCTGGGGATGCTGAGTCCAGTGGGTTAAAGGATTGAGTACTGACTGGAGTGGCAGGAGGTAGTTCATATGTCCAAGATGTAGGTGAAGATGCAGGACGCTAGTCTGAGGATGCTGAGGGCACAGAAAGATGGGAGCTTGCATTGCTGAATGACTGGATCTTACAAGGAAAGAATTAACAACTTTCAAACTGAGTGTGGAAAGAAAAGGGCAGATCAGAACAGGCGGTTGTTGAGCTGAAGGGAGATGTTGACATCCCAGGTAAGGGGCTGGCCCCACAGCCCAGCTGAACCCAGGGCCCAGGGGAGAGAAAAGATGACCTGTGTCTTAGTTCCTTCCAGCAGCTACGATCAAGTGCCATGATTTGAATGGCTCGTAAACAACAAAATTTCTTACATATCTGCAGGCTGGAAGTTCAAGACCAGATCCTCACTGTCTTCCCACTAAAACTTTATATGACCTCAGGGGGTCATATGAAGCTCAGTGGGGCCTCACTGGGGCCTCTTTTATAAGGACACTGATCCCACCAGGAGGGCTCCATCCTCAGGACCCTCCCCGGGGCCCCACCTCCTAGTATTGTCCCTTGGAGGTTAGTATTACAGTGCATGATTTTGGAGAAGACACACAGTGACCACAGCATCTCTGTACTTGGGACAAGGAGTGGAGCTCTGTGATACCCAGCTTGTTGGCCTTGCTGAGGAGAAGGGCAGGGGGAGGTAAAGGCTGGGGGGTGTTCTTTGTACTCAATCCTGGGGGAATAGAATGGCCTTAGTGTTTACTGTTGACCCTCAGTCACCTGAATGGAGAGGCAGAGCAGGTGAGCTTTGTGGGGTATCTCTGAACAGAGGACAGGGTAGGATAAAATCAAGGGAGCATAACAATGGTCTACTGAGAGTATCACTGAGCCGCTGACCTCAGGAAGAGGCAGAAAGTGCCGACAGAGAAGGCAGACTGTGGTAGTACTTTGGAGCGTGCCTGGCAGGACTCGTGGCTGGCGGGAGGCGGTGGCTTTCTTTGCCACTCCCACTCCCCTTGCTAAGGCTGCTGTCCTTTGTCTCTTTTCCACCTCAGGGATGTCTTCCCCCAAGGTCTTCCTGATGAGTATGCCTTTGTCACCACCTTCCGGTTCAGGAAAACATCTCGGAAAGAAGACTGGTACATCTGGCAGGTCATCGACCAGTATGGCATCCCACAGGTACATGCGGCGCTGCTGAGTCTCACGAGTGCCTGACTCAGTGTCCGTCTCTCAGGATGTGGTCTGTTTTCTCCATGGATCCTAGTCCTGGGTCTAGAGAGATGGAGGCTCTAGAATATGGAGCCTCAAAAGAAAGTCACTCACACGACCCAACAGGGCCAGATTCTTCTTCCAATGATAATCCAGGAGAAGGAATTCTGGAGAGAAAGGAGGACTTGTTTCTGTCCTCAGGGACTCTTGCCTAACCAGAGAAGTGGCCACCAGCTCTGCTCTCCCGTGATATTTGCTCTTTGGGCAGCAACAGCAGTACAGCTTCATGATGTAGTGGGAGAAACTATAGCAGGGTCAGATAGACCTGAGCCAAGTCTTGGGTCTTCTTCTGTCTTGCTGTGGGTCCTGGGACCAACTTGGTCTGAATCTTTGATTTCTTAGATGGGGAAGTAAAATAGTGGAGAATACCAGCCATGAATGGCTAGTGAAAGGATCTGATGAAGTAACGTGTGCAAACAGTACCCAGAGCAGTGTCTGATGCACACATGTGGGTAAGTCTTTGGCCTTTACAGGAATGAGGTTTTGAGACATGTTTTCATCCACCACTGGAGTCTTTGGGCTTTTAGTTCCCACAAGGGAGTGTTGTTAGTCAAAGCACACAGCCAGGTAAGGAATGTCAAATCCCAGAGTCAGAGCCATCAGCGCAGCATGACGGTTGGAGATGAAAGCGAGGCTACTTTTCAGGCTCTGACTTTCCATTCCCTGCCAACTCGGAGTCCATGGAGTCCATGGACCAGCCCTGGCTCTCTCCCCTTCAGGAAAACCAGCTGTGTGCAGATGTTGTTCACCTTCAGCTGGGGGAGACTGTGTCTAAATTTTCAAGTAGGGCTAAAATAAAACCAAAACACACTTAAGTGGTCAGAATTCGTGACAGGCATGGACTATGGTTTGAGATAGCAAGTTTCTCCAAAAGAGCCAGTGCTCCCTTGCGGTTCAAGCTGGACTGTGGTACCGTACACACCGTTGACCATCATGTACATGTGTGTAGTATGGTAAGAGGATTGGCCTGGACGCCTTAAAGATTTTAACCTGCTTAGTCCTCATCACAGTCCATGAATAGGTTCTACTATCCTCATCTCACAGAGGAGGAAACTGTGCCACAGAGAGGCTAAGGGATGAGCCTAAGTGTCCCCAGGCTATAAAAGCAGGAGGTGGGATTTGAAACCAGGCAGCTGAACTCACCAGTCTGTGTTTTCAGCCACATGCTCAGCCGTCCCTGCTCTGAGCCTTTCCCGGTAAAGACTTCTCCAGCATCCCTGGTCAACTGAGATGTAGGCGCATGGTCAGTATTAACTGCCAAGAGGCCTGGTTCCCTAAGTGTGGGAGGCTGAAGGAGGGGTCCAGAGGCTTCTGCAGAGGCTATTTTCCTGGGGAGCAGACAGCTCACCCTGTCCCAGCCACCACCCTCTCCAGTTACATAGAGCTGTTTCACTGGTTTCTCAGGTCTGGTGGAGTGGGACCAGGGCCCTGCGCCACATTCTTGTGGGTGAGCTCGTGCCACCCCCGGTCTGGGTTCTCTTCTTTCATGGCATTTGCAGACCTTTGTCGCCTCACCGCCTGACACGTCTGCACCCTTCCCTCCTTCTGTTAGAATGAGCCGTGGGTGGGTTGAAATACCACAGGGCCAAGTAGAGGTTGAGTTTGCTTTGAAAGACTGGAGGCTCCTGCTGGAGGAGACACCTGGCAATGTGCTTTCATTCGGCAAGCTGGGCTGAGCATCCGGCCCGGGAGTCGCTGGCGATGGTCACCTCTATGCCTTTGGAGATGCGAGGCAGGTGCGAAGGAAGTGGGTTCAGGCCCGTGAGAAGGTGAGCTGTATGAAGAACAGTGCTAATTGCATTCTGGGTTCTCCGCTGTCATCATGGAGCTGCAGACCCAGAGGAGCACGCCTGGGGCTCACTCGGTGTTTACGGACACCTCGAAAGCTGCTGTTCTCTCTCACTTGTCATTTGGGGAAGCTGAGGATATTCACTCATTTCAGAGGTGATAAAAGGACAAGAAAGCTGAAACCCAGGGGTGTGTGTGTGTGTATATCGAGGGGTGGTTAGGGACCAGGTTCCAGAGATGGAAGGAGGCCATGCAGGGACTTTGTGTTGGAGAAAAGGCTCTGAGGAGGTACAGCCTGAGAAGCAAGAGACCAGCGAGGAGACAGTAGGAGTGATCCAGGCAGGGGTGATATAGACCCAGCCAGGTAGGGGCAGTGACATGGGGAAAAGTAATCAGACTCCGGATGTGTTTTGAAACTGGAAGCAACAGGATTTGCAGATGAGCCTGAGAGATGAGAGCCTTCCTTGAGGCCACCCAGCTAGTACTGGTAAACATGAACCTTGCTTGGACCTGCTGGATGCCTACCTCGCTCCAGTTGTTGCTAGAGATAGGAACAGTGAAGGGAAACTCAGGACCTCAGGAGGCTCTGAAGGTGGCCGGGCACTAGGGGCAAACCTGTTTCTCAGGAAACAGAAGTCAGTGTTTGGCATGGAACTTTCAGATTATGTGTATCAAAAGTGTTAGGTTATTAGACAGGGATTCATAGTTTTACATTTTTTCCCCCTCTCCGTAACATAAAAGCAGGTGAGACATCCCCCAAAAGAATCTGTGGTCCCTATTAGTTATAATGAAGCCAGGCAGGGTCTAGAAAGAGAACCCAAAAGACCTGGGCTGTGTTATACAGACTAAGGTGGATTTTCTGCACAGGTGGGCACCTTCCTCTAGCCTCAGGGGCATTCATTCATTCAATCATTCAGTTCCTTTTTATTGTGTGCCACCACATGACATGTGCTCTTCCAGCCACTAGGGTTAAAGAGAGAAGAGAAAGTGCCCATTAAAAGGATGGGGAAGGCTGGACATGGTGGCGCACACTTGTAATCCCAGCATTAGGAGACCAGAGTATCCCAGATTGTGGACAGCCTCAGCTATTTAGCCAGGCCCTTCACAACTCAGTGAGACCCTGCTTCAAAAAAAATTAAAAGACTAAAAAACAGAGCTGGGGGTGTAGCTTGGAGGTATAATGTCCCTGGGTTTCATCCCTGGTACCGCAAAAAAAAAAAAAAAAAAAAAAAAAAAAAAGATGGGGAGGCAGATAGTAAACAGGTAAACATAAGAAATCAACAAAAAAGTTTCACACACTGCTGCAGTGCTGTGTAATAAATCAACAGGCCTGGAGATATGAGAACACAGGACCAGGTTAGAATCCAATTATAGGTATTTATGAATTCATGAGGAAGGTTTCCCTACCTTGGAGTCTGAACTTTCTTGCTTAAATTATTCTAAGATTTGGAACAGTGCCCAGCATGTAAGTGCTACAGTAATTGTTTACATATGGACTTATGCAATTCATCCTCTTATCAATCTAAGAAGAAGGTGCGATGGGTTCCCTTTTTACAAATGAGAAAACAGTACAGGGAGTTAATGACTTGCCCCAGGTCAGGTAGCTCATATGAAGTTTACTGTCTTGAGTGACACTGATTTATTGGATTGGGACCCATGTTTCTGACAGGCATTTGGATGAAGTAACAGGGTTAAAGAGACAGCGTGGATAAGGGGTGCATGCTAAGGAATCCAGCAAAGAATGTAGGATGAGCAGTCTCAGCCACTGGGGAGGGGTTGGAGGAATAAATACCCCACCTCTCCCTTTCTGCTGTCCCCACTGACCTTCCTCCAGCCGTGCCCCTGTCAACAGTTTCTAGCACCTCCCAGGAGTCCATTCCTCTCTCAGTGGATCAATTCACTGATGAGAGCAGAGCCTTCCTGGTCCAGCTTCTTCCCAGGAGCCCAGCTCTGGTCACTGCTGCTGGGGACCAACACATGAGACCTGGGGGGACACTCTAGATACAAACCAGGACAGCTTTCATCACATTCATTACCGCTGCCTGACACCTGGTGTGGGGCTTACCTGTCACACACAGGGCGTTCGGCAAGCATGGTAGAAGGGATGAAGAAATTATCAAAGAGGTGAGGACATAAGCATTCATTCATTCTCCAAAAGACGCAAAAGCAGAATATCTGTTTGGACTTGCTCTTGGCAGAGGCATCGTGCAAAGGGCTGGGGTCCTCCAGTGACCCAGAGACAAGGCCCTGCCATCAAGGGACATTATTCCCTTGGAACCCATACTCTATATTCAAGATGAGAGACAGAGCAGATTAACTGATGGCGCCTCAGACTGGTACCTGGCATCTGGCCAGAATCCGGCTGTGTTTCAGCCAACCCTGGGTTTAAAGAGTCAGAAGCTACTAAGGATTTTAGTTGGTCTTAAAACTCGGGTCCCTCTGAACCAATTGACTGCAGTCTCACAAAACCTCTCTTCCCTGCACAGCCCCTCCAGGCAGGTGAGACTGGCCCCTGGGCTGGGGTAAGAGTTGTCGGTGCATTTGATGCAGGGTTTAGAGCAGCCTGAGGGATAGCTCCTGATGCCATTATGTCAAAGCGAAGAGCAAGGTTCAGAGATGTGAGCGACTGGCCTGAGGTCGCACAGCAGTTAGGTAGCTGACGAGAATCGCAGCTAGGATCTGACTCGGCTTCCTGAGGTCTGATCTGGATCTTTGTTCCTCTCCCATTCCTCTCCCTGCATGGTCCCACGAGGCTCAGGGCGTGTAGCAGGTGTTCAGGGAACCTCTGGGGCCCTCTCCCGCAGGTTTCCATCCGGCTGGATGGCGAGAACAAGGCGGTCGAGTACAACGCTGTGGGGGCCATGAAGGATGCCGTCAGGGTGGTCTTCCGAGGGCCCCAGGTCAACGACCTCTTCGACCGGGACTGGCACAAGATGGCCCTGAGCATCCAGGCCCAGAACGTCTCCCTCTACGTCGACTGTGCACTGGTACAGACTCTGCCCATCGAGGAGAGGGAGAACATCGACATCCAGGGCAAGACGGTGATCGGCAAGCGCCTGTACGACAGCGTGCCCATTGACGTGAGTGCCAGGCTGTGCAGAGGTTCACTTAGGCAGAATGCAGAGACACAGTGGACTTCAGAGACCAGCGCAGTCACATCACGAGGGGGCAGGGAGAGAAAAGGAGACTATGCCTATCAGGAAGAGGGGAGGAGGGCGCGCCCATCAGGGACAGGGGAGGAGGGCGCACCCATCAGGGACAGGGGAGGATGGCACGCCCATCAGGGAGAGGGGAGGAGGGTGCGCCCATCAGTGACAGGGGAGTGGAGGCACCCATCAGGGAGAGGGGAGGAGGGTGTGCCTATCAGGGACAGGGGAGGAGGGCACCCTCATCAGGGAGAGGGGAGGAGGGTGTGCCCATCAGGGACAGGGGAGGAGGGCGCCCTCACCAGGGAGAGGGGAGGAGGGTGTGCCCATCAGGGACAGGGGAGGAGGGCGCCCTCACCAGGGAGAGGGGAGGAGGGTGTGCCCATCAGGGACAGGGGAGGAGGGCGCCCTCACCAGGGAGAGGTATGTGGCTGAGTGGAGACAGGGCTGTAGCACAGCCCCTAGCCTCCCTTGGACTCTCTTTAGAAGGGAGATCCCAGCCTGGCGTGGTGGCGCACGCTTGTAATCCCCACGCTTGGGAGGCAGAAACAGGAGGATCGTGCATGTTTGTAGCCAGCTGTGCTGGCTTAAAAGACCCTGTTTCCAAATAAAAATATAAAAAATAGGTCTGGGAGTGTAGCCCGGAGGTAGAAGGGCTCCCAGGAACCCCAGTAACAAAAAAAAAAAAAAAAAAAAAAAAAGAAAAAGAAGGAAGAGCCCCGGGTTGCCTCAAAATCCCGCAGCAGAGCTCAGATTAGAAGAGACCCCACAGAGGAAGCAGGACCTGACACGTGGGCATGAGAATTCCTAAAAGGCATCCCTTTTCCCGATCCCTTTCTAGTTTGACCTGCAGCGGATTGTGATTTACTGTGACGCCAGGCACGCAGAGCTGGAGACTTGCTGTGACATCCCATCGGGGCCGGTGGGTGTGGACGGGCTGCGCGAGAGGGGTCGTGGGCTGCCGAGTGGACATGCAGGGCCAGGGGGTATTGGCCTTCAGGGTATGGCCTGCTGAGAACTGGGCGATCAAGTTGGGGCCCGTGATTCCTTTTCTCACAGGTGTGTGTTGGGGAAGCTGAGTCAAGCAGCCCTCCTGAGAGGCTGCTGCACCCTGGACCTTGGTCAGGATGAACCCAGAACTATAGATCAAGTGATGAAACTCAGCTGTGGGGAGCCTGGGAAGAGAAAACGGGAGAGTGTCCCTAAGGAGGGAGCAATCCTCTGAGCTGCCAGCACTCAGAGGAGAGCCCTGCAAGCTGGGCATCAGGACAGGGAGGGCAGGAGGTAGACAATCCCAGAGAATAGAGCTGGCCCCTTAGGGTCCTCATCGCAGGGTCTGCTGCCCCTTGGGCCTCACTTTCTAGCACTGTTGGCCTCCTCCCTCTAGCTCAACAAACCCTAGCTCCAAGACTTGCTTGACAGGTGGCAATCATGACTGAGCCACCCCCTGGAGGGCTGGAGGGAGAAGTCAGCAAACAAACATAGTGCTTGCCTAGCCTCGCTCCGTATGCAGCAAGCACATGTTTATTATGTCCATCTCATTGTGGAACACAGGTGTACTGTGGGTTCTGGGGATCTGAATTCAGATAGCCTTGGTTGTGAGGAGAGAGAAAGAGAGATGAAAGGAAGAGAAAGAGAAAACACAGGGGCCAGAGAATGTAGGAAAATATGGAATAGGATATGTGATAGGGAAGGAGCCACATGTCAGGTGCAAGGCCAAGAGGTTGAAGTTCCTCTGGTTGCTTCTTTAAGGTCTCCTTGTGATGTTCTGAAGGAAACACGCTGTCCCCATTCTATAGAGAAGAACACTGAGGCTCAAGGGTCTAAACTGTTCCTACAGGTCCCTAAGAAGCCCAGGAAGGCTCACCCACCCTGCATGCTCAGTTGTCCTTAGGGTCCTATGAGTCCCCTCTGCCTGCCTGCTTTCTGAGGAACTCCTGAGACCTTGCTCCTTGCCAGGAACCAGTCGTTGGGTGAGCCGCCAAATTCTAACCCACGGGCCTTTCCTTACAGTGCCAGGTGACTGTGGTGACAGAGCCTCCACCCCCACCTCTGCAGCCCCCCACCCCTGGTAGTGAACAGATTGGGTTCTTGAAGACCATCAACTGCTCCTGTCCACCTGGAGAAAAGGTACCCACCACCCATAGTCCATCCTCCACTCCCAGCCTGCAGCCCCTGAGCTTCATGAGGCCGACCTGGTCCACAGGACCACTGGACTGGTGGAGTGGGAGCTTCCCATCATGCTCCTGGTCTGCCAGGTCATGGTGGCTTTCAGCTTGGAATACCATTTTTGTTCCTTGGACCCCCTGATTTTTTACTTTGGGGCACACTGGACAAGGGTGTGGTCAGACCTGGACTTAGTGTTTCCTGGCTCCACCTCGTATCACCTCCACTCCTGTGCTCCTACATCAACTAGATTTGCTTTGTGAACAAGATGCTCTGTAGGGCAACAATGAGGATTTGGAAGTGCTTGGTAGGAGCACACCCTCAGCCCCTCCAACCCAGTGTTTCCTTTAATTAGCCACATGCTATAATCTGTGTGTGTGTGTGTGTGTGTGTGTGTGTGTGTGTGTGTGTGTGCTTGAAATTTTATGTATTAATTTCTAACTTTGAAAAGCAGTGTATTTCTGTGGATACCGTCTCCATTATCTATTGGGTTATACTGAATGTCTCATCATGTGCCTGAGGCTCTAACTTATTCATTTTAGTTTTTTGTAGATTAGGGACTCTTGATAAGAAAAAAATGTTTCTCACTATTTAAGCAAAAGAAACATAAAAAACATACAGAGGATGACAATAAGTAGAACTGTGTTAGAAAGTAATACATAAAATGTTATAATATCAAACATAGAAGCAGAAACCAGTGGGGGTTACCACAGGGAGAGGCAGGGGCCCTGGGAATGGGGAGACATTAAGGGTTCAGTCAGACAAGAAGAGTCAATTCTAAGTACTGGAGAAGTATGTTATTGGCTTGACTCACTCATTCTATGTTGTATACATATACAAATACATTCTAGCATCCGTGTGTGGGAGATTCTCTGTGGGGTTCCCTAAGACCTCCATCCCCAGGGCCCTTAAACTCAGCAGGTGGCCCTCTCTACCCATCTTCCTGCATGGGCATCTCCTGGTGAGGTAGGTGGGACTCAGTGGCTTTGTCTGGACTGCCAATCCATAGGACAAAAGATGAAATGGCAGTTGAAGGGAACTAGAACAGACACACACTTTAGATTTTGTTTTGCTTTCGTAAGTTGTCCTGGCAGACAGGCTCTCCCCTTTCTTTCCTACCCTCTGTTATTTTTATATCCTCCTTCCCTTCTTTCTAGTCTACTCAGACAGCCGCACTCTATGCACGCAGAGACCCATAAAGAGTTCTCGTCAAAAGAGGTTGTCCAACTCTGGCCCAACTTACCAAAGGCCCAAGTCAAAGGCGGTCTAGCTGAGGCTTTTTCTGAGATGTAGTTGAAGTTGAGAGACCCCGGCCTGGGCCAGGGTGTGTGCATCAGTGCCTACAGCTGTCCCTCCCCCATCCAGCGCAGGCCCAGATCTGCCCCGGCCTGCAGATCCGTTCCGCATGCCAAAGAAATCTCAGAAGCAGCTGTCTAAACCCACATCCTCTGAATCCTTGTTTACATTTGGAATCCCCAATGAGAGGGGTAACAGCACAGTGAGGTTTGATCACCAGCCAAGGTGCACAGACAGGGAAGAAAACCCAAACCAGCTCTGCCCAGGCCTGGGCTCCCCTCAGAGCCAGCCCGTGCTCCCACAGGGACCCCGAGCAGGGGTGTAGGTCCAGCAGGCCTCTCCCCTTTCTCCTCTGCCTTCCTACTCTCTAACTCACAACCCCCTGGGCTCTTCACTGAAATACTCCATGTGGCCTAAAGACCACCCCCTCCTCTACTTCCACCCTGTGTCACCCAAGTATCCTCTAGCCTTCTCTCAAAGTTTCCTGCCCAGGTTTCCAGGTCAGGCAGCATCTTCTGGTTCTCACCTTCTGACATGTGCATATGAAGCATCTTCAGCCTCGAGCATCTTCTCCCACCTTCAGCTTCTTACCTGGCTGGTGCTTGCGGCTCCCAGTCATGGCCAAGGAATCCTGCTTGGCAGCATGCTACGTATATAATGGTCCTCTACCCTCCCCTTCTCCTTCCCGTCCACCATTTACCATCTTTATTCTGTATTCAGCCGTGCTTTCCAAGGCACCAAGTCCCCCCTCTCCCTCGAGGTGCCATCTCCCATCACAGTGACCACACTGACTGCAACGGTGTCCTCACCTTTGCTTCCATAGAGTGCTGAGTTCCAGAGGGCAGAGTGAACCTTTGCATGTCCGTATGTTTGGTGACTTCTGCATCTGCTACAGAGGTTATTAGCTAATGGCTGACTTGATGGTCAAGTGGATCAGAGTGTGGAAAGACAGATGGATGGACAGATGGGAGTGAGGGGTGGGGAAACACACTCTTGGTGGGACAAGCTTATCATTTAACTAATAGTCTCAGCTTTATATTTTGGGCAGCGTCACCCAGTAATTATGTAAACCAATAGCAGGCAGTGGAATTTTCTTTTTTTAATTTTTAAAAAAATTTTTGGTGGTACTGGGGTTCCTGGAAACTCTTCTACCTTTGGGCTACACTCCCAGACCCATTTATATATTTGTGAAAACAGGGTCTCTTAAGCCAGGGCAGCTGGCTTTGAAGCTGCGCAGTCCTCCTGTCTCCACCTCCCAAGCGTGGGGATTACAAGCGTGTGCCACCACGCCCAGTGGAATTTTCTTTTTAAGGGAAGTAACCCAATTCCTTTATTCAAACATCGTTACTTATTTCTTGCCATGGACATTAAGCACCCTCTACATGCATCACCTCATGCCGTACACAGAGGCTTTAAGTCAGGTAGAACGTAGCCCTTGGAACATAGGCTGCTCTCTGGCAAGGGAGTGGCGACTGGGAGGAAGCCAGGCTTGAGCCAGGGAGCCTGCCGTTGGCCTGCTTCAAATCTCCCCAGCACAGTGGGCTGGACGACCAGAAAGAGGGCCGAGGGGAGCAGCGATGAGCTCTTCCTCCTCCACCTGCATTTCTATAAAACTATAGCATGGGATCTAGGGCAGAGCTCTGACCACAGCAGAATGTTCCCAAGGGTTAAGTTGCCCATTCAGTTTGCCAAACATTTCCACTATTTGAAGATGAACACCTCCAATGTCTTTGGGGTCCCTGCTCGCCTCTCTATGAGCACATATTTTTGGTGAGCGTGAGTGGTGTCCAAGGCCCTCTGTGGATACGAGGAAAGGCTAAATATGTGCAGAACTATTTATCTCTACTTACATATGCAAATGAAATTTGTGAATACAATTAAATATATGTGTGCAAGTAAATATATAATATTATATATGTATATATACACACACCTGAAGTGGTCAAATGTGTAGCTGTGTTACTAGCGTGTGCAGCATGCGTGTAAACAGATGTGGTGTCACTCTTCATTAATGTGCTGAGATCCTCCACACACACAGTCATATGAATCACGCTGCATTTGCTTTCTATATATATAGCAAAGTTTATAGGTAGCGTAAGTTAAAAATTTTATTTTAAATCCAATAACAAGCTATTTTACACATTTCTAAAACTGAACATTGTTTACATTTAGAAATTGCTTATAGGCATGCCGTGCTTTGTCTTTTAGTGAACAATAATTATGCAAACCAATAACAGGCAGTGGAATTTTCTTTTTAAGGGAAGTGGTGATATATTCAGGTTAAAAAAAAAAACTCATGGAAAGCATTTTATTTTTATTTCTATTGGATGTTGAAGAAATTATAACTGTATCTATTTATGAGATACACACTGATGCTAGATACATACATACATACAAGGGTGGAATGCGTGAGTCAAGCTAAGTAACATACTTCTCCAATACTTAGAATTGACTTTTCTTGTCTGACTGAAACCTTTAATGTGTCCCTGCCCCCAGGGCCCCTGACTCTCTCTGTGGTAACCCCCACTGCTTTCTGCTTCTATGTTTGATATTGTAGCGTTCTGGTATGAGTGAGGGTACACGGTGTTTGACTTTCTGTGCCTGGGTTATTTGTCTTTTATCCACCACTGGCTGCCTGCAGAGGCAGGCCCAGCGTTTCCCATGTGGGTCTGCAGTTCAATGGGGCTTCCCGCTCTCGCTGACCGATGCCCTGGTTTAATTCGTTGCTCAGCTCTCAGCTTGCTATAGGAGTGGCTTTGAGCCCGTGGGCAGGTAACTGCCTGGTGATGAGTGCCTGAGCCACTTAGCACACAGCCTTATTTGTTTCTTTTGTCTTTTATTCTTCCTTTAGGGTGAGAAGGGCTTTGCTGGCCCCGTGGGACTCCCCGGTCCGAAGGTCAGTACGACATGGCAGAGGAGCCCCTCGGGTCCTCGGTGATCCTTGCTCCACTCCCTGCATGCAGTGTTCTGCGAGTGTTTAGTCTCAGAGCCTGGTGAGCTGCTAGGATAATCGCACGTGGCAAAAGGTGTGAACCTCTGAACTGCTCAGCCCCAAAACATGAGCAAGAAAGGGCAAGGTTGCTGGGGCGGGCCCAAGCCCAGAGCCCCTTTACTCCAGTAGGCTCACCACTCAGGGGTTCTTGAGTTCTGCACCAGCCCTGGCAGGCTGATGAGTTCCAGAAATGTCCAAGGGCTAGGATTTTAATACTTGTTTTGCATGATATTCTTGTACAAAAATAAAATTTACAAAATCACTAATTGCACTAAGCCTCCCTCCCTCGTCATGGTGCCATCCTCTCCCAGTTCAGTTTGGGGGGCAGAGAATTGAGACCTGGGAGGTGCCAGCTGCCTGCAGTCGCTGTGTGTGGGAGTTCCCCATTACTGCAGGGCCATCACCTGGGTTGTTGTGTGAAGGAGGGTCTGAGTGTGGGGGAGACACCTAAAGACAGCTGGGCCTCTCTTTCTCCTGCTCCGTCTTCCTCCCCTTCTCCATGTAGATTTCCCTCAGCAGTACTCTTCTCTCTCCTTTTCTTCCCCTCCGTCTCCCTCTCCTCCCACCCTCCTCCTGCCTTTCCTAGTTTTGAGTTCCTACAGACCATTGTTACTGAGCACCTGCCTAGGACCAGCCTTCCCTCCCTGCCGGGGAGGCACCAAGGCTAGAGGATGGCTTAGGCAGGCCTTGTCTTCAGGTACTCCATACTTGAGTCTGGCGATGCTCACAGCCCTGTGAGTAAACACAGGCAAGATGGGAGTTGAGGCAGGTCCTTCCTAACCTGCAGGAGGAGGACATGTGCCCTTGTGTACCTGGCACGGATGGTCGCCAGGGGCAAGATTGGCAGTGGGCAGCCTGTCGGACCAGGAGCTCTGTTAGAGAATCTAACCTTCTACTTGTCTCTGGTTTCATCCCCTCAGGGAGATATGGGAGCCACTGGGCTGATGGGTGCTCCTGGACCCAAGGGAGAGAAAGGGGACATGGTGAGTGACATGCCGCTTCCCTGTGTGGCTGGGGCAGGAGACCCAAGCTCCCCGCAGCACCCCAACTCTGACCAGCCAACTGTGGGCTGACACAGTGAGGGCCAGGTACTGAGCCCGGTCTTCGTCTTTTCCTCATCCTCGTCATGACAGCTGTCCAACCTGCTCTCGTAGGTGCTTCATGTGGATCCTTTTATTTAGTCCCTGTAACAACTTTTTTTAATTGGTGCATTGTTGTCATACATCTTAATGGAGTACAAGATTGTAGAGACATGCATGCCTCATAACAACTTTAACATAGCCTTATTACCACGTATTGGGTCTTGAAATGTGGACCTGCATCCATTTATATCCGAGTCCTGAGCCATGTTCCTGTGTTTTACCTTTTCCTGGGCTGTGTGGATCTGCCTCCTATGTGTGGGTAGGAAGCTCCTTCTGTTGCAGAACATGGGAATGAGCTGGGGGCGTTTGACAGTGCTGACCCTGCACCTGGATCCATGTCACGTACTCTATAGGATCAGGGTTCACATAGCTCTCATATCGATGTGGTGAGGTACAACCTGGTGAAGTATCCACCTTACAGATGAGCAAACTGAAGCTCAGCAGCAAAGTTTGGATGGAAAGATAAGAGAGGAGGAAGGCTGATCTTGATTAATGAGGGTCTACAATCTGAACATGTGTAAAATTATGAATAAGACATGGTTAACCTAGACAACCATTGGTGGGAGGGGGGAAGGGAAAACGGGGGCGGGGGGAGAGGGGACCAAATATAGTTTAAATGTATACTATTTATGTTCAATAATAAAATTGTTAAAAAAAAAGAAAAAGGCGCAGCCTATGAAAGTGTAGGCAGTAGGGACTGGCTGGCATGCAGTAGGTATAGGGAGTGCCAGGTCTTTCTAGAATAAATTCACTGTACGTCAAATGCTGTAGGTAGAGGCTAGGTTTACAGGAAGGGGGTTGGGATGGCATCATTCTGGAATCTGAGATACGGCCTGTATTAGCTAGAGGACAGCCTGGGGGTGCTCTGGAACCTTGGGCGCTGGGAAGTGATCCCTGGCTCAGCAGCCTGCCTGGTATTTCTGGCAGCTCCTTCAAAGTGGGATGGCACTGGCATTGAGGAAGTGTGCTGGCTTCAGGCGGCACACACTAAACCTGGTTCAATGGCATGGTTGCTCCATGAGCTGCGGAAGGTGCTAGAACTTTCTGAGTTTTGTTTTGCACACGTGTGAAACAGATATAAAGGTAATGCTCGTAAAGCTCACTTTTGGAATGTCAGCATGGCAGACTCCATGGATTCACTCTCAACTGCAGATCCATACCTGGGGCACTTCCAGCATTTCTCACCTCCTGCTTCTGGAGTTTTGCAGGCTGAATTCTGGAGGGTACAACCAGGAGATGGAGCTCCCTTCCTCTCCCATCCCACTTGGAGGCTGGAGGTCTACCTCTGGTGTGACAAGCCAAGGTCATTGGGGCCCTGATTGAGATTGTCCCTGCCTACTTGAGGGTGGAGTGTAGATTCCAGCTCAGAAGGTCAGACCCCACTGCCCTTGCCTATAGGGTGTCACTTTGATGGACACTTTGTTTCAGGCCCCAGTTCTGAACCGGGACTCAGTGATCTCATCCAGGAGATAAACCTAAGATCAGCGAACTTTGCAACTCTCCCACAGGCACTGACTCTGACTCAGTGTGGGGAAGCCCAAGTGTAAGGGAGCTTTGGAAATGGGATTTGGATGGTGAGCAGACCAGAAGCTCTGCAGGAGTACCAAGAAGAGCCCCAGGTCAGCTCTCTTACCAAAAAGAACCATGAGAGATGCAGCCAAGAAGACCCTGTTGGAGTCAGAAACAGACCTAAAAATATATAATAATTATAAACAAGAAAACATCTAACAGCAGAGTCCTGAAAGACATGGCATATAAATGATAATTTGGAAAAACATATATCTGACAAATGGACAACTCGAATGTTAACAGGAGAGATGGACAACTCAATAAGGATGGCCAGCCAGGCATGGTGGCAATGCCTGTAATCACTGCACTTGGAAGGCTGAGACAGGAGCATTGCAGGTTTGAGGATAGCCTCAGCAAGCAGGGAGACTCATCAACCTAGGGAGACCCTGTTTCCAAATAAATAAAATCAGGCTGAGGTGTAGCTCAAAGGTAGAATGCCTCTGGCTTCAATCTCCAATGCCACAAAAAAAAGGATGGCCAGAGACTTCAATTTCTCACTTTCAGTGATGAGTAGAAGGACTAGGAGTGGGGAGAAGTAGGAGCCTTCATACTTTGTGGGTGTCAAATGGTGCCACTGCTTTGGGAAACAGTCTTGAAGTTCTCAAAAGTTTA
The DNA here is from genome assembly GCF_963383645.1 of Muscardinus avellanarius. Taxonomy (NCBI): domain Eukaryota; kingdom Metazoa; phylum Chordata; class Mammalia; order Rodentia; family Gliridae; genus Muscardinus; species Muscardinus avellanarius. Next base: position 4,657,917 of record NC_137789.1, read on the forward strand.
AACATGGTAGTCAGTGACATATGACCCAGCATTTCAGCTATACTCCAGGGTTTATGGCCAAGAGAAATACAAGCCTATGTTCACACAGGAACTTCCAACAAATGTTCAGAGCAGCTTTATTTATGATAGCCAAGTACAGAAACAACCCATTGTCCATAACCTGAAGAATGGAGAAATAAGTCATGTGATGTTCATACGTTTTACATTAGTCTGCCACAAGATGAAAGTCGGCTACAGGGTACCAGCTGGGTGTGCCCTGAAGGGACTCTGGTGAATGAAAAGGCAGTCAGGAAAGCCACATATTGCATGCTCACACACACACACACACACAGCAAGAGAATCATATTGCATACTTACACACACATGTTTACACACACAGTGAGAGAGTCCAAAATATGCAAATCTATTGGGATGGAGAAATAGATTAGTATTTGTGTAGACCTGGGAGTAGAGGATAAGGAGCAACCACTAATGTGAGTTGACTTGATTTGAAATGATGATAATGTTCTAAAGTTGTTTGTGAATCGCTGCACAACTCTGGAAATATACTAAAAGTATCAAATTGGACACTTTAAATAGGTGAATTAAATGTTCTACATATTATATCACAATACAGCTCTTATGGAAACAAAGAATAGTACTTGTAACATTGAAATAATGGAAAAATGATGAGCTGACACTCATGAAGATCCACCTGCAACAAGTTGTAGTTACATCTCTTTCCAAGGCTCCTGGGCAGAGCCTTTGAGAGTGTCCAGCCATTTCAGTCTAAGGGTGATATCATACAATGCTCTAGAGTCAACCTTTCTTTGCTTTCCTCTTTCTAGGGCAGAGGACCCTTTGTCCAAGGCGAAAAGGGTGAAAAGGTAAGCTCCTCCAACAGACAGGATGTGGGGGCTTTGGTTTGTGGGAGGGGGTGTGCTGCATGGAGCTACCTGGTGAGGGTTCCAGTGGGGAGCAGAAGTCCTCTGGGCTGCAGGCATGCTCTCCCTTATGGGGAGGGGGATCGAAGTATACACAGTGCTCAGCAGAAAGAGAAAAGGTGGAGACAAGAATCTGCAGTGGGAGAAGTGAGAATCAGAGTCCACGTTTATTGGGATTCAAGGAACAGTCTGATAACATCCACATTTGAGCTGCAACCATGGAGCTGTGGGCAGTGTCTCCCCTGTCCACAAGGTGAGAAACCAGGGGGGAGGATCCCTGTTTCAGAAGTGAGTGGTTCACAGTATTTAGGGCAGAGGGCACCAGACTGCTCAGCAAGGGCAGAGAATGGAACTGAAATGGGGTTTGTGGCATCATATGGAGGCTCCCTTTCCGGGGCAAGGAGCCACTGAAGTCTGCCTGCATGATCAGGCCTGCAGAGGAGGCTCAGAGGTGCCAGACAGATGTGAGAGGAGATGGCCAAAGAAGATGAGGGACAGATTGCCGTGGAGTTTATAGGAAAGGATTGGAGGAAGAGCAGGCAGAGGACTGGAGAATTTGCAGAGGCCTAAGGACTAATGTTCTTTGCAGCCGTTAGTGTTGTATCTTCTTTCCCCTTTGGTGTGACACACACGAGCACAGCAGATTCTGGGAAGCATGAGTTTTCTTCTAACAGAAAATTCTTCTCCAGATGTTATTCTGTAAAGAGAAATGTAAAGCTAAGAGCCACTAAAGATGCAGTTTCTCTCTCACAATAGCTATTGCTTTAAAAACACTCCCATTTCGTGGAGAGGCAGCCACAGAAAATCATAGTGCGTGTGTATGTTGATTTCATCAACATTCAGGCACTCGCAGACTCAGCACACACCTCCAGGGAAGTCTCCAGCCTGTGGCATATAGTTGACTGCGTAACCTAGGAATCCTTCAATGGCAGTAGGAAGTCAGCTTCCATGTGGACAGCCCATTCGCCCCTGGAGGAACCTGTTTACCTCATATGTTCATGTCTGGATTCACTGTAAGGAGATATATCAAGATATGGAGGATGAGTACATACCCAGTCTACTTTATAAGTCTAGAAACAGGTGTGCGAATCATTTATGTGACTAGAAACTGACATACTGTTGTACAGGGGCAAAAGGTGTGATTGTACAGCTAAATAATGCAGGAGCATCCAGGAGTGCACAGTCACAGTTAAGCAAATAATTAATGACCTAGAAAATACAGATACTTTCTTGTCAATTTTTAAAACATATTGCAAAGTGTACATAAAATATGACTAGGTGTGTGTGTATGTGTGTGCAATATATATATATATATATATATATATATATATATACACACACATATGCATATACAGACAAAAATGTGATTCTGATATCTCAGGATTTCTGACTCTAAAAACCATGTTCCCTATAGGAATCAACTTATTTTATGCTAACACTACACTGTAGAGTCTTTTAACCAGGATACACAAGTTATGGTTATATATGTGTATTTATATGTGAAAAACTTCGGAGAGATGGGTGTGCCATTTTCTTTGAGCTCTGGGTTCTTTCTCTTTGTCCATGGTAGGTTTAATCAGTGTCCCATCTCCATTTCTTAGTGTGCAGCACTCATGGTGCTGAGTTGGATAACAGTGGTATGCCTTCTAGTTTTTTTTTTTTTTTTGTGGTGGTACTGGGGATGGAACCCAGGGGCTTTCTACCTCCAGGCTACACTCCCAGACCTATTTTATATTTTATTTGGAAACAGGGCCTTGCTAAGTTGCTGAGAGCCACACTAAGTAGCTGAGGCTGGCTTTGAACCTGCGCCACCCTCCTGTCTCAGCCTCCCAAGTGCAGGGATTACAAGCGTGCACCACCACGCCTAGCATGCCGTCTAGCTTTCAAATCATGAAAAGACTTAGGGGAATTTAGTTCACTTGCTTATGCACTCTCACATAGCCTAAAAGGTTGAGACAAGATACTGAGAAGACAAAAAGATGCTATTGACCCTGTCCATGGTGCTGAAGAATGCCTTGAAGAAGTTTTGAGTTAGTGGATCTCACAGCCTCATGCAGAGCTGAAAAAGGGAAATATGTACTTTTTCTCCAGCTCCATCTGGTACTCAGTTGCTTTCCAAGAATAATGGACCAGTCACAACATCAAGGATTTCATACAAGAGGATGAGAACATGTATGGGAAAGGAAAATACTGGATAGACAACTAGACTCAGAATTCAGGGAAGGTTAAGGGTCCATACCCTAGACACAGACTCGCTGGGTCTAGACAGTGATGCAGCCACTTATCAGCTGTGTGTATTGGCAATATAGTAGTACTCACATCAAGGGGTTGCTGCAAGTATTAAATGAGCCAGTGAAAATAAATGGCTTATGTTTGCAAAAAGCACTCATAAGTATTAAGTATAATTATCATTATGCCAGCAAAGGGTTCCATTTTATACACCAAATGATATCATCTGTGTTCTCAGGATCAATGAGGTCTTATCCTCAGAGGCAGTAAGCAGCTGTAAAGTGTCAGAGCTCTTGCTCCCTTCCCCTGAGGACTTCTGCAACTCCCAAGACCTCAGGAAGTCCAAAGAGTATTATTAGAAAGTGTTTTCCAGGTGGGCAAGTGTAGAGACCTCTTCTTTCCTTTCTTCAGTTCATCTAAAAGCATCTACAGGACAAATCTTCATTATCACCATCATCATCAACATCACCATCATAATGATCATCATTGTCATCATCTTTTGTTGTTGTTTGTTTTGCTTTGGTACTTGGGGATTCAACCCAGGGGTGTTCTACCTCTGAGCTACACCTCAGCCTTTTTAATATATCTTTATTTTAGAATAATGCCTTGATTAAGTTTCTGAAGATTGCACTAAGTTGTAAAGTCTGGCCTAGAACCTTTAGTCCTCCTTCCTCAGCCTTCCAAGTACTTGGACTGTAGGCATGTGCCAGTGTGCCTGGCTATACAACCTAGTGTTTACAAATTCTTGGTGACTTCCAGAAATCACGTGCATGATATTTAGTTTGACTTTTGATGTAGGTGCTATTGTCAAAATTTTACAGGGCATTTTTTCAGGACCAGGTACCAGTGACTTTTTATTTCTTTATGATAGAGACAGAATTTGACCTTATATTTTCTGATTCCATGGCCTGAATTTGCTGCGCTAAGTGGTTCTCAAATTTTATCCAGTGTCCAAATCACCTGGAGAACTTAATAAACTAATTAGGCAAACCCTATACCCAGAATGTTTCTTTCTGTAGGTTTACAATAAGCCTCAGAAAGTGTATTTATAACAAGTCCCCAAGTGGTGCTCATGATACTGGTCTAGGGACCATACTTGGATGAGCACTGCCCGGGTATTCCTAGGACTCCACCTAAAGGCCTGGATTGCCTCTTACTAATGATGAAGAAGAAAACTAGCATATACCTATAGCCATGAAGTAATGCCCCTGTCAACACTTAGAAATAAATCCTCATTTTCAATCAACCAAGAGAGCAGGTAGGATATCTGTTCCCTCATGCCTCCGAGTTACAATCTGACCCTGGAAGCTCTGGATGTGGACAAGTGGGGGTGGGTAGGTGGGCAGTTTTCTGCAGATGTTGTCCTCCCATGGGCTCTGAATGGTGTCGTGGAGACAGTGAGTATTATGGGAGGAGAGTGGGGGAGAGAGGTCAGAGCCTGCACTTGGAATCAAGCCTCAACTTTGAGTTACAGCTGCCAGCCTGAGGGGATCCTCTTCTCTGAGCCTTGCTTTTTTATTATGCAATGAATTACACATGCATTATTTATTGCCATTCTGCTAACCACCTGAGTGTTGATTTTTAACTTAAATAAGTGTAACATGGAGGCTCAGAGTCTTCCGCGAATGACAGAACCTATTGCTCCTTTTGAATTTCCCACCCAGGTTGGCTCAAGGTGTATTTCTCCTTGTAAAATCCTCTCCACAGGGGATGGGGACTATCTTTGTCCACTACTGCCACAACAAAATGCCCTATACTGGGTATATTATAAGGAATGGAAACATATTGCCTATAGTTCAAAAGGCCAGGAAACCCAAGAGGAAGGTGCCAGCAGATCTGGTGTCTCAGGACTGTCTGCTTTTTAGGTGGCACCTTATTGTTCTGTCTTCACGCGTGTAACTCACAAACAAGCTCCCTGAAGCCTCTTTTGTAAAGGCACTCATCCCACTCCAAAGGTCCCAGATCTGAACACATCACATTGTCTATTAGGTTTTGACATTCAAATTTGAGGAGACACAAACATCCAAACCACAGCAGAAAGTAAGTGGTTCTGCCAAGTCAGAGTGCCATGGAGGGTGTGTACACATCCACACCTCCTTCCCTCCATGTCCTTTTCTTTCCTTCTCTTCTTTTTAACCTTCTACCCTTCCTATTCTATTTAATTGTGGACTCTTAGCTGTGCATATTTTCTTTAAAGGTCTTGTGCCTCACTGCACCAATTTCAGGGCAACCTCAAGTTTTTCTCACTCAACTGACTCACCCCATGGACTTGTAGAGGACATATGCTTTTAGTTTTTAATAGATTACAGCTTATGTTTTAATATTTTATATTCTACAAAAGTGTCCACAACTCTGAGGCTCTGAGTCTAAGTGATGTTCTGAGGGGGTACGAATGTGGAGACTAGAGCTGTGACTTTCTCTTTCCAAAGCTACCAAGAGCATCCGGCAGTGAGTCCAGCTGGGGAGTTTGGAAGGTGTGTCACCAGGGCATGGCAGTGTTCCTTTTGCGGGAAGCAATTTTCAAAAGGGTTGGGACCCATCTAATGAAGCTCCTGGGTCTCATCATGTCTTGAAAGTAGAATTTTCCCAGACTTTTCAAAAGTGATGTGGTTATTCTAACCATGTGAAGCAAAATTCAGAAATAGTTGTTACCCTTTTGTTGTAGCACTTGGGATTGAATGCAGGGGGCAATATACCTCCAAACTATACCCCCCCAGCCCTATTTTTTATTCTTTATTTTGAAACAGGGTCTTACTAAGTTGCAGAGGGCCTCATTAAGTAGCTGAGGCTGCACTCGAACCAGGATCCTCCTGTCTCCGCCTTCAAAGTACTGGGATTACAAGCATGTGCCACCAGTCCAGGCTAGTTGTTAACCCTTTTTGACTCAGAAAATAGTCACCTCTGAAGAGGTCCCTAGCTAAGTCCTCAAAATACAAAGCAAAGATAGCTCATCCCTCTATCAAGGATGAAGTGATTGGTCTTCTTAAGACAGTCATCTAATAGCCATCTAAAACAAAGTTGCCAGGTTTTCTGTGTCCTGGGGAAGCACCAGTCATGAGGTTATACATACATCTCCACCTACAAGTGGGGACATTGGCTCTGCATTTCACTAGTCTGACCAAAGTCGTTAATACTGAATGGAGAGAAGGATTCAAAACTCTACATAGCTGATTGTACAGACTTCTCTCTTTCTACCAAACCCTGCTTTTCTCTTTATTTTCTGGGGGTTATACACCCCCAAGACTAATTTTACAGTAGGAGAGTCGTTACCATCCCTTACATGGCCACAGAGTTCTGGAAAGAACTGAGGTCCACAGAGTACCTGTGGGGCCCTGGCCCCAGGTAGAACAGCCAATGTGGTCTGGTCCCCCTCCTCTCTGATATCATATCTTGTTTATGGACCAGACTCATAGATTTCCATTGGGCATCCACTTGAGAGGACCAGTAAGGTTAGACATGTGACAACTGTGAAGAAAGGTTCCAGAACTCTCCAGAATTCTCTCTGGCATTGTCTCTGGTTTCATTCCTGACTCCCTTTATTAGATGGCCCTGGGAGCAACAATGTCCTGATGCCCCCACTTTTATCCAGAGACAGGAGCTTGTCAGGATATCCCTGCCTGCTTTCAGCTGCAGAACTTCCCAGCCCACAGGAACCAGAAGGCACGCTGGTCTTCTAAGGACCTGCCATTTCAAGTGGGTAATAAATGCACTGGGTGACCTGATTCACCCTAAAGAGGCGAGTTGCTGGGGGAGGCACCATCTAGGGTGTATCCTCAGGGAAAGTCCTTATTCCTTTGTGATGTCTCTGTTTGGAAATTTTAAGCCCCAGGTTTGTAGGAATATAGAGTTAAGAAGATGGTATCCAGCCCACAAGAAATGCACAAGCCATTTTCTTTGGTCAGGGAAGGTAGGTGTGGAACATGGATCCTGGAGACAGGCAAAATACATGGGCATCGAACCCACCTTGTTCCTGAACACCAATCTCCTGGCCCCAGGCAGAGCTTCTGCCTCTAGTGAGGCAGCTAGGGGAGGTCTGGCATTGCCAGGGAAGTGTGGCTTGCTGAGGCTAAGGGGGACAGCATGGTCCCTGGAGAGAGAGAACTGTGGCTGCCTGACCAAGCACTACCTGACCAGATATACTTCTCCCTGCCACAGGGACTTCTCAGAAGCCATGAAAAGTCACCATTTTGCTCTGTGTCCCAGTGTGCTTATACATAAAGTGAGGACCATGAGTTAGGCAGATCACCAGGCATCCAGTGAACTGATGTGTTTCAAACACTGTTGCACATTGTCAAAACCTTGAGGAGTGCCCCCTGAAGGTGGAGCCCTGGAACAGACACAGGTCTGTCTGCTGCCAACACCAACGACCTCTGTCTCGTTTTTTCTTGAATATCATGTTGATTTATAGTAGACATCATTTGAGGCCATAGAAGATACTGCATAGAAATTTTAAATGTACACACATGTGTCGCTGTGTGTGTAAGTATGCATTCTAATTCATAGATTGAAAACTAGAAATATATAATGTCTGATGAGCATTCGAAAAAATATCTATCTTGCAGGGTTATTATGAGGACTAAGATGATGTTTATAGAATGTTCTCTAGCATGTAGCATTTTGTAACCTTTATGTATAGATTGGTCAATTCATTCTTTCACTGAATACCCATAACTCTACTCTTACAGATAGAGAATGCTCAGACAGAGGTGTTGAATTGATCAACATCACAGGGAGAGTTGACGGGGAAGGAAGGAGCTGGGTGAAAGGCCTCTGGTGGATTCCTTTGATATAAATTAAGCTGGGTGGGATCTTAGAGATCCTGGTGTTCTTGTTTTTAAATCATCTCCCTAACCCTCTCCAGGGAAGTGGGTGGAAGAGAATGGGAGCCGAGGAGCCTAAACCAGGGCCCCCATCATCCTAAAGGCTGAGTCTTATGTGCTTCTAACATGCCTATGCATGTGATTCCTTAGAATTAAGTTTTTACCAAGTTAAAAAACAAACAATCCATTCATCTGTTGATGGAGACCTGGGTTGGTTCCATATTTTGGCTATTACAAATTGTGCTGCTATAAACATAGGTATGCATATGTTGCTATAGTTCTCTGAATTCAACCCTTTTGGAAAAATACCCAGGAGTGGTAGGGCTGAAAACTCTGAGAAATACACACAATAGAATTCTACTCATCCATAAAAAAGAACAAAATCATATCATTTGCAAGAAGATGGAAAGTCCTGGAGAGCATTATGTTAAGTGAGATCAGCCAAACTCAGAAGGAGAAGGTACATATGTTCCCTCTAATATGCCCAAACTAGGGAATGTAGAGGATACCAGTGGTACTCCAGGTAATGGAGGGGAAATACCAGCAAAGCTTGAACGGAAAGATAGGGGAGGAGGAAGGCTGAACCTGATTAATGAGGGTCTACATCCAAATATGTGTAAAATTATGAATATGGCATGGTTACCCTGGACAATCATTGGTGGGAGGGGGGAAGGGAAAACAGGGGTGGGGGTGGGAGAGGGCACCAAGTATAATTTAAATGTATACCACTTATGTTCAATAAATAAAAAATTAAATAAGAATAAAAACCAAAAACAAACAAACAAACAAAAAACTGTTATAACCTGGTGATTCTCAACCAGAGTAGTTTTACATCTTAGGAGATATTAACAATATCTGGAGACTGTTGGTTATAACCAGAGGGTATGGCTGGCATCTAGGGATGCTGCTCACCATTCCAAAAGGCACAGGGCATCCCCGTAACACTTTCCTATCTGTGTTTCTATGGTGCCAAGTTGGAGATCCCCACTGCTGCTCAGCACATGTCCCTACTCTGCCTGTGTGATGCTGAGCCCAGACCCAGGAGGGGCCAAGCCTTGAGTTGGGGAGGGCTGATGCCAGGTGCAGACAGACCACTTGGAGATCTTGTTGTTGTAGTATGTCTGGAGCAACCCTTGGGGCCATGTATTTTTTGACCTCTGCTAAGTGATGCTCAGCCTTAGGGCTAGCAGCCACCCTTTGAACAGCAAAATCTTGGCCACAACCTCCTGCCCAGCATTTTTTCTATTGCACCTGCACCCTGACAGTATATCCCAAGTTGTTTTTATTTTTTGTAATTGTTAATATCTTTCTTTCCTAGGGTTCTCTGGGCTCACCCGGCCTCCCTGGGAGAGATGGCAATAAAGGCATGAGAGTGAGTTATGTTCCCACTGCACCAGCCCACAAGGAAGTCATGGGCAGGATCTCCTGTTCGAATCTCTGTGTACTGGGGTGGGGTAGCTATCGCCAAGGCCAGGCCTGAGCTGGGCTCCTTTGCACAGGTCAAACCTGTCCAGGTCTGGAGCTCAGCCCAATAGTATAACAACAATGTACAGTTGTTGGTACCCAGCATCATGCCTGTGACCTTGGAAGCTCTTAGACTTAGTTGATAAGGAGCTCTGCTTGGGATTCTCATTATTGGGCTCACTTCTGACCCTTTCAGGAGGCCACAGTCCTTTTCTATGAAGCTGGCTAGTATTGGAACTTCAGTTTCTGTGGTTCTTTCATTCTCTGTCCAAACCTAATTTTGTTGATCTCCTCTTCCAGTGGTAGGGGTAAGTGGAAATAGAGGTAACAATGAGGTGGACAGTGAAAATCAGTGGGGTTTTTTGTTTGTAGAAAGAGTGTCTGAGGGGACCCTGGGCCCCTCAGCGCCTTGTCTCTGTGATGCATTCTGAGCTGCAGGGAATATGTGGTCTGTGAGTCTCTGACCTCTCTGATGTGCCTGTACCTGTGCTCTGTTGCCAATGACCATTTGCTAATTTGTGTGCACAGGGGGAGCCGGGAGAACTGGGGGAGCCGGGGCTGCCTGGAGAGGTGGGCATGCGGGTAAGTGTCACTACGAGATCAACTTGCTTGCCCTCCCAGGGAACTGGTCCTGGTGTGAAACCAGTTGCTTCTGGTATAGAGGAGGTGCTCCAGTTGTTTTCTGCCCACTGTTTTGTGAAATTGCGTACATCTGTGTGCATAACCACATATAAGTAATTTCTCCTAAATTCTTGCAATGGGTCATATTCTTGGCAATGTATTCTTTTCTTTATTTTTTGTTTTCTGTGGGTCTTGGGATGGAACCCAGGGGCATCTGACCTCCGAGCTACATCCCCAGCCCTATTTTTTATTCTTTATTTTATTTTATTTTATTTTATTTATTTTTTGGTGGTACTTGGGTTCCTGGAAACCCTTCTATTTCCAGGCTTCACTCTCAGACCTATTTTTATACTTTTTTTTTTATTTAGAAGCAGGGTCTCTTAAGCCAGCGTGGCTGGCTAGGAACTTGCACAATCCTCCTGTCTCTGCCTCCCAAGCGCGGGCATTACAAGCATGCACCACCACTCCCAGCTTATACTTTACTTTGAAACAGGGTCTCACTGAGTTGCAGAGGGCCTCACTAAGTAGTTTAGGCTGTCCGTGAACACGGTCCTTTAGTTTTAGCCTCTTGAATGCTAAGATTATAAGCGTGTGCTACCACACCTGGCTTCCTTTTCATTTAATAAGCACTTTGAGACATCTTTCCACACCAGTACTGATAGAAACCATCCATTTTCATGAATCAATTCATAGAATCCTCATAATACAAAGGACATTGTAATTTATTTTTAAATTTTTATTGGTACATTGTAGTCATATATCTTAATGGAGTACAAGATGGCAGAGTCAGATATCACTCATTTAGCCCTTCCCCAGTTCCCACCCCATTTCCTCCTCCCTCCCTCCTTCTCATGTTTGGCTTAGTTATTGACTTTGATATGTTTGTGAATGTACATCATGTACATTAGGGAATGTCCCTCTTCCCCCCTGCCGTCCCCCTCAGTTAGGTCGCCTTTTATATAACCTTTCCCCTATTAATGACCCTGAAGGTCTTCTATTTGTTTTCTACTAAAATTGATGAAATGATCAACCATACACGATATGTATGTGTTTCTCCTCATGGATAACATTTTAATGCAGTAGACAGATTACAAAAGTTGGCATACTCTTGGATAAGAAAATGTATATTTTCATTTCAGTAGATTTTAATAGCAATCTCCAAGTTAGTTTCTCAAGGGCTATAGTAATCCAGGTCTAGGTAGCAGAGGAGCCTCGGCACTCCATATAGTTCTGTTGGGATCTTTGTCAGGGTGCCTCCAGGTTGTACAAATCCTGTGGCAAACTTTGAATACAGTCCTCAGAAATCAGGCGCACAGTATCAGGAGCTATTAATATACTCAGGTCAGACCTTGGGAAGGCAAAGGATACAGTGCAATTGAAGGTGGGGATTTCTGCTTTGGGGGTAATAATGGCTCAGCAGTGCATAGAGTTAGCTTTTCCTTGAAGTCCAGCATATCTGGGTATAGTTGTGGCTCCATCAGGAAGCATAGGGTATGAGCCCATTGGGGTGAGGAAACAGGTGGGGGAGTGTCTCCTGTGGAGACTGTGGGGCAGTGTGGGCAGCCTTTGGCGGGATGAGAAGCTGCAGGGCTTCCTACACAACCTGGCCATGGACTGAGCAGCTCTTCTCTTTCCTTTCCATCTCCAATCATTTTGGGGAACACTTTTCCACAGGGACCTCCAGGGCCACCTGGACTTCCAGGACCTCCTGGCCATGTTGGAGCTCCGGTAAGTAAATCCAGTTCTCTGGGAGGGCTTTTGTCCCTCGGTGCGACAGTCGGGAGCCATGCTCTCTAGCGAGACTCATCTGCATCTATACATTGGGGCCCTGCTGTGTCGCACATCAGTGCCATTATGTTTTTTTTTTTTTAAATGTTGTTGGTTCATTTAGTCATACATCTTAACGGATTACAAGATGGTAGAGGCATACATGCACACACCACGCATTTGGCCCTTACCCAATTCCCACTCCATTCCTTCCCCTCCCTCCTTCTCATGTTTGGCTTAGTGACTGACATTGATATGTTTGTGAATGGACATCAGGTACAGAGAGGAATTTTTTCTTTCCCCTCCCATTTCCCTCAGGTCACCTTACTTGCTCATCTATGGTTACTCCTTATTTATTTAGAGTTTGTCCTATCCACATATTAAGAAGAACATTCAACTTTTTACTTTTTCTGACTGAATAATCTCACAATAATGTTCTCTAGTTCCATCTATTTCTCTGTAATTGACATAATTTTGTTCTTTATGGCTGAATGAAATTTCATTGTGTATTTCTTTTCAAGCAGAACTTCTCAAATGCTATGGTACTTATGAGTCACCTGGGAAACAAATTTAAATACACATTCCTAGGACCCCACTCCTAGGTCGTGAAGCATGATTCAAGATAGGAGTTTCTGACATTTGGTCAAAGGGAGTCATTTTTACCTAACTCTCCAGTATTCCACTCCTGGAATGGAGGTGGAGCCTGTTGAATTTCCATCGCTAGGCCAGTGCCAGACACATGTGTTTAGAGTACCCACAAAAAGGGGTGAACAATAAGCAGATCTGGTATAGAAGGGGCAAAGTGGCTTCTCAGGCATTAACCTTCTTCTTGGTTCTTATTTAAGAAGATTTGCTATTATCCCCCAAACGAAAGAAGCAGTGTTAAAAGTCATTTTCAAGTAAAGTGCTTGCATTGCTTCTGGGCATTCAAGAGTTCTGATTTCAGTGTGCATGACCAGAATTTGCAGATGGGATTAAAATGTCCTGATGTCCACTTACTCCCAGATCTGGTGGTCCTTCAGATCCTCTGTCCTTCAGTGTCTTGTGGCTTTGGCTCATATTTCTCTGTAGACCAAAGATTCATGTGTTATCAGCAGAGGTCTGGGAAGTACCTGCTATGGTTCACTGCCCTTTCTGTAGGATGTCCAAGGTCCCTTCTATTAGAAAGGAGAAGAGGCAAAGGGACCACACAGGACACTCATAATACAGGGTCTGGGTGCTGCTCTGGGGAAAGGCAGGTGGACATGGTAGCCTTGTCCCTTGGGGGAAGAGGAGAGCGATGCTTCCAGCTCATTGTTGGGGCCCCTTCCTGGATCCATGATCATAATGGAATTGAGGGCTCTGGGGGGCAGTGGAGACCAACTCCCAAGCCACATTTCTGCCCTTGGCCAGGTGAGTCACCTGTGCTCCAGATTGGCCTGTATCAAAGACCTGGTTAGCCCAAGCCAGGGAACTACCCATGAGCACAACTGTACCTTGGCAATGGCCTAGCTCAGGGGCCCAGACCCAAGGGAGAGGACTGTGTGGCTTTGGTTAGATGATACAGAGAGAGAAGGTCTTCACCACTCCCATCACCTGACCCTGAGCTAGAGGCCACCTGACAGTTCCTCCCCAGGCCTCAGTGGCCAAATATAGAGTACAAAGGAACAAGGGTGGGTTAAGTCATGGCTCTTTGTTTCCCCAGGGTCTCCAAGGAGAACGAGGTGAAAGGGGAACTCGAGGAGAAAAGGTAGGTACAGTCTGTGCTGATCAGTCTACCCCACTCCCACTGAAAAGAGGGAGAAGGTGTCAGGGATTGGCGTGTGTGTGTGTGTGTGTGTGTGTGTGTGTGTGCGCACTCCTGTATATTTGTGCACATATGTATGTGCATCCCTGTGTAGTAGCAAGGACCAGTGAAGTTCAGAGGGCTTGTCGACTTCCCATTCTAAACATCCTTCATGTCAGAGGCATTGGTCCTGATTGTCAGGCCTTGCATCCTCTCCATAAAGCAGAGGTCAGGGTTTCCAGAGCAGAGAAGAGTCAACAGAGCCCTAGACTTGGCCTCGGAGGGTCCTCGCTGCTGAGGTAGACTCCTAATTCACTTGGCAAGTAAGGTTGTCCCTCAGTACCTTGACTCAAAGAAGAGTGGTGATCACAAAGCCTCATTTGTCCACTTGTCACCAGACTTTGCTCAGGTCTTCAGTGTAGATTTCCTTGAGGTCAGTACACCTTAGCAGGTGACTGCTCTTTCGTAACAAGCAACCAGGCAATACTGAAAGTGAAGGAATCCTCACATCAGATTCTTCCACAAGTGTTAAGGCCACAGGATGCCCAAAGTTCACCTGGCTGGGAATCAGGAAAGCATGCAACCCCCTTCTCCTCCTTCCCAAATAGCAGCTGGGGCCGAATTTCTAGTCATCTCTTCCTGAGCCCATTTGTCTGGTTCTTTAAGACCTGGGACAAAAAGGGCTTTCAAGAACCTGAACTCAGCCCCTGCTCTCAGCCATGCCCAGACACCTTCTTAGGGTCTACCACATTCTGTCTTCTACAGCACATTCTTCTCTCGTTTTATAAGGCACTTTTCATTATTAATTAATTTACTTTATTTTAATATACTTGGAGCATAGTGAAAAGGATTCAGTGATCTCACCACCCTGGAGAAGCCAGCTCCCTGGCACATTCTCCGTAGGATCTATTCGTATCTACCCAGTTTCCTTGTATGCAGCCTCACATAATGTATTGGATTCTGTGCCCCGTTTGTCGTTGCTGTGTGCAGTGTTTGTGCTAGGAAGCTGCACAGATTTTAGGAGTTATTTTAAATTACTCTACAGTGTCCCATTGGGTTAATAAATCATAATTTATGTGCTCATTTCCATGGTTTTGATCATTTAGGTTTGCTTTCAGTTTTCCTGCTATTAAAAATAATGCTTTCATGGACATTTTTAAACCTAGAGCTTTATTTATTTCCAAGTTTAGGGTGATTTCCTTACACTGTTTTTTTAGAAGTGCAACTGCTAAGCCAGGTATAGCAGTGCACACCTATAATCCTAGTACTTGGGGCCGTGACAGGAGAATCACAGGTTTGAGGGCAATGTCAACAATTTATCAAAATCCTTAGCAATTTATCAAGACCTTATTTAAAAAAAAAGAAAAGGGCTGGGATAAAGAAGAGTTGGGTGTATAACTCAGAGCTAGAATGCCCCTGGATTCAATCTCCATTACCATTAAAAATAGATAAATTACTGGTCAGAGAAAATGAACCTGTGGCCCTGGAAATATATTGCTTTGGTCATTCGTATACTTTTTTTTTTTTTTTCAGTACTACGGATTGAATCCAGGGGCATTCTAACTTCTATTCTTTACCCCCAGCCTTGTTTTTTATTCTTTATTTTGAAACAGGGTCTCACTAAGTTGCACAGAGCCTCACTAAGTAGCTGAGGCTGGCCACAAACCTGTGATCCTCCTGTTTCAGCCTCCCCAAGTACTGGGATTACGAGCATGTGTTAACATGCGTGGCTACTCGTATAGTCTTAACTGAAGAAAACCCTTAACAGCTAATTGTTAAGATTTGCATGTTTCAGTTCTTTTGAGAGTTTTAACGTGTTTCCGTGTGTTTACTAATTAGATCTCCTTTCTGTTGCCTTCTAAACCAATGAATGAATAATAGAGACTCCATAAAATCACAGGTCCTAAAACCAGATGCCATAAAAAAGGATCTGGGGAGAATTGAAGGTATGGAAGCCCAAGGCAAGGACAGTGTCCTGGGCAGACCCAGAGTTGTCTACACAAGAGATGGTACATTTGGAAGGGACATGGGACTCCGGAATTCCCAGGATTTTGGTCACTAGACCTAGCTCCAATACCAATTTAGAGCCTTGGGAACCAGGAACCCTGAAGCCCTGATTATCCTGAGAAGGCAGCTCCCCCAGGGAGTCTGAGGCCAGGGCTTCTCCACTTGATAGAGTTCTGTGCTGGGTCAAGCCTGCAGTGAGGGGCACCCACAAGCCTCAGACAGGAGTGGGGTCACTCCAGGGGCACACAGAGATCCTAATTGTGGGTCCTTGGATTTATTTATCTGGGTTCTGTGTTCCAACACACCCCACATGTCCTGGTGATAGTAAATCAGATCCCACAGCATTGATAGGAAGTGGGGAAGGTAAAAAGTAATCCTTCTCAATACTGGGCCTCAGTTCTCCTGGAGTTGCAAAACTGAGGGGCCTTCTGGCATCTCTCAGCTCATCTACCCTTGATGCTGGGACTTCAGAGACACCTGCTGGCACTTCAGTGTCTTCTGCCTCATGAACAAACAGTGAAAACATCTTATAAAACAAAAAATTTGTTTCATAAAGGAGGCAAAAGAATTATAAGCATGGTATCTTACCTAAGAAGCCTACAGGCTGACTAGAAATGTTCGGAAAGTTAAATTGATATATCCATTCATTGATTCCTTCATTCACAAACCCACTCACCCAAAGGTGCCAGCCATGTAGCCTGGCTCTAGAAGGTGTATGGAATTTTTTGACTCTTGGTTCAAGCATCGCCTCCTCCCAGGTCTTCCTGGTACCTCAGGCCTCTCCCAGTTTCTCCTTTAGGGTACTAGAATCTCCACAGTTTCCACCAGTTACCTGGAACACTTGCACTGTGCCATATCACACACACATAGACCCTCAGCTGCTTGAGCATGACACTCACACCTCCTCATCTTTGCATCTTCTGTGCCTGAGGCAGCTTTTGAAGCAAAGTCAGTCCCACTGCTGACATGCTGGTGTAGTACTGGGCACCAGGTGAAAGAGGATACAGAAGCAGAGGTCATCAAACTCAGATTACAGTAGGCCTTATCTACAAGTATAGGAATTTGGACTTTCAGAGATGTATAGCATGGTTGAGGATGATTTATTTTGGGGCTTAGACTAAGAAGAAGCCACAGAGATGGATAAAGCATAAAACAGGAATCTGTATCCCGTTATGTTATGTAGGAGTGTCCCAAAGAGAAACTGCCCCCACAAGGGCTTACCTCAGGACTAGCTACCATCTTAACCCTGGGCTCAAAGCTTCCTGGATGTTGTGACTTTAGCTGAGCTTCTGAGGGGTGGTAAGATCAGCTTTCCCAGTGACGACTGAAAGTCCAAGAACTCTCTGTGGGCCATGGGAGGGGCAGCTCTGCTACTTCCAAGCAGGACGGGCACTGGGACTACTGGAACCTCAGGTTCCCCATTTGAGAATGGAAACATTAATGTCTTCCTCGAAGCTTGCTGGGAAGTTGGATATCAGAACCGAAGTGTCCGGCATGTGACTGACATATCCACAAGCCATTCGTTTCATTTCCGTTCCCTGCTGGCGCTTCAGGAGAAATCCATCCTGTCCTCATTCAGTCCTTTGTTTCTGCTGAAACACTGTTTTGAGGTAATGGCCTTTTCCATGTGGTCTCCAGCAAGCTTTTGGGGTCCTGTATTAAAACGTTTGTCTAGTTGAGAAATGCTGCATTCCTGTGAAAATCCCAGATCTGGGCAGGACTGTAGAGAGCCCTGGAGCACTGACTTGGTGTATGGTGTACAGCTGGGGAAACAGAGACAATCTGTTTCATGATGCCATCTGGTCTTTGAGGAATAAAATATTTGGCAGAAAACCCTTTCTCCCAGTCTGGGCCTTCCCCTCTGACAAAGCAGGCTTGAACCATGCACAGTAATGGAAGGTACCCCTGAAGTGTGTGAGTTGGCCCACAACCCTTGCTGTTGCAGAAGCTACCTTTAGGGGAAGTGTTGGGAACATTGTTAGTCACCTGCTTTTAGGTCACCTCAGCTTGGCTTGGAGGGGCACAAACTGCCCACTCAAGTGGGAATTGTTTGCAGGCAGACAAGTTTCCAAGAACCTGATGCAACGGATAACCAGGGACCCTGACTGCTAAGCCTTCCTTCCTATTTAAGCCTTCCTTCCCTTATTCATCTGTGACTACCTTGGTGTTATTTTCTGACTCATCCCATGATTGCTTTGCTATTTCCTGTGATTAATAATTTTTATAATGTTTTGGTTATAACCCTCAATACAAGCAAGCTGCTAGTGGAAGGACAGCAGGAGTGGAGACATCTCTCTCCTCCCGGCCTCCCCAGCTGCCTTGTTGACTCCCGTGTCATCCATGTGAGAAACTACTTCTCATCAGTCTTTCAACATCAAAGCCACCTGCTGCAGAGGAGCTCAGGAGGTGAAGAGCTTTGTCAGGTCAGATCCAGGGGACAAAGTTCAGCTGGTGCCTCAACAGCCCCAGCCCCTTCAGTGTGACCAGGCAGCGTGAAGAAGCCTTGTACAATGTGTGACTCGAGTCTGTGTTTGGACCCCAGCTCTGGGCACTGCAAGCAACAGGACATGTAAAGTGTTATTTAACCTTGGTATTTCAGATTTTCCCAATGCAAAACTTAAGTGTATCTAGTGCCGAATGCTACAATGATGACAAAAAAAGAAAAGGTGAATGAAGTACTTTCAATCTTTCAATATTCCTAAGTCATAAATGAGCATATTATAGTTTAGGGAAGCTATCGTTATTTGCGAAGGCTTCTGACGTAGAACAAGAAAGCATAAGGTTGTGTTTGTCGGCCTGCCCCATGCACAGGACCTGTCTTCCCCACTGTGCTGCCCTGCTCCTGGTCACAAAGATAGTGTGGAAGGTAGGCTTTCTGGGAAGAGCTCTCCTGTGTCCACGCCAAGCAGGAGAATTTGTGCTCATGTGGCGGGGAGCAGGGCCATGCAGCTGTTGCCAGAAGCGAGGGAGGTGGACACAGAAAGTCCTGCAGTTCCAGCCTGAGGACTTGGGATGATCCTGTAGGTGATGGGGGACCACTGGGGTCTGGGGCAGAAGGGGCCCAGACCTGGCCGAGGGCAGAGCACTGCAGGACAGGCAGTGGACAGGACCCTGGTGCAGACAAAGGGTTAAGAGGTTGCAGGAGGGATTCATGCAGGACAGGCAAGGATGGCCTTGATGAGGACAAGAGGAAAAAGAGCAACAAAGAAGACAAGTAGCTTGGCTGCTCCAGGGAAAGCTGCTGGGGGGCTGCAGCCCATCCCTGGGGGAGGCGATCTCACAGTCATACGTTTCTTCAGTTTGGTGCTGATTGGATATCCCTTCAGTGTGAAGGTGGGTTTTTATTCTGCCTGGGGGAAAAGGGTCTAAGAAACAGTACGAATCACCCTTCCAATTAAACGCACGCATCAGCATGGATTTCAGAATTCCTTCTGCAGCCCAGGGAAAAGAGGCTGCAATCTACCTCTGCTGTGAGTGGAGTCTATGCGCCCCCTGCTGTCAGGGATTTGGAATCGTGACCAGTGGGTTTACACAATTATGGGGTGAGGGGCCTTTATAGCTACTCAGCCAGGACTGAAACAGGGAATTCATGTCTTCCTTCTGTGTGTCTGACCAGGGTACTTGGCCCTGTGGGTAGTGGACACAGATGGTGGACTGAGGTCAGCAAGCAGGGCTTTGTGCCTGTGGCATTTGCTTCCCTGGGGTTTAGTGGCTTCTGTTCCCTGGGCCTCAGTTTTCTTATCTATTGTTGGGGCTTGAGCCTGCCAGCCTCAGAGTTAAGAGCTAGAGGAGTTATAGTAAAAGACATGGAATCACTTGGCAAAGAGAATACACAGGTGGCTTTCCTCTGCATCGCCTGTATCCCTGTTTTATGGAATGAAATTAAAAAAAAATTAATATGGCATCTGGGATGGTGGCACACACTTATAATCCCAGCATTTGAGAGGCTGAGACAGGAGGATCATGGTTTGTGGACAGCCTCAGCTACTTAGTAAGGTCTTTTGCAACCCAGTGAGACTCTGTTTCAAAATAAAGAATAAAAAATAAGGCTGGGGGTGTAGCTCAGAGGTTGAATGCCCATGGGTTTCATCCTCAGTACTGCAAATACACACACACACACACGTGCGCGTATGTGTGTGTGTGTGTGTGTGTTTGAAAACAGAAAGGCATCATTAGTGTTCTAGATATATTGAATGACTTCTTAAAGAAAACGTAGGATTACGTTTACATAGATGGAGATGAGAAGAAAGTGCACTGTGGAGCTAAGCGAAGGTGCTGGCATCCCCAAGTTCAAGCCAGCGGCAGGGTCCTGAGGATCTGACAGTGATGAGCTGGGCCCTGTGCAGGGAAGTGGGGGTGGGCAGCTCCTGACAGTCTCTTTCTTGAACTGGGCAGGGCAAGCATCAGTTTTCACCCCCAGACTAATAGAGGGAACCTTACCGCAGGCAGACAGAAGACCCCAGAAAGAATGGAAACAAAAACTTTAAGAGGAGAAATGCCAGCACCTCCCACTTGCAGGAAAGTCGTAGCCCTTTGTCACCAGAGATGGGCTACCATGACCAGGATCAGCCCCACAGGCAGGCCACCCAAGACAAGCACAGCAGTAATGAGCAGAAAGCCAGGGATCCCCGCATACAGAGCAAAAAGATCTCTGAACAGAAAGGCTCTGCATTCAGAAAAAAAAAGGACAGAAATAACAACTTGAGAAACAAGGGTGCGGGGAAGTAGAGGGAGATTTCGGGATAATTTTGAGGGATTGTCTTCAGGGAACCCGGTCAGTGTCACGTGGAGCTGCACGGTAAGACTCAGGGCTGGCCCTAGGACACTGAAAATAATGAGTTAGGGGAGATGAAAATGAGGGCATGGTGGAGCCAAGGAGGGCATCTGACTAGAGGTCAAGGTCAAGGATGGGATATTGAAGCTGAGCCCTGCAGCAGCAGAGGGATCAGCAGGGACACGGAGAAGGAGGAAACACAGTGGCCGGGGAGCGTGTGCCAGTCTGCCAGGACGAATCTCCCTTCCAGCACATCTGCTTTTCTTTTCCACCTGAGTTCTTGCAGTTCATCTTGAAGGACCCTGGGTGAGCGCACTAGGCCCTGAGCTAGCTAATGAATGGGACAAGCTGATACCATGGCCAATGGATCAAGGGGACCAGCCTGTATCTGGTAGAAGACTGGCACATACTGATGGTGTTTCAGATGCGTGATCTCCCTTCTTAGTATGAATGTCTTTGGAAGAAGGGGTTTGTTTCCATGAACTATAATACATAGAAAAATGTCAAAGGTAACATGACTTGCCCCAGACCCACAGCTAGTGAGCAATTCAAGGCCAGCTCCATGTGAATGTAAGCAGACGGGTGGAGGTGTCGGGATGTGTGAATGATGCTTACTATTAGCTACCAGTTGATTCTCAGGTCTACTCCAAGTACAGGGGCATAGTGCATGTTCCTATGTGTTTACCAGATGGGTGAGTATCACGTAAAATGTGCCTGCAGTCATACCAACTGCATTAGAAACTTTACAGGCTATTGCTCTGGCCATCATGAAGTCCCATGAGGTGAGGCTTTTCAGCTCACTGAAGCTTCATGGACATCCTTGGATCACAGATTTGGAAACTGAGACATGTTTCTGGTTTCTCTGACCCTTTACCTCTGCTCCTTGGCCCCAGTTTACATGGACTAAGGGCTGTCATGAGTGCTTGCTTTTGCTATTTCTGTGCTGAGGTGTGCCTGGTAGAGAGTGAGGCTGAGCTTGCTGGTTCACCCAGAACTTTGCTTGGCCTTCCTACTCTGACAGTGCCATGGGGGTCCAGTGGGCTGCTGCCTGGTGACACTGGTCCACTATGCATTTATTTGTTTTCCTTTTTTTCTAGGGGGAACGGGGCCTGGATGGATTCCCTGGGAAGCCAGGAGAGATTAGAGAGCAGGTAGGTGGGTGTTGGGACTGGTGAGCTGGCTTTCTGCTTAGCTGAAGGCAACAGGAGGCTTCGTGACTAGCCTCCAGCTGTGTGGCCAAGTGTTCGCTCCAAACTCCAGAGCTGGAGGGATCTCAGTGAATACATTACTTTAAATCCATTTTACGGTGAGAAACATGACATGTTATTAGTGCAGTGATCATGGACAATGTGTACATGTTCAAAGTGATAAAAATGTAGGGGTCGCCATTGCAATCTTGTCCATCGAGTAAGACATTGGAAACAATCCAGGTAGGCGCTCATCAATAAAAGCTAGTTTAGTAAGTCAGGATGAGATGAAACCATAGAAATTCATTCAGACCTCATGTGGTGCATGGACAGCCTCTCACAAGGGGTGAGCATTTCTGGTCCAACTACCTTCCAGGTCCCTCCTAGCTTCTCTGGGTAGCCTGATGTTTGAAAGTGGGTTATATCTTCAGCCCCCCACCATTTGCCAGCTCTCAGCAGCCTCAGTTTCCCCTTGGCAGTAGCTACTCCTGGCCTGAGTCTGGGCTGCCCTTTCCCTCTGCCCAGGAGCCTGGAGGTGAAGCCAGTGTCCAGATCGATCTCTAAGGATTCCCAAACTATCCCATCAGACTTTGCGCTCTGCACTCTCTGAGCCGGGATAGATCTGGGTGGCTTGCTTCCTCTTCTTCGTGCTCA
This sequence comes from Muscardinus avellanarius, assembly GCF_963383645.1. NCBI lineage: Eukaryota > Metazoa > Chordata > Mammalia > Rodentia > Gliridae > Muscardinus > Muscardinus avellanarius. Next base: position 4,680,128 of record NC_137789.1, read on the forward strand.
GATCCTCTCCTCCATGTCCCTCCCATCGCTAAGGAAAAGGGTCCCCTGCTCTCAGAAGGCGGTGTCCATCCTGCAGTGCCAGTGTGATTCCAAAGAGGGCAACGTGGAGATGTGGACTGTAGGTTAGTTGGGAAGGAGCTTTCTAGCAGTAAGCACAGTCTAGAAATGCTGGTCTAGGGGACTCTAGTTCCTGGGGAAACCAAGCCACAGGTTCAGAGCTACAGTTGTCCCCAACCCTTCCATCCCCACTCCCCACATACTTACCTCTGTTGCCTTGGAACCCACCTGTGCTTTCTTTCCTCCAGGGAAGACCTGGCCTTCCAGGTGTGGCAGGGCCCCAGGGAGAGAAGGTAAGCAAGGCCAGCGGGTGTGTGCACTGTCTGCTGAACAAACCAAGACCTTGGGACAGGGGGCAGCGTGGGAATTCTGTAAACAAAGTGCCCTCAAAGCAGGGTGGGCTGCCATCAGGAACTCTGCTAACAAGACATTTTTGGTAACCACATTTAAACCATTTTTATACCTGTAGGGATTCATATCCAGTAAAAACAAAACAAAACAACAAAATTCTATTATGTAATATCCAGATATATTAAACTCCTTTGCTACTTTAAGTGCTTTTAGGACTAAGGAAGGCTATGAATAAAATGCAGAAAGTAATATTACAAACTCCCTTTTCTTCTCTTTCTCCTTTTTCTCCTATTCTTCTCTGTCCTCTATTTCACGTTTTTATAAGAATAAGAGCTCAGAAAATTGATTAGGCCTTTAACAAACAAAATGCAGATTGTATTCTGTCATGCTGGTCATCCATTTTAAAATGCCATCCAACAGTCTTAACAATCTTGCTGCTTAGAATTTCTGTACTTCACCCCAAATGACTGCTGCAAAAGTTCTTTGCAAAACTGGAAGTGCTTATGGAGATATATGTGAGTGTAATGACCCCCTAAGCACTCAGGGAAGGAAGAGGACAGAGGAGGAGGCCAGGCTGGGTGTGGATTGTGACAGGGGTTGAGGAGACACAGGCGTGCATGTGAGTACCAGAGAATGATGTTCCTCCAGAGTCCTAGAGGTCTGAAGGAGGCTCTAGACAGCAAATGTCAGAAAGACAGGGATAGACGGCCTTGGAGGGGGATCCCTACTGCTGAGGTGGCCTGGCCAGAGCAGCTTCACCTCTCAGAGGGCTGGGGTGATAGTCATCATGGCGTGCTCCAGGTCCCAGCATGCACTCACAACAAAGGAAAAGGGAAGGCTTCTCTGACCATCTAGAAGCAGACAGGATAATGTGATAAGTAAATAAGCAAACAGAAAGCACAGCCGAAGAAACCTGAGCGGAGGAAGGAGGCTGGAGAATGCTACTTCTGTTTAGGTCCCTCACCTGGACTTTGATTCCAGGCGGGTTAATTATTCTCCTCCCTGAGGTAACTTTAGGGTTGAGATTTACACTGCTGTATATGCTGGTGTGAAGACTTTAATACATTTCTACAGTTCTTTGACAGGTGATGCTAAATCATAAAATAAGGATGTTATTTCAAGTCATGAAGGGGGTATACTGCTTGAACTTAGGGTCTAGATGGGGACTATTTCCTGTACTGCCCACATTTACGTGTGTGTGTTTATGAATTCCAGCCTTGCAACATGTTTGCACATTTGGGTTTGCCCTTCATATGAGGGTAAACACTGAGCTATTACTTATCCTGTTGGATGCAGCAGAGGTGGAGGGGCATGATTAAAGACATTGCCACTCTAGGGGCATTCCTTGGAATATTGAAGAAACCAGTGAGGCTCAGGCAATCTAATGCCTCTGCTTTCATTCAGAGAGAGCGTCATTAATACAGATCTTCAGTCTCTTGCAGCTTTTGAGAATGTCGTTGGAACCACACAAATGGCCTTTTTAAAAATTTATTTATTTATTTATTTATTTTTGCAGTACTGAGGATTGAACCCAGGGACATTCTATCTCCAAGCTACACCCCCCTAACCCTACTTTTTTATTTTTTCTTTTGAAACAAGGTCTCACTGAGTTGCAAAGGGCCTCACTAAGTAGCTGAGGCTGTCCTCAAACCTTCATCTTCCAGTCTCAGCCTCCCAGATGCTGGGATTACAAGCTTGTGCCACCACACAGGGCCTGAAATGGACTTTTTAAGCTCCCTCTTTCTACAGATAGTAGAAACTTCCCAAATTAGGGCATCTTGCCCAAGACCCAACAGTAGACTTGATTTCAGAGGAAGGCTTCCAGTTTAGATTCTAAATGTCCACTCAAGGATATACTGTGTACCTACATGTTAGAGAATGCACCTCTGTGGCACAATAAGAATTTTACTATATTGACCCATGTTTTTTTTTATTAATTACCTATTGAAGGCTTCCGGTTTAGATTCTAAATGTCCATCGAAGGATGTACTGTGTACCTACATATTAGGGAATGCACCTCTGTGGCACACTAAGAATTTTACTATATTGACCCATGTTTTTTTTTTATTAATTACCTATTGCTCTGTAACAGATTACCATGAATCTTAGTATTTTAGCACAGCTATCATTTACGAGCTCACAATTTCAGAGGCCAGGACAGATCTAGGAATAGCATGGCTGGATTGTACAAGTTCAGGGTCTCCTGAGGTTACAACCAACCCATCGGGTGGTGTGCACTTATGTCGGGGGGGGCACTGGAGCTAGATAACCACTTCCTCCAATCCTTGGTGGCTGTTGGCCAGTGGCTTTGTTCCGAGCTATGGAATTCTCCATAGTGCTGTTCAAAAGAATGACAGTTACTTTCCCCAGGGTGAGTGAAGGAAGGGCCAATCCCCAGTGGGAAGCTATAGTCATTTTTATAACCTAGTCTTGGAAGTTACATACCACTGCTCCAGCTGTTGCTCTTGGCCACAGAAGGGAAACTAGTAAATGTGATAAGTCACCAAATAAGTCTGAAGACCAGGAGGCAGGGACCACTTATAGCCATCCTGGAGCCAGGTTACCACACTAGCTAAAATAGGTCATTGCAAACATGAGCCATTCCATATAGTGGGAAGGAAATGATTCTAGAAAATACATTTGAATCTCTTATTATTCTTTTTTACCCTGAACAAGTTAGTAAACATCTCTGTGCCTTAGTTTTTGTATCTCTAAGACAGTACAGAGAGTGTCCCAGATAAAAAGAGACTGAATGTGTGTTGAGTCCTTAGAGAAAGACCTGGTGGATAGAAACTCTCCAAGAACTGTTGGTTATATATGCACAGTCATTATGGGTAGATACCAAGGCATTGTTTTCTCTTAATAATAATTTAATATATCAGAACATTTAAAATATACATTTATTTTTACATTTCAATTATACATAATAATGAGGTTAAGCGTGTTAGGAACATACATGTGCATAGCACTTGATGAATTTCTACCCAGATTTCACCTACTCCCTCTCCTTCCCTATACATATATTGATATTGGCACTGATAAGTTTACATGTACATAGCATTTTATATCAGAACATTTTATCTCTTATTAAAATTAAAATGTGCATTGAGTAATTGATCTCATAATCATTATTATTTCATTTGTATGTGTGTGTGTGGTACTAGATTGAACCCAGGTGTGCTCTACCTCTAAGCTATACTCCCAATTCTTTTTATGTTTTATTTTGAAAGAACATGTCTTTCAGAAATTACCAAACACTTCTGTCTCAGCATCCCAAGCACTTGGATTATAGATGTGTGCCAGTGTACCTGGCTTCATGATTATTATTGAAAAATCATTTTTTAAAAATAATGATTATACAAATGTGACAGAAGCAACACAAAATGTGTTAGTGACGTGAGACATAGAGAAAAGACAAGGGCATGGCCGGGCATGGTGGTGAACACCTGCAATCCCAGTACTTGGGAGGCTGAGACAGGAGGATTATACATTCACAACCAGCCTCAGAAATTTAGTGAGGTCCTCTGCAACTTATCAAGACCCTGTTCCCAAATAAAAAAATAAAATCAGGTTGGGGGTATAGCTTAGAAGTAGAATGCCCCTGAATTCAGTTCCCAGTACACACACACACACACACACACACACACACACACACACACGCACACACACAGAGTTATGAGCTCCAAAATATCTATTATTCAACCACATACAACTTTCTGTCTCTCTGCTTCTCTTATGTATGTGTGTATAGATGTATGTATATATATATATGCATATACATATATATGATAAAGATATACACAAAAATTATGGTATCATTTCTAATAGTAACATATTACAAAAATATTAAAAAGGCTTTAAGGAGTATATAGAAAAGGCTCAGAGTAGAGAAGCTGAATTCCATGGAGAAATAAAGAATAGAATGTATCTGGGATTTGAGTGCATATAGGTGTTTATGGGTACATGTCATGGAAGAGACATTAAGCCTGGAGAGGTTATAGAATTCTAAAATTGTACTGCATGGGCATGGGCATACATATTTGTCCATATGTGTACATGCATGTGTGGGCAGTAACAGCATAAAAAGAAAAATAAATGTTGCTTCTGAGCCAGGCGTGGTGGCGCACGCTTGCAATCCCAGCATTTGGGAGGCTGAGACCGGAGGATCACGGTTCGTGGACAGCCTCAGCTACTTAGTGAGGCCCTTTGCAACTCAGTGAGACCCAGTTTCAAAATAAAGAATAAAAAATAGGGCTGGGGGTGTAGCTCAGTAATAGAATGCCCCTGGGTTTCATCCCCGATACTGAAAATAAGTAAGTAAGTAAATAAATAGTAAATAAATAAATAAATAAATAAAGTTTCTGAAGCAGGACTCAGCTGTTATTTATGACTGACAAAATTAAAATGAGGTCAGGAAAACTGACCTTGGCTTCATTGATGTAGAAACATGAGTGATTGAGATTTTATTTTTTGTTTCTATTTTTTCATACTGGGGTTTGAACTCATGTGAGTTCTATCTCTGGGTGATACCCCCAGGTCACTTATTTTATTTTTTAATTTTTAAAAGGGTCTTGCTAAGTTGCTGCAGTGGGCCTCATACCTACAATCCTCCTGTCTCAGCTTCCCAGATACTGTGATTACAGTTGTGCACCGCCATGTCCAGCTGTTTGGGATTATTTTTTAAATGCTTTGATGCTATGTAAAAAAAGGTGAATATTTCATATCTTGGGCAAGAATAGAGGAAAGTAGAGTTGGGAAGAGAGGTTGTGTTTGTGTGGGTTTCAGTGTCAGAGGCAGGGCCTGAGGGAGAGCAGGTAAGGGTGTGTCCCTGACCATATAATACAACCCGAATGCAGTGGAGGATGGTAGGCAAGTGTGCCTTGGACCATTCCTTCTTACTCCTCAGCTTTACAACTTAGGACATGCTTTGATATTCATTCAGTGGCTCATTCACTCACTTCCTAACTTACTCAACAATAGCGTTTGAAGGCTCCTGTGCTCTCTGAGTGAGACTCTAGGTAAGAGGAAAAGTTGTGTTCCAACCAGGTGTAGGGTCATTAGCTACGAGTGGTCTCATTGCTTTAGCTACAGAACCCTGGACTAATGGAACTAAAGATTTTGTAATGTCACAGTAGAAGGAGACCTGTAAAGTCTTTGGTATATAGTGACAAGGAGACTGGATGGGAATCAGCACAGCTTTCCTTACTGATCTTATATGTGTTTATTGAATGCTGACCGTGTGCTGCACCTTAAACATGGCACACACAGGGACAAGTCAACCTATAGTCTCTGCTCTTGCTGTGCCCAACATAATCCATACTTAAACAGCACATAGCTGTGATGAGCCATGCCGTTATCACGGAGCACCAGCCAGATCTAGACAATGGACTAAATGTGCACAGAAGAGAAAAGAAGATTTCTGCCCTCCAGAAGCCCATGAGCTTGATGCAGAGATAGGAATCAATAAGAATCAGACACAGAAGCCTCAAGAATACCGCCAGGCATGATGATGCCATGTGAGGGAACATAGAAAGGATCCTGTGGGTTTGCAGGAATAAGCAAGGATGTCAAGGGGCGGGGGAGCAGCAGCAGAAGATGGCAACAGATAGCTATGTTGAAATGCTTGTTATTCCTACACAGGGAGAGGCGGGACCTGTAGGACCTCCTGGTGTGCCAGGCTCTGTGGTGAGTCTCCAGTGATGGAACATGCACTCGTGGCTATTGGATTCGAGTCACTGGAAGGGTCCTTACCTCGAAGCATAAGGCAGAACTCTTCTACTAACATGAGTTGGGTAGAAAGCTTTCCACACCCAAAGTGGGATAAAATCAGAAATAAGTCAGAAACCAGTGCATCACAGCTTGCTGTCTGAATGCTCTGAGTGGAGTTGAGAGGAGTCTATTGTGGCTGAGAAAATGCCAGTGTCTTTGCTGATGTTTGTTTGTTTCCCAAGTGCAGAGAGAGGGCCTGAAGGGAGAGCAGGTAAGCGGATGTGGGCCCTCCCTTAGATGGACTTAAACTGTAGCAGAAGTAGAAAGGCTACAGCCAGAATCAGGCTCAGGTAGAACCTTTCAGGGGCGTGTCCATTTGGTTTTCTGTGGGGAATACAAATGCCCATACCCAGGACCCCAGTCACTGTTGGAGGCCTGGGAAGTAAACTCTAGTCAGGGAAGGTTAGTGGGCAGTGGTATATCTGGTCATATGTAGAACGGAGTCATGACTAACACATGTGGTTTGTGTTGCCAGGGTGCTCCAGGACCACGAGGTCACCAGGGCCCACCTGGGCCACCAGGAGCCCCGGTAAGCACTGAACACTGGGTGAGCACTGAACACCTCTAGGTCAGGAAAATTATAGTCCTTTTCATTAGGAAACACTTGTTTTAGAAAGCCTCGTGTCTCTCTAAGGGGTAGATACAGTTGTCGTGACCATCTTACTTCGGAGGAAACAGAACTGGGGGGAGATGAGCTGTCCCTGGATCCTGTGGCTCATGCAGGACTCAAATCCAGAACTGAAGCTGAAACCCAGGCAGCCTGGCTTGAGAGCCCTCACACCCAAGAAGGACTTAACTGGGGGTGCCAAGTGTTCAGCCTGGTGTTTGAGCTTCATTTTGGATAATACAGAAGAAAAACCCTGGGAGCTCAAATGCCATTTGAATAATATATTCACATTTGCTTTCCTCAAGTTTCTAATTGGTAGTGAATTTTGGGGGCTTAGAACATTTCACCCTTTGATTTCCCTCCCCATTAAGAACTCATTTATGTGTAAATTACCATTTAGAAAAGATCCACACAGTTGGGCCTGTGATATTTGTGATTTAATTTTAGATATTAAGGATAATTAACAAGAATAGAGTGAACTCCATGGGGGTCCTTTTTTTTTTTAAAGCAGCCCTCCAAGATGCTGCCGCCGCCTTTAAGTTACTATATTTTATTAACGGAAATAAAGCAACTCTTATCTATAAATGTCCATAAATGAGGTTCACATTGAGCCATTGAGGCCCATTCATCATTATAATACATTTATATGATTTTGTTTGCATGAATAAAATTAGAAAATAATTAGATGATGCTTAATCCCAGGATAATTAGAATGATTCATATCACTTTGGTCAGTCAAGCTACATCCTGTCTCTATAATCTCTCCAAGGCTCAGTTTTCTAGAGGTATCTACTCTTTTTATACTTTTCTTTATTTGGAGTACCTTTTTTATTGGTACATTGTTGTCACATTTCTTAATGAGTACAAGATGGTAGAGACATACATGCACACATCACTCAGCCCTTCCCCAACTCCCACCCCACTCCCTCCTCCCTCCCTCCTTTTCATGTTTGGCTTACTGATTGACTTTAATATGTTTATGAATGTATGTCATGTACCTTAGGGAATTTCTGTCTTCCTCCCTCCCATCCCCCTCATTTAGATTGCCTTATTCTTTTGAGAGATATAAGCTGGATGTGGCATGTAATATATTATGTTCTCAATATTTAGCTCTTTCTGCACATATCTATACCTATATCTATTTGTGTTTATATATTTCAGATCCACTACTAGCAAAAATTGAATTTCTATACACTAGGATATTTTCAAGTACAAATACAGGCCTTTAAGTATACAGGGGTAATGATGCTATTTTTCATCTTTTTCTAGTGAGACATTGCACAGAATTACACACCTCTTAAGAAGCAAAATAGAACTTGGGATCAGATCTGCTGACTAGCTAGCCATGGTCTTTGCATCACTGAGCACACAACAGTTCACTGTGTAGGAGATGGGAAAGGTCTTGATAGAACCTCCTCAGATTAAAAGGCCAGAAAAACCCAAACCCTGCTGGTCAACAGAGTTGTCGAGGCTCCTGAAACATCTTCCAGGCTGGATAGAATGCATTTAGTACAATACGTGGTATCAATATGTGAAATTCTCCTGGAACTAGTTTCACAATATAAGCAGCCTAGCCAAAGGCTTTGTTGAAAGGGGATCAATGAAATCCAAGACTAAGATTCTTAAGGTCAGAACCAATATCTCTTCCATCTCTACATCCACTGGGTTTATTACTTTATAGGAACTTACCACATGCTTCTAGAGGGATGGCCTCACAGTAGGTATTGAAGGGTCACTAAAGTGGGATCTGACTGCAGTGTGCGCTTATCAATAACAGTCTGAGCATGAAGGACACTTGTAATTATGAACAAAGCATTTGGCTTCATGCTTGAAGTTTTCCACCATCTAGGTTTTTGCCTTGAGTAAAATTTTCCAATCCCTCTAATCCTCATTTGATCCATGCTTAACTTGGAAATCACCCTTAACTCACCATCATCATCATCTTTAACATAAACGTGCTGAAGATTAAGTGAACTGATACACAAAGCAGTGGTCTATGGAGACTTATTAACCCCGCTGCTGATATCAATTTCATTTCTAGCTTCTGTGAAGTCCCCGTGACACTAGGGCTTCCACAGACCAATTGCATCCTAAATATTCATTGCATTGAATTGACCTGAACAGCTGGAATCAGGGATTTCAGTTGAGAGTGGAAAATTTTGAATTTGTGTTCAGCAGTCGCAAAGAGAAGGAAATATATCCCATCCTCTAAATGGAAACACATGTGGCATTCTGCATCCAAATACTGACATCTTTCCTCCTTTCTCCAAAGATGAATAGGACCTGGTAGTTGACCAATGTCTGGCTGAGTGACTGCAGGGCCAGCTGGGCAGATCAGCATAGCATCTTTTGATGCTTAAATCAAACTCACTCTTTCAGGGCCCCCTAACACTGTGTGCCCTGAGCTCAGCAGAATTCTTTGTGAGAAAAAAAAAAAAAAAGGTCCATGTATTTAATTCCTGCAGTTTGTCCATTCATTTTTCCATTTGCATTGTCATTAAAAGACCTTGGGCCTAAATACAGCATGGTGGCCTTCCAATAATCATGCAGTAATCATGGCAGTAGTAGCTGCAAGTCTGATACTATTTAAGATAAGGAAATTAAAGTACAGAAAGGACATTCCTGGCCAGAATTTATCCAAAAGTGGTGGGTGATGGAGCCAGGCAGGGAGTGTCCTGCCTGCTCAGGTTTTATGCCTTAATTAGCTGCTCCTTTGGGCACACATCGGGGTCTTGCCAGGAGACTAGGGTGCTGTGTCACAGGTTTAGTACCTATTCTTCATTGACCTTCTCAACTGCTCGGTAGATGGATGTACAACCTTCACTTCAGAGAAGAGCTTTGTTGAAGTTTGCCAATGTTAGCTGACTCACTTGAGGTCATAAGCTGACACACAGCAGGGTGAGGGGTCAGGTTTTGAATTAGGTCAGTGTGATTCACCTCACCACCACCATCAAAGAACCTTGTCTCACTGAAATTTATCTTTTTTAGGCAATTTTTTTATTTTTCCCAACTGTCAAACTTTGCATGTCACAGTTGCCCATGAGTTAGAAAACTCTGAGCTATTTCCTTGCAGGATGATAAGCTGAAGAGGGAAGACACTGGGCTTAGAGGTAGACAATGGGACTCCAGGTGCTGTGCTGTATTTGATCTTTGCCTTGCTCGTGTGCAGAGTGTATTGGATGCTGCCTACCTTTTCTTGCTAAACATATTTGATTAGATTAACTAAGCATACATTTTCAAGCAGATTGGAGAGAATGGGATGTTATTTCCCTCCTGGCCCCACAATTTCCTTCTAGGATATGATATATTTCTTCACCCAATGAAAGTGAGAGGCAGATCATACCTCATGATGTTGGGCCCTCATTTGCCATTCTCTTTTTCTTCTTTTTCCTTTCCTGAAGGGTCTGATGGGTCCAGAAGGCAGAGATGGAGCCCCTGGTTTGCAAGGTCTTCGAGTAAGTAAACCATTTCCCCCTTTGGGGGCTCACCCACTCCAGTCCTATTTTGTAAGGACCATCAAGGACCTGATTCCAGTCCTGTAAGATGGAAATGAATGTCAGAAGCAGAAGAGGAATTGGGCTCTGTTCATTAACCTAGTGGAAGACTTGCCAGGTGCTCTCACTTGAGGTGGGCCCTGGGGCGATGGAGATGAGTCTGTGGTCTTCCAGGACTTTGGTATTTGGAAATTGTACCCTGTGTGACCAGAGTGCTCATGAGAGAGGGAAGGCAGTGCTGTGGGAAGAAAAATATGGACAACTGACTATCTTGGGAATAAGACAAGAGATTCCTTTAGGATTGATATATAAGCTAAATTTTGAGGAAAGATAAAGAGCAAATATTTGCAAAAATGTAAAGATCTGCCCATGTATAGCTACTTTAAAGCATATCCACATTATTATTGAATACTATACATTATTTAATTTGATCTGTTTAATTTAACTTAGCACCTGTCATCTAAATTGTGCACATCTACTGAGTTTTAATTCACAAGTAAGCACTGTTCCTAACACAGTGTTAGAAGTTTAAGAGGGAGAGCTGTAGAAACGTGTGTGTGTGTGTGTGTGTGTGTGTGTGTGTGTGTGTGTGTGTGTTAGATGCTGCCCTGGATGCCCCAGCAAACTAATCTGGGACCAAGATTCAACTGTATCCCCTGTTTTCTGCAGGGTTCTTGGCATGGGACAGGAGGCAATAGGGTTGTTGAACTCTGGCCCCTAAGCTTGTGACATCTTTATGAGTTCACATCAAGAGCTGATCATGGGGAATGTCCTCCAGAGGGGGGCAGGCAGCTCCAGGAATAATGAGCTTTCTGCCCTGGAAATTTTCACCCAGAGGCCAGCTGCCTGCTGCCTGCTCATTGAGTATATGTCCTGGCATCTGGCAGAGGCAACCTCAGACACATTCATAACCTCTTTTAGCCACAAGGCTTTAGCTATCAGGTAGAGGGTGTTTTGTATTTGCTGTGAGCTGACCCTGTAAAGAAGTTGACCTAATCACATTCCACATTTTCCACTATAAAAATGGGTGACGTGCTCTTATGACTCAGCACAAATTCCAGTCCTGTCCACCCACCAGTCAACTTAGTTCTTTGATTTCCAGACAACTCTGCCTTCCAATAACCATCTTGAATCTTCACAATTCTAGGAGGAACTTATTTTAGAGGCTAGGTAAGATTGTGGAAAAGTGTCTCAAAAGGCTCACTGAGTGAGACAGAAGAGAGTCTCCTATCCCAAGTAGAAGGCTTTGAGTGCATTGGTTCCCATCCAGCATCTTCAGCGCTGGCCTTGGTTTCCCAAATGAGGTAGTCAAATGAGGCAGCCGGATGGGCTGCTTTTTCCTCTTGTTGGTGGAAGGATTCTGTACTTGGAAAGAGGATGAACCTGTGTTCTTTTTCCCAGCAGCTGTGTAACACTAGAATGTCTCCTCGTCTCTCTCAACCTGTTGCCTCTTTTTACAGTGTGGAAGGTGACACATGGCCATGTTGTCACGAGAAAGAGTGCCCAGGATGGCGTGGCCCTTGATAGGCAGCAAAATGTGTCAGCTGTCATGGCTCTCATTTGCTCAACATGCTCAGACAGGCCTCAGAGAAAATAGCCATCTTTGCACATTATGTAATTAGTGTTTATATGAACCTGTCTGCATTTTCCATGGAATTTATGCAAGTATTACTTTCCCCAAGGCAGTTGTAGATGGGAGGTGGGACTGTTTATATAAAGATGACTGTGAACATTCTTTACATCTTTATCTAATTTACACTTATTAAGGAGGAGAAGGAACATCTTGCAGGAGCTTCTTTGTCAGGCCCACACTTTCTTGGATGTAATTTCTTGGAACATGCTGGGTGTGCTTCCCAGAGATGGCTATTGCATCCCTCAGAAGCACCCTTAAGAGCTATCCCTACGTACACACAGCAGACACCTGGTCTGGCCCATGCTTAACGCAGCTCAAGGGCAAATTGGGCAAATGTTCCTGGTCTGAAAATTTGAGGACTATGACATGAACACCCAGGGGAGCAAACAGGATGGGGACAGTGGGGGAATGATGACAGGTGGGGTGGGATGCGCCATATGTAAAGTTCTGATCATGTGCTGGTCCTCAGCACAGCTTCCCAGGAGACAAGCAAGCCCTGAAGGAGCACAGCTACTAAGTGGTCTCTGTGTGGCTCCCACCTAGGCATGCACATCTCTGACACCTGATCTGTCTTCCTTCCTTCCTTCCTTCCTTCCTTCCTTCCTTCCTTCCTTCCTTCTCTTCCATGTGTCAGTGGTCCTCCATGCTCACAATGAGCTCCTGTGATCATAGCTACTCTGATCAGTGCTTTAGGATTTCCTGGAAATATTCAGGGTTCCACTGCCAGGAGCTCATGGTCAGCTGAAGGGCTTGCTGGCCTACACAGCTAACCCAAAGGCCTCTGGCAGAGCCTGATCAAGACTGGACATTCAGAGGAGAAAAGAAACTCAGTTGGGGGAGGGCTACTGAGAGTGGACTGGGGGCTGGGTCTACATGAGACCAGGAGAAGGTATAATGGGAGTTGGCCTTGCAGGAGTTAGTGGGTTTCCACAGGGTTAGGGGAGGTTGGAAAAAGTCATGCAGACATCGGGAGTGACCCCAAGAGAGTGTCCCACCTCTGTGTGCCCACTGTGCTTAGCCTGCCTGGACTTCTCCAGTTTGGGAGTGCGTCAGTACAGTGTAAACAGCTGCAGATGTGGCAGCTTCTTGAAGCTCTGCCAGCACTGAGCCATACACTCAGCTTACCCCCTTTCCTTTGGTGTGACTCATTTTCCTCTTCACTATTTCCTCCTTGCCTTCTGCCTATCCCGGTCCTTCTCTTCTCCCCTCCACTTTCATTCACCAAACAGCACACCCAATGGGTGTCTTCAGCACTGTGAGGGCACCAAGTGCTGTGCTGGGCAAGTCAGTAGTTCAGTGAGAATGATTCCTGCCCTTATGATGCTGGAATTCTGGCAGGCAGGGACTGAGAGATATTATAGTTAGCATCTCAGTAGGTGATCCAGGAAGGCCTCATTGAGAGTATCATCCTTGAAGGTTTTCAGGAGAAGAGGGATTCAACCAGGATGATCCCTGGGGGAAGGGCACAGCAGGCAGAGAGAGCAGCAGGAATGAATGGCCAGGGACAAGACTGCTGGGCATGTTTCAGCAAGAGGCACAAGTGACTAGAGCCAGCAAGGGTTGGACAGGGGAAGATGAAGTCAGAGAGATCAGGGCCCTTCGTGGTGGGACTCGTGGACCATTGTAAGAACTGTGGCTTTTTCTGTTAAGGAATTGTGGAGCTATTGAGTGCTTTGAACATGTTTTATGATGAAAAATAAATAATGTACAGAAGTAGAAAGTGTAGTGAAATGATACCTCTATACCTCTATCCATTTTAATACTTATCAAATCATTGTAAAACTTGTTTCATCTAGACCAATGTGCACATCTTCCCACCACTTGGTTAGCTGTTGGAAGTGTTTCCAAAAGTCACATAATTTTGTTTATAATATTTCAGCACATTATCTCCAAAAGACAAAGGATTTGAAATGAAGCAAACCATAATACCGTTATCTTACCTAAATCTGTAAAAACTACAGCTTGAGGTTTCATCAAATATTTATCTAGTGCTCAGTGAGTGCCTGTCTCATACATTCCTGGCTGCGGTGTGCTCACTGCAGAGTTTTATGTGCTGCGGGGTATGGCTTGCATTCTGAACACGTCCTTCTAGCTCCTTTGACTTTGGCGTGGAGAATAGATTACAAAGAGGCAGAGCCCATTGGTGAGAAAGGGGTAGCTCAGGACAGGGCTGGGGTCAGGAAGGAGCAGAGGGTTTCCGAGTGCCATCCTGGCCCAAGTCACAAGCCAAGCTGTGGGGAGACCAAGAAAAACTCAAAAGTCATGCCCTGGAAGACCCAGAGCCCAGCAGAGGAGAGTGGAGCCAGCCGACAAGGCAGGGTGACGGAGCATTGACATTGGTGTCATGGGGTGCAGAGTACCCCTCTCTGGTCCTGCTTCCTTAGTGATGACCAAGAGGGTCTTTGAGGCCCCGACCCTCCAAAAGTCCTGGGCAATTCCCTGATTTGGGCTGTGTCCTGTCCTGCAAACACTGCCAGTTCGACTCCTGCAGTGCTGGAGAAAAGAGAGTGGAAGCTAATTTCGATGATGTGGGCTTGGAAGCAGCTTCCTGTTCTCTTCTGGCTGACTCAGGAAAACCCAAGACAGAATGACTTATTCAAAAATTATATCTCTGCTTCCTTTGCCGTGACCTGTCATTTCCTCCTCATCAATTCCAATTGAAACAGCACTCAGAAGAGCCCCCGGGCGTCTCTGCACACACACAGGCTGCTCAGAGGCAAGGGAACAGATGATGACAAGGCACACAAGCCTGTGAATTGAGAAGCAGAGGCTAACGTGAAGGATGGGGAAGGAATCCAGGCCTCTGTTTTACAGATTAGCAACAGACAGACAGCATAATCCCTGGCAAGGTGCGTTCAGTCATTTTGGACAACACTGGTGTTTTTCCACAGTGACATGGTGAGAGAAGAAAATCAAGAGCTAAGTACCCTCTGCACCATCCCATAAACCTGCAGGAGACACCCACCTGCTGGAGGGTGCCAGGCAAGGGGTTCCCCCTCGCGAGGACTGTGTTTTTCTTTCCAAGGCCTAAGCATCCTCCTGCTGTCTGAGCTGGGCAGGAAGCACTGTCACTTAGATAAAGTGAGAGTTGCAGTCACACCTGAATCTGGAATGTTCTGGAACGTTTCAACCGAAGCAACGGCCTGGCTCAAGGCCACTTGGACACCCTGCACTTCCAGGAGGCTCATTTTCCAAACAGTTTTGTCAACTTCATTATCTGACCCCAAAAAGCTACTTTATCACTCTCACCCTAGCCTGTTTTCATTTTCTGCAGAAAACCTCATTGCTGTTTTTCTTATCTCAGGATTTATTTTTCCCCGTTGCAATGCAAGAGCATGAAAGTGAGGATTTCTTTATTTTTGTGTATTCAGTACAGAGACTACCTCACACCTATAAAGCATATATTTTATATCATATAATATATATAACATAACATAAATATACAATGATAGTAGGAAGCATATTTTATAGTTAGCATGTAAAAGTGAATTAATCAAACATAGGTTCAATTCTCTGGCACAGAAATAATTGTTTGGGGTGAGGAGAAGGACAGAACCTGGAACTGGCATCTGGCCACCTGGGTTCTGGCCTTAGAAAAGGAATGTTCAATTTTTTATTTTTTATATTTTTCTCATTATCACCTCTTCTTTTTTTATTTGGTGCATTGTAATTTTAGATCATATGGATCACAAAACTTTGGAATATGTACTCAATGGAATTTTTCTCGGCCATAAAGAAGAACAAAATCATGCCATTTGCAGGAAAATGGTTGGGGCATGATAATATCATACTAAGCAAGTGTGAATTGCTCAATTTCAATGAAGAGAGTGCAACTCTGTGATGCCAATTCCTGAATGAAATAGCCTATATATTATTTTTCCTCTTTGAGTAAAAAATGTTTAAGAAAATCCTAGGTTGTTAAGCATTTCAAGCTAATGTGAAATTTGGAGTGTCCTAGCTAGGGACTCATCATGACAGAAGGGGTTCTTGAGACTCACAGAAAGAAACTTAATGCCCAGAAAGATAAGATGTCCTTCTCAAGTTCACTGCGTCTTTGTCCCTGCTCTTTGCACAAGCTTGAGATGATCTCTTTGGTTCTTTAGATTGTGTTTTATTTGTCTCGCCCCCTCTGTCATCAGTTGTTATCAGATGACAGTTAAAGCAGTGATCCTACCCTTCTAAGTCTGGGAAGGCTCTCTTAAACTCCTCACAGTGTTCTTGGCTGTGTCAGTGGTGGTGGTAAGAACAGTCTTAAAGAGGTATTGATTTGTGCATGTGCAGAGTTAATAGGAGGTGAAAAGAAAATAGCAGTCATTTCTGGGAAGGTATCTATCCAAGTAACGTTTTGCATTCAAATTTCTCACTTAAGCCGGGCGTGGTGGTGCACGCTTGTAATCCCAGCATTCAGGAGGCTGAGACGGAGGATCATGGTTCACAGACAGCCTCAGCTATTTAGTGAGGCCCTTTGCAACTTAGTGAGACCCTGTTTCCAAATAAAGAATAAAAAATAGGGCAGGGGGTGTCGCTTGTAGGTAGAACGCCCCTGAGTTCCATCCCCAGATCCACACACACAAAAAAAATCTCACTTAATTCTTACAAGGATATTTCAAGAAAGGGTAGTTTTAATCCATGTAGTTAATGAGGAATCCAAGAGCCAAAGCAATGAATAAGAGTATCCAGTGTCACCTCAGATTTTAGGGTGGGGCAGGGATTAGAACTCAAGTCTGCCTGGCTCTGAACTCTCCACGGTCTCCTTCAGCCTGGAATTCATGCCCTTATCCACACCAGAATTCTAAACTGGAAGTTAGCATCCTTTCTGTGGATATCTTAGAGAGATCTAGGACCTTTAATACTGCATGTGCACATCCTTTGTGGTGCATGGCACAAACATCACTTTAATCTCTGACTGTTTACATTGGAGCTCAGGGCCCCATAATTGCCGAAAGCCATCAGGCCCAGCCACTCTGATTTCTCATAGACTCGAGGGGAAGGAACACAGGCAGGTTTTGTCAGTGGCAGCCTGGATTGCATTTGTTTCGTTTTTTCATTTTGAGCTTTGCCACCTGCCTTTTCCTGCCCCACCAGATGGTAACAGTACTCTTTGGACCACAGGCTACTGTTTGATCTATTCCAGGGCATAGAGCCAGGGTTTGTGTCAGGACACCCTAGATTTTCCCTGAACACCTGGTTTCAGTTCTGACCAGTAGAAAAGAATCGTGTTTGACATTTGAAAAGTATGAAGAAGAGGAGCTGAAAGACCATACAGTAAGCATTAGAACGACGCACACAGGCAATCCTTTTGTCTGTTAACAGCCCCTTGAATGGCTGTGAACTCATCCTGGCTGGAAAGGATTTGCCGTTCTGGATCTATAGGCTTCCCTTCTCTCCACAGGCCAACAGGCAGCCTTAGAAATACCAGTTGTGCTCACCATCCTGACATTCAGAATGCCTTGAAAAGTCTGTCTTCATGATAAATCACACACATTTACTCAGAGATTGTACGGGGTAGAAATTTAAAAAAGAAAAACGACAGGGTATGGACTTATTGTTAGGAAAACAGCTCTTTATTGCTATAGAACTTGTCCTTGTCGGCTCTTCTCAAATCCTTCCAATCAATTATGGGCCACAAATGTGAAAGTACATAACTGTTGCCACATCCCTCACTATTAAAGCCACTACAACTACTACCTCCACCACTAACAGTTTTGTCACCATCACCATCACCATTACGACTACCATCATATCGCCACCACCTTTACCATCACCACCATCACCATCACAACCAACAATATATATTCACCACCATCACTATTACTACCACTACCTCCATTATTATCACCCTTGCCGTCATCACTATCACCATCACAACCATTAATACCACCACCACCATCAACCAACATCACAACTATCACTACCACCACCAGTGGCAACACTGTCACCATCACCACTCTCACCATCACCACCACCACCCCCAGAACCACTACCAGCACCAGCATCAACCTTACGACTGTCAGCACCATGAGCCACCATCAGCATTAGCATCAGCATCAGAATCACTGCCACCACCAACACCAGTACCCACATCACCATAATCACTCATACCATCACTCAATACCACATCATCATAACCACCACCATCACATTACTGCCATCGCTATCACCACCACTGCCGCCATGACCCTCATAATTACCACCATCATCATCACCACCATCTTTCCCAACACCATCATTTTCACCATCATCACCACAATTACTAAGTGCTTTGCAGCTATCGTTTCATTTAATCTCCATGGCATGGCTGGAAGGTAGGAATTTTGAAAGCAAGTCTGTCTAACACAGTCTCTCACCCACTATAAGGACTTAGCAGAGCCAGAGCCAGAGCCACTGTTATCATCTCTTCTTCATTATAATCGTCACCATTTTCTTCTTCACTCTTTTTTTTGTTGTCTAGTACATTTGAGTGATGCTCTGGTCTACTTTATAAATAACTTCCTCACATGTTGTTTTCTCCTACTTCTGTCTTTGAGATAGTAACAATGATTATATTTCTCCATATTGGAAATCTAAGATTCAATAAGTTAAGTGGTTTGCCCTGTTCCATCTACCTTAGAACTCTTTCCTTACAGCATCAGAGAGGAAAGGAATTGGGGAAAGAACATGGATAATTCTATTTCTTTGTCCAGTAGTCAAGTTCGCAGAACCCCTGGGGGCTTTTTATCTAATCCTGAACATTCTAACTCATAAGTTCTTGGGTGGCACTAGGGAACCTATATCTCAAGTGTGATTTCTTCTATTTTTTGGCTACTAATTCTGGTTATTGTTGGGGCTTCATGGAAGAGGTTGTGTTAAACTGGGATGTGATTTTGACACATTGAGATGGGGAGGGAGTGTTACTCAAAGAGGCAGTGGTGTGTGCAGCACTGCAGAGGCCAGGCGTCCTAAGAGGGTGTTTGGAGATGAGCCGCACAGCCTGTGTCAGCTCTTGCCCAGGGGATGGGGGCATGAACCCTTGACAGCATAGAAAAGGCAGGACAAAATAGTGACCTGGCAATCTCCAAACCTGACAGCTCAGATGCCAGTGTCTTCATGCCTGTCAGATAACGATTGTGACCATTTTAGAAGGAGGAATGCTTGAGTGTAGTATCCTCCACCCAGGTGGCCCAGCAGGGTCTATAGGAAGGAGATGGTCCTGGCTGCAAGAAGCCCTGAGATGCAGCAGGCAGCTCTAGGTGCTGGGTGCAAAGGTCCGCATGCAGGGGCAGGAGATGGCCAGAGTGGGAGTGACCTGGCATTTCTCTAGGAGCTGCTCCTTCATAGATGATCAATGAAAGGCATTTTTCAGGAGAGGCTGTCGTGTGTGTGTGTGTGTGTGTGTGTGTGTGTGTGTGTGTGTGTGTGTACATATGTGTGCATGTGTGGCACTGGGAATTGAGCCCAGTGACATTCTACCTTTGAGCGATACCCCACTCCTATTTTATTTTTTTAATTTGGAAACGGGGTCTTCCAAGGTTGATGAGAGTCTCACTCCTTGTACTTCTTGAGACTGTCCTCACACCCGTGATCCTTCTGTCTCTGCCTCACAAGTACTGTAATCACAAGAGTGCACCACCATGCCTGGCAGAAGCTCCCTTATGACACTGGTTTGGTCACATATTTCTGATACGTTTCTTCTCTAGCCTCTTGCCATTTTCTTATTTATTTCCCTCTTTGCTGAGAACCTAACAGTGGGAATGTTTGCTTTGAAGCTGGATTTCTTTGCAGTTTCCTCTTTCCTATCATATCCTGCCTGCCCATAGGTCTGCTCTTTCTGATTGATGTATTTTATTTCCTGGGCACAGGAACGCCACTAACTCCGTGCCTATTATGAACCTTGTTAGCCTCTCAGCTAGCATCCTTTGAGCATCCATAACACTATTACCTAAGCTCCTAACCAGCCCAGGAAACAGAGTTTCTGAGACCTCTGAGCATCCCCAAAAGGCCTGGGGAAAAGGGGTGTTGGTGCTCTTCCCCTGGACCAGGTCAGATATTACTGAGCAATTCTGCTCAGTCACAACCCAACCTCCTCATCCTTCTCTTGGACTCTTCCCTGCCAACCAGTGTTCCAGGTCCTTGATTTAGCCTTTCCCAGCCACAAAAACATTCTGCTGGCTTGGGCTCTGAATTCTAATGATTATTTACTGGGCCCCACTGACCTTGAGGGGAAATGGTTTATTCATCTTGTAAATAACCAGCGACTCTCAGTGGAATAGCCTGGAGCAATTAGAGAGGGCGTCTGTCTAGATAAAAAATTAAAGGTGTCTGGTTCCCATTCCTGGAGGAGGGGGAGTCACAGCTCTCCGCGCTCTCAAGCTCAGCTCCTGGCTGTCTGCACTCATCCTAACAGGATCAGACAAAAGCTAAGACCACGTGCTCCCAAGGTCTGGCTTTCTTCTGCAGGTATCCGGGACTACATTTTGTTTTCTAGCAAGTGTCAAAAAACTCATTCTGATTGAGACCTCAGTGGACCTGCATGCTGATGTGCTCCCCTGAAGGAGGTGTGAACTCACTCTTTCTGCAGGTTTATAAATTGCCAAGTCCCATTTTCCCTTCCTCTCTGATTTCACTTAACTCCTCACCCCTATTTCTGTCCCCATGGCTCGGCCATCATCACTGCCATGAACCACATCTATCTCAAAGGGACAGTTGATTTATCCAGACCACAGATGTGTAGTGTGCATCCGTCATGTGAAAGTACCATCCTGGGCCCTCAGGTTACTGCATGGAGCAGATGCAGAGCTGGTCCCTGCTTGCAGAAGGCGCATGTCCGTGTAGGGGTGGGCAGGTAATAAGTACTGTCATTAATGGTGCGTCTGAGGGTGACACTAACTAAGGATAATACACAGGGTGAGGGGATGGGATAGGACAGAACCAGCACTGCACTGGTGAGGCTGGCTAAAGATGCCTTTCAGATAAGAGAGCATTTAAACAGACACCTGGCTGAGTGGAGAAATTGATCCCTGTGGATACCCAGGGACCAGTCTTCTGGGCAGAAGAGAAAGCCGAGGACAAGAACCCGAGGTTGGGATTGCCTAGTACATTCAGGGAGAGGAGAGAGGCCAGTGTGGGAGGTGGGAAGGAGCACAGGGGAGTGGGATGAGGGAGCGGTGGGGACGGGGTCAGGGAGGGCAGGCTGGACCCTTCATGCTTTGCTCTAAGTGGGGCAAGAAATACCATGGCATTTTGGGTGGGAGAAATACAATCTGACCTATGACTTAAGAGTATAACCCTGGTTTCTCAGAGGGGAAAAAACATCTGGACCAATCATGAAGAAGAGGGGTGCCTGCTTAGGAGCTGCTGTAGTAGTGCAGGGGAGCATTGATGGGAGGTGCCCAGTGGGACAGGATGGGCTCTGCTGAGCCTGGAGACCTGGTTGGGTCAGCCTTCCTTCCTCTTCCAAAGCCAGCACACAGTGGCCCAGAATGTGTGCTTATCTGAGGCCCTGACCCCATGGAAGGCTCTACTTGGCCCTGGAGTACCTAAGCCTTTAGTTCTTGCTTCCTTCACCCCCTTCCTGCAGCCTCAATTATATACAGGGTGTTGAGCATAGCACAGATTCTATCCACAGAAGGGTGGGAACCACCTCAGCATCCTGCCTCTCCATGAGTGGGGCTGTCTTAGAGCATCCAGCCTCATTCCTGGATGTGAAAAGGCTGTGTGAAAGGCCAGATGCAGCATGTGTAAGTCACTGTTAACAAGCGAGGATGATCAACAGATGGGAGGGCATGCTATCATTTGTTAAAAGAAAGGGGGATAAATGGGGAGTGTGGGTGCTGGTCTACGTAAAAAATGTCTCTAGAGCCGGGAGTGGTGGCGTATGCTTGTAGTTCCAGTACTCCAGAGGCTGAGACAGGAGGAGCAGGTTGGAAGACGATCTCGGCACTCTCATCAACCTAGTGAGACCCTGTTACCAAATAAAAATAAAATAGGGATGCAGGTGTATGCAGGTGTAGCTCAGAGGTAGAATGCCCTGGACTCAATCTCCAGTGAGACACACACACACACAACACACACACACACACACACCACACACACACCACACACACACACACACACACACACACACACACACACACACATGTCTCTGGAAAGTCAAGCAGAATCTAGCTTGTTAGGAAAGAAGGGTAGGGTGAGGAGAACTTTCTCCATTGCACCTTTCTCCAATGTGCCTCATGCATTTGAGTTTTGTTTTACCTACAAGATGGGAGTTGCACATCTGGAATCCAAAGCTGAGTTTTCATGACTCCAAAGTCTAAACTCGTTTCCTATCCGATAAGTTGCTCTGGAGGGCACTCCTGGGGAACAATCCGTGACTCAGGGACTTGTGCCATGAAGACCAAGGTTTCCATCGAGACCCATTGTTAGCACCCCTCTGGGTTGCCACTGCCTGCCCACTAACTCTGGCTTCTTCTTTTGCACTCAGGGGAAGAAAGGTGACACGGGCCTGCCAGGGATCCCTGGATTGCTGGGACTGCAGGTAACTACTGTTTTTAATTCTTTTCCATAACCATGCTGCCATCTTTGATTCAGTCAGTGATGAGGCAGTAATTTTCAGGTTGGATATGGAATCCTGCCAATCGCCATTAGAACATGTAAAGGAATGGTCAGCCAACCTCTGTCCTTCCTGCCTCCCTTGCAAAGGAGCTGGAGGTTCAGACAGAATGGCCATGGCTTGACCTCCTGGAGGAACTTCTGTCTACTAGGGGGCAGGTGAGCCACAACCATGACGAGAGTGAGGACCAGTTTTGGGGAAAGGAAATAGAGCGAAGTGATCAGGTGCCCCTAGGACCAGGTGTAGACTACAGGGCTCTTCCATGAGGAAATGCACCTCCCATCCTCTGAGCACCAGACAGCCAGCCAGGCAGGAGAAGGCTGGAAGGAGGCCTCCTGCAGGAGACTCAGGGCTCTGAGGGCACTGAGGCAGCACAATGTGGGCGAGGGCTGAGAATTAGAAGGTGCTCGGCCAAGGGGCCTGGGGAAACCAAGACTATTACTACTTCAGGAGTGAGGAGACTGAGCTCTGGACTTGCTTTGACTGCCAGCACACTGGAGCATCCCAAGTCCCCACCCTTTCCAGGCCTCAGTTTCCCCATCTGTACAATGGTGGAGTTAAGGCCCTATCACAGAGGCCTCTCTACTAGGCAGGGCTGTTCTCAGTCCCTGGAGGGCTTCTCTTCTTCCTTCTACTCATCTTCCTTCTACTCTTCCCCATCCTCTCTTCACTTCTTGCTTCTTTCCTTCTTGTTATTCCTCCCCTTCTGTCTTTTCCACCTCTTCCATCTCCTTCTCCTCCCCTTCAATTTTCTCTTCAATTTTCTCCTTTTATTTCTCCTCTACTCTCCCTCTCCTCCCCTAATCCCTTCCCTCCCTCTTCTTCTACCTCCATCTCCTCCTTTTTCTATTCCTCTTTCCCCTTCTCTTCCTTCTCCTTCTCCTCTTCCCTTTCCTTCCTCTCCTCTCCTCCCCCTCCCCCTTCTCCCTCTCCTCCCTTTTCTTCCTTCTCCTGCCCTACTCCCTATCGGTGCCCCAGGACTCTGGTGGCTATTTCTCTCCTTCGACCCCACTCCCTGCTCTCCTTTGTTCCACTCCCCTCTTCCTCTCAACTTTGAAGGTATTTCAAGTCAACAAATCTTTACTGAATGCCGGGCACTGAGGTGGGTACTGAATATATAAATATTACCAGGTTTTCCAGGACAGAAATTTGCTAGACATAGTTCACTGTGACTTACTCAGGGATCATGGGACCATATTGCACTACCTGGAGCCCCACGTCGGGCCAGTGCCTTCTGGACACAAAGCTGCTTTCAATTCAGTTACACCTATAATGGTGCAGATTTTCTGTGGACCCTTGAATTTACTCTCCCAGGAATATCCATGTGCCCTCCATGCTTGCGATGGTCTCCATTTTCTCCTGCTTACCACCTATGTGTGTGTTTGGGTATTTATTCACCCCTTGACTCACTCCCTCAGCAGGTACTTATTGAATACCCTATGGGTACCAAACTCAGCTCTGGATGTTACAAAACCTAAGTAGACATGATTTAACACCTGTGGAGCCACATGCTAGTGGTACAGAAAGAGACGTAGAGGAGGTCTCTTACTGTGCACCTTGTATTCTGTTCATATCCCGTAGAGTGAGGCCACTAAATTAGGAGCTCATAGGTCAGTGCTCTCCTCTATGGGCACCATGCCTCTGGTTCACCATGTCCCCACAGAGAGGAGCGCCCAGTCCACGCAGGCTACATGGTGGAGAACCTGAGTTGGTCCAGAGACAGAATAAGTGAGGGGCAGATATGGCCAAGAACTCACATGAGTTGTGCTTTGTGGACAAGGAATGGATAAGGCAGCCGGGGCAGCTGAGCAGATTAGAATTGGGTGCTGGAATACTCTGGGCAGGCTTTGGGCAATAGAGATAGTCTCTCGTATTCTGGCTTTATGTCCTGGGATGATTTAGGGCAGAAGGAAAGTGCTATAGTGGTGTAGACTACGGGAGCCTGATGGGAGGTGGCAGATGGGGGTGTGGACTAGGGGTTGGTTCTTTTGCATATCAAAGTCTTGCTTGTAGGTAAGTTGTTTGCTATTCTAGAAATTGGTTCTCTGGGTTTTCAGGGCCTTGAAATGTCAAAGTATCTATTTTTAAAAAAGGGGATTAATACAGAAGGGCAATCCAGTCTCCTGAGATGGGTTTTAGAGAGTATTCATGGCTCTGTGGAGGCTGGAAGAAGGTCCCTTCATAGCCCTGGACAATCACAGTTGGCTTCATGGTGGCCTATTCCTAAAGGAGAATGTCTATTTGCATCCCTATAAGGGGAATATCTGACCCAAGTTACATATGAGGTAAGGAGAGGCTTATTCTGGCTCATGTTGTGAGGTTCAGGTCCAAGGTTGGGTGGCCCATTGGTGTGGGCCTCTGGTGAAGTTGGCACATTAAGATGGTAGGAGATGTCAGAGGTATAACTCATATCTCTACAAAAGAACAAAGAAAGGGAAAAACCAGGGGCCTTCAGTCCCCTTTGAGGGCATAACCCCAGTGACCTGAGAAGTTCTTAAAGGTCCATAGCACCCTTCAGTACTTCCATTCCATGGACACAATCTCCAACACACGGTCCTTTTGAAATGTTCAACATCAAAACCATAGCAGGATGTTGGAGAGGAAAGAAAGCAAACACATGTTTAGTTGTGCTATTGCCACTCATTTTAGCATTCTTGTGTGGTGCTTATTTTTTTTATAACTTCCTGTGAGCAAAGTGTGTCCACTTAAAGTCCAAAGGAACTGAGAGAGTTGAGTTAGCTTTGCCTGTGGTGGGACCAGCTGGCCCCGCAGTATCTGTGTACAAACAGCCCCAGGTTGGTGGGGAGCTTGTAAGAGGCTTTTGGTGCCTCTCTTTGGTGAGATGAAACATTTCACCTACTTGAACATTTTATAATAAGTACAACTATCCTGTCCTACATGGGGACTCTTATCTGTTATGGAAGATGGAGATTGTGTGTGGACGGCCAAGCATTTATGCTAGGGCAGTAGTTCTTGGTGCCATTGGAAGGATGAAGTCCCTTGAACTTGTAGAAGCAGAGCTAGGGAAAGGGGCTGGCCTCAGGACTGGGGCTCCTGTGCCTGTGAGCCTCTGTGCAGAGAACCCCTCAGGCTGTCAGGAGCACAGGTGAGGCTCAGGATCAACGTTCTGAGGGGAGAACAAATGATGAGCAACTTCCCCAAAAGAAAAAGCGCCCAAGTTACCCCGCGAACTTGATTGCTGTGTTAATTTATGCAAGCAGTTTTCATGCATCTTTAATTTCCATACAACTTTACAAATGTACTTCAGTTGGAACTAGGTGTAATAGGAGTAATTATTTGCTATTTCTTTATCAATTATAATTAGATTAATTTGTTATTTATGCATCATCATTGTAATTACTAATAGCATTATATAGCTGTTTAGTCACTGCAGTATTAGAGGGATCAAATGCTGTTTCATTTATAATAATTGGGCTGATTAGTTAATTAATATGTAAAGTCATTACTTAGTTGTTTTCATTACTAATAATGAAAACATTTCATTATTAGTAATGAAAACAGTCATATTTTGTTGTTAACATTTAGATCTGTTGGCTAATTTATCACTTACTAAAAGTTAGATTGATTGGTTTTTAGACATTTATATTAATAATTAAAAGAGAAGAGAGAAAAGCAAGATTTGTAAAGTCATCTGATATCTGAGCTGGTACACACAACTTTAACCCACATGTAATGATGTGTAACCTTTGTCCTACACTTGAGATTAGACTCTGAGATTTGAGGTCCATTGCCCAAGTCCACTGAGGTAGTATTAGGCTGCCTACCATTTGACCTAGGCTATCCCAAACCAAAGCCCTGTTGTTTTAGCTAGATTTTTAAATACTGTGACCAACATACGTGCCAGTAGCTTAGGGGAGGGAAACTATTTGGGTTCATATTTTCAGAAGCTCAGTCCATGGTTGGTTGGCTCCAAGGCAGAAATATCATGGTGGCAGAGCATGGTAGAGAAGATCTGCTCAGCTCATTGCAACTGGGAAGCAGAGAGAGAGAGAGAGAGAGAGAGAGAGAGAGAGAGAGAGAGAGAGAGAGAGAGAGAAGGGGAGAAGGGAAGAGAAGAGAAGAGAAGAGAAGAGAAGAGAAGAGAAGAGAAGAGAAGGGAAAGGAAAACAGGCAAAGGGGCCAGGGACACATAAAATGTTCAAGACCATACCTCCAGTGACATACTTACCCCGAGCCATGACTCACCCACCTACAGTTCCCACCCGGTAAATCCGTTCAAATGATTGATCTCTCAGTGGATTTATCTACTGATGAGATTAGCCCAATTCAGTCATTTCACCTCTGGACATTGCTGCATTGCCAAC
The DNA here is from genome assembly GCF_963383645.1 of Muscardinus avellanarius. Taxonomy (NCBI): domain Eukaryota; kingdom Metazoa; phylum Chordata; class Mammalia; order Rodentia; family Gliridae; genus Muscardinus; species Muscardinus avellanarius. The sequence goes on from NC_137789.1 coordinate 4,706,952, forward strand.
ACAGGTGCTTTTCTGGGAGACAATATAGATCCAAAACAGAACACCTATTTTTTATTTTTTAACACAAACTCCTACCTATCCTTTGGTCTACAGAAGAACAGTCACCGCCCTGCAGCAACTTAGAGTGTTCCCAATATTATTGGATCTTGAGTATTAGCCTGGACCTTTCTTTAGCTCTTTCTTTCTCTAAGCTCTAATTTCCTTATCAAAAAAGAAGCAAGGCATGATAGTGCACACCTATAATCCCAGTACTTAGGAGACTGAGACAAGGGGATCATTGGTTTCAGTCCAGCCTCAGTAATTTGGCAAGATCTTGTTTTAAAATTGTTTTTGTTAGGGTAAGTAGAAGAAAGGAAGGGGGCTTCCTTGTGCCTAAGACTTCTAAATGCCTGTCTTGTATTTACAATCAGTTTCCTTTTATCTGGAAAATTACCAATGAGAGTAACCTAAATTGCTGTTCTGTTAGGAGGATTTTTGGTTTTCACAAGAAAGGGGACATGAAATGAGAGTACTACCTAAAGCTAATTGGAAGACTAGAGAAGTTTCATCCCATCTGGACAGTATGTATTTAGCTTTACTGCAAGTTCCCCCTACCCCGCCAGGCCATGGAAGATGTTCAGGAGTCATAACCATCATCCAAGAAAGTCGAGGCTATGTTTATCATGGAGTGTTCTCTTATCTAGAGAGTATAAGAGCCTTGCTGGAGCTCTTTCCAGCCCTCCACCAGGCAGTGGACAATATCCTGAGTTTGAGTACACTTTGGTTTTGCCCTCAATAAACATCTCTGAGACCTATTCCTGTGTTGGATGCAGTGAGGCTGAGCTGTTCAGTAGTATTTTTTGGAATTGCATGGCTTCATCTCTCAGTCCATGATGGGATTGAGTGGTCAGTTGGTGTCATACCAGTCATGTTCCAGTCTCCTCCTCCCCACTCCCCTCTCAGCCTCATCACTCTAGTGAAGATTGGCTCAAGGAGCTTGCTTCTTCCCCTGAATGAAGACCTGAGGACTTGCATTGCCCATTATCTGAGAACCATGCTGACCTGGCCAGGGCAGGCACCATTCTCTTCTCCCCCAACCCCCCCGCACCAACATACCACCCTTCTCTGCAGATTTGGGTTTCCCCTCCTCCTGTGCTGCCTGGTCCTAACAACCTGGGCCTTGGAGATGCACCACTGTGCCTGGATCTGTCTGATCTTGGGCAAGTTTCCTTTCTCTTCCCTCTCTGTGACTTAGTTTCCTGAGCTTTGATGATGTATTAAACATACCACTTGATTCAGGAGATATTTGCCCTGGGTCTTGTCAGGCCTTCTGTTGGGCTGGCACAACAGAGGAGACCAGAATCATAATAAAACTCACACCATGGCTGCTGCAGCTGCCAGGCCCCGCGCTGACCGTCCTTAAGGCGACATGGTGCTGCCTTCCCAGAAGTGCAGGGGCAATGTTAAGATCTCCCAATTTAGAGACAGATAACGACACCTTAGTGAGGCCAAGGAGCTTGCCCTCTGGACTGGGAGTAGAGAAAGAGCTGTGGTTTGCTCCTTTGAGGGCTCTGCACATGGACAGGGAGGCAGGCAGTAGTAAGAGTCACAGGATAATATGTGTAAAGACCTGACACAATCCTGGACACATAGCTGGTGCTTTAAAAATGAAGTTCTCTCCTTTTTGTCCAAGGAATAGATATCTCCTGTCCATAGGCTAAAGGGCCCACACATCCAGGTCTCCCCAGGACACCAGACCTTCCCAGGCTGGCCAGAGGCTAAGGCACAAGCAAAGTGGGTTCCTCTGGAGCCGAGGTCCCAGCTGCATAGGCGTCCGTGATGGGACAGGACTGGGTGGAGCCTCCAGGGGCGAGGCTCCTGCTCTGTGCAGAGCTGCTCACCTGGTGTGCCAGTCGCTCTGTGGCTATCAGAAGGCAGTGCAAGGCCATCAGAGCAGGTTCTCTGGGCACCCTGGCTGAAGCCCCATTCTGACTGCTATTTCCTCTTCCTCTCATCTGGAAATGCAGATAGGCTCCTTGTCAACTGGAAAGGAGGCTGGAGGTGAATCGCCTGCCCTTCTGCCTGGTGCCACCTGGAAGCTAATTCCAGGCTTCCTGACAGCTGCTTCCAGCTTCCCTCTTTCTCTTTCTGAATGCTGAATGCAGTTGTTAAGCTAATTACTGCACAGGATTTTGCTCTTGTCCCTGTGCTTACCACACTGAACAAGCAGACCTTTGTTAAACTCCTACTGTGTGCTTACCCCAGAACCAAGTCCTGGGATGTTACAGGGAGGTAGACACAGAGATCTTCAGACCTGCATTTAAAGCCCTAAGTCCTAGCTCCATTAAACATGCAGAGAATCCTTAAGGGGACCAAACTGATGTCATTCAAAGAGGGAGTGGGCTGTAGAGGGTGGCGAGACCACATCTCAAGGGGAGATAGCAGACAGTTCTCAAGGCTGCAGCTTGGGAGGAGTGACAGTACTGGGCACTGTGCCCCACTGACGGCTCTGCCCACTGTCACTTAATTTCCCTCTAGGCTCCACTTCTTCATCTGTAGGATGGGATAAAAGGTGCTGTCTCACATGATCAGTATGAGGGATACAGGATACAACCTGGGATACGGGATATAAAACCCAGGCAGAGTACGTGCCTCCTGGAGCGTGGCTACTGTGTGACCTGTCCTGATACATTCCCACTTTTTCCCCATGGCTGTGCTTCTTCGTACAGCATTAGTCATGTAGCTCTGTGGGCAGTGCTAGGAGTGGGATGGTGCTTTATGGAACTGGCCTTGATGAGTATCTCCCTGACCTGGGAGGAAGCACATCTGGCATCTGAATGACACGCCCTTTTAAGCCTACCTCTGCCACCGCCCCAGGCCTGCAAAGGAAGCCTGTGCACTGGTGTTTGATTCTGCATTCGCCAGACCATGCAGCAGCCACCTCGCTCTTCCACCGGGAGCGGTGGCCGTGTGACCTCCAGTGGGGTTCTTACCTCTCTGTGCTTCAGCTTTCTTCATTGTCCAACAAGGAGGTTGACTTTCTACTAGATGATCACTAAAGATCCATCACCCCTGATGTGCTATAATGGCCAAAGAGCAAGGGTGTTTGTAAGAGGTGGAGGAGGAAGGAGCAGGAATCAAGGCCGGCTTCCAGGGACAGTCATTTTGTAAAGCACAAAATATTCCAGGGACCAACAGTGACATTGGAAATACAAGGAGGGAAGAAAGTGAAATGTACCCCGGGTGCCAACCAAGGGTTGGTGTGCTGGGAAGGGCCCTTGGGCACACTGTGCAGACTGGGATTGCCGTGAGACCCTCGGGGAAGGAGCAGTGGCTCTGGAACATGCAAGTGTCTCACACTGTGTCCAGGTCTGCCTGTGCCCTCTAGCTGCAGCTCAGACAGAGCAGATGTCTCAGATGGAGGCAGGTCCTAGAGTGCACAGGCATACCTGGACAGTGGGCCACGGCCAATCTGGGGTCCTCCCTAAGGGATGAGGGCTGGGGGTAAGCCACCTTCAGAAGCTCCTGGCCTCACCCTATTGTGAATCTCAACATACTTCACCCATGTGCTGCTCTGGCTCTGCCCAGAGCAGAGTTCACCTGTCTGCAAAGTAAGTACCCTCTCAGCAACAGTGTGGGATACCTCCTGAGCTGGCCAGGTCTAAGGGAGCTGCAGACACTACATCTAGGTTTCATCAGCAAGTTCTATTAATTAGATGTTTCATTTTGGTGCCTGTTGTCTATTTCTTGACTCACGTGTGCCCCCCAGAAGGAGAAAAGGGAACCATTGGTGGATGCTGCAAGCACTGCCATTCTCCAGTGTTTATCGCCCTCTCGTGGCCACATGCTGTCATTCCATGGATGAGATTTGCTCCCAACTCTGTTTTCTCTGGAAAAAAAAAAATGACTGTGTGCCCTATCTGCAGCTGGTCACCCACTGAGGGAGACGCAGAAAGAAAAGAAAACTTTGATCTCACTAATCTCTGTGTCTGATACACAGTTACACTGACCTTGAGAAATTATTTCCACCTGGGGAGTTGGAGACCATTCCAAGAAAGTGGTAACATCCTAGGGGGACTTGTGGGGAAACAGAACGCACCCAGAGGGACCTGGGCAAGCCTCAGGAGGTGCCTGAAGCTCTCAGGAGTTGTGTGTGCAAAGACTGGAATTGTGGAAATTAAGAAGAGGGGAGGCTGTGAATAGCTCTGGACACATCCAGAGTGCCAGGGAGGAAAACCAGGGCATCACAATCAGGAAACAGTCGCTGCATTCCTCAGCTGCCATAACCGGATGTTCTCATATGAGGGGTCAGTGGGTGGCTGCTGTCAGATATGAAGTTCTCACTCTGCCAGGTCCCCACTGTTGTGTGCTTACAATCAGCCCCTGGCCGAGAGCCTGTGCTGCCTCTGTCTCCTCTAGATGGCAACTGCTTTCGAAAAACATGTGCAACAAACACGTATCTTCTTGGGCCCCCTTCTTTACTCCAAGACCTTCCCCATGAAGCCCTATTTCTTTACCCTGATCCCCCAGGCCTCCAGGAGCCTCCCGGCCTCACCTGTAGCTTGTTCCCACATGGAGTTCTTGCTCAGAACATGGTCCCTGTAACTCCACTGGCCTTTATGCACCTGGTTTCCCCACCCTTATCTGCCTGGCCTGTTGGTGATTTCTTCTGCTCTTCTCAGGACCTGGGACCCTCCTCTGACCCCTTGCCTTCCTCCTGGTGCATGGGGGCCCTCCCCATTCTCTGCTCATGGGCTTATGGAAAAACGTATCCTTTTCTCTCACAATTTACACATTTCTTCCCTCCCCACCTTCACCCTCAATGGAGGGAGGAACTGTCTAGGTTTTGGATTACTAATGGTACCTGCTGCAGTTCCAGTAGTGAAGGTGCCCCAGAGCAAGAGGGTAGGGAATAGGCGGCTGCAGTAATGCATGAAGCCAGACCTGTGTTCTCCATGCAATCCAGGGAAAGCTCTTACAAGCGTAGATGCGTGGCTCTCCCCTTGCCTACCAAAGCAGCAGGACTGGCACACCAGGCCCAGGCTCTTCATCCCAGGTGACCCCAAAGCTAAAGTCAGCTCTGATTCCTTACTAGTGACTGAGAATGTTCTGGGAGATCTTTGTGAGTAGCTTAACCCACCCTGTGCATGTGTGGATGTCTGCACATACATATGTATTCACGTGCTTAAATATGTTAAAGATACAGCAGGACAGACAATCTGAAGATGTTAATAACCGTGACCCAGCATGACACTTGTGAGCATTTTGCAAATTTTTCTTCAGTTCTCTTCTTTCTGCCTTTGTTCCTTTCTGTTTGAAATGAGACATTTCAAATAAAGGGAAAGCCCCTTTCTTTCCTCTCAAATGCTAGCCATCCCCAGGAGGCCGCTGCCTGCACTTTCATAACTACTCTCTCTTTACAGGGCCCCCCTGGACCCACTGGTGTCCCTGGCCCCCCTGGACCAGGAGGCCCCCCGGTAAGGCTGGCTTGGGTTTTCTCTCGCATGGGTACTTAGGTGGTGGTTTCATGGCCTGTGGGAGCCGGGGTGTCTTCCTACTTAGACACTTGTCTTTCCTCCCCTCAAGTCCAGTGCAAAGGCCTATACAGAACCCCCGTCATACAGATATCCCAAGCCTCCGGACTCTCAGGCCCCAACATGTGAGCCAATGTAGCACTAGATGGCTTCCAGACACCAGATGTAAGATACATGTTAGGTGCTGATGGCCTTTTAGGCATCTTTAGTAGTTTGTGGCTTGGCTTTGAGGCAAAACACAGGGCCAGACAAGTGTTTGTCAACATTTCCCCTCTCATCTTACAGGGAGCACCTGAGATACTGTCCCCAAAGTAGGCTCCACAAGGGGCAGACCCAGCAGTGGGCAGAGGAGGCTGTCCACCCATCCCACCAGGTGGCTCCAGGCTGCAGACCAGACAGCTCTGGACCTGCCAGCTTTAGAGCTGAGACTATTCTGTGTTTCACTGTGGATGAATGTTACTGAGCAAGGCAGATGCCCCTGAGGCGCTCTCAACAGAGCCAGAAGCCTGGACTCTAAATGGAGTTGAATAAGTATCTTATCTTCAGTGTAACTGACAGCTTCTGTGGGATCTTTTTTCAGGGTTTACCTGGAGAGATTGGCTTCCCCGGCAAACCCGGGCCTCCGGGGCATACAGTGAGTATCCTGGAGTATCTTCCTGCTTACCGCCCCTCCTCCAGGTTGCATACAAGCCGAGGAGGAGGTGAGGCAAACTGCATGCACAGCACTCTCCACCTTGTCTGTGGGTCTCAGAGCCACCTGTGGACAGAGATAGAGGCCTCCAGGAGACAGGACCAGAATTGTCACCATGGCAACATTCCAAGCTCTGCTGAGCTCCATTTACTCCGAGGAGAAGCTGCAGCTGATGGAGGAAGAAGACCTGTATGCCCTTGTCTCCGGCTGCAGTCAGTCCCTGCCTTGATACAACACGGTGCAATGCTCCCTTAAATATGTCTTTGATTTTAATTTCATTTCTCTCTTCTCTTTGCCCAGGGGCCACCTGGAAAGGACGGGCCAAATGGACCACCAGGCCTGCCGGGACCCAAGGTTGGTACTCGCTGATTGGCACGAGTTTGGGGCCCAAGTCCACAGGAGCAAAAGAGACTTCTTGATGGTTCATTCTAACATCAGCGTATCCCCTGGGCCTTGGACTATGCTTGGGCGTACAAGGTCAGATTGGGGAGTTCTTTATTTCTACTTAGAAAACTGGACAAATTTGAAAGACTTGGGTTTTAAACCAATCTTTTATAAGTATGTATTTTATTTGCAAGGACAAAACTCTTTTAGGTAAACTTAAAAACATTAGCCAGGAGTGGTGGCACACACTTGTAATCCCAGCATTTGGGAGGCTGAGACCAGAGGATCGCCATTTGCGGACAGCCTCAGCTACTTAGTGAGGCCCTCCACAACTTAGTGAGACCCTGTTTCAAAATAAAGATTAAAAATAGGGCAGGGAGTGTAGTCCAGAGGTCATATGCACCTGGTTCCATCTCTAGACCCGCAAAAAAAAAAAAAAAAAAATAAAAATAAAAATAAAAAGGAAAGAAACTTTGTTTTTAAAAAACATTCCAGTGGGGTTCTTTATAGCAAGATTATTAAGATAAGAGTCAAGGGTTAAATATCAGAAAGTAGAGACACAAATCCATAGTTAAATACCTCAAATGAATAATTATACACAATGCAGCCAATATTTTTTTTAAATAAACTTTATCCTTTCAAGAAAACATGCAAAAAGTCAAGTATCTCTGTCAAGAGCCCAGGGAAGGCAACTATTAAAGACAACTCTTGAATGTCATGAGGAAATTTATTGTTTTTTTCAATAAACAAAATCTCAACTTTCTCACGACAGAATTACAGAATAAATGTGGATCCTGTTCAGCTTCACAAACATTCTTCATTCTCCTTATCTTTCAAAGGATAATGCCTTAACCATGAACTTTGCATTCTTGAAAACATTTGTGGAATACGGGCCTTCCTCAAAATTGCTCAATAAGAATGAAGTGCCCCGTTTCTACTCAGTTACAGACTACTTAAGTTCCCAACTAGAACTGTGGAATATGGGCTCTAGAAGTTGTTTTGTGCTGATATAGCTGACCACCATGGTTAGGCCTGAACCACATAGAACTAGAGGCTTTGGAACCACCCAGGTCCAAGTGGCTCTCTCCTTACTCATCTGCAATGAGTTCTAGATATGTCCACCCCCAGATGGGCCCTCTCTTGCTAATGTTGCTTCCTGTTTCTTGCAGGGAGAACCGGGGAGCAGAGGTGAAGATGGCCTTCCTGGGAAACCAGGACCTCGGGTATGACATCACCTCCTTCCCTGTTACACTCCTTGCTCTAAATGGGACACTCTAGGCTGTGTGTTACCTCAACCTGTCAATCACAGAGTGTCTCAGGAAACAGATGACGGAAAAGGAGCTGTTGAAACGTGTGGCAGGCGTCTCTTAGGGACAGCAGCAGCTTCTGGGGCTGGAGAGAGCAGAGCCAACACTATCTCTAAGCAGAAGGTATAGGAGGGCCCTAGAGGCAGGGAGACCTCAGCTAGAGCAGAGCTGGGAGCAGTCTTGGGGAAGAAAGCACCATGTCCTCACTGTCTGCTTGCTCTTGCAGGGAGGGAGAAAGGGCAGGCACTCTTTTTCCTTTCTCCCTCTCCCTTTTTTCTCCCTTTCTCCCTGTCTGAGTTTTGCTTTCCCTCTGATGATGCCCAGTGGCAAAACCCTGTAGAAAGCAGAGAATCAAAGACACCTGGCTGAGACGGACGTGGGGCTCAGTGGTGGAGAAATGGACTGGGGGAGACAGGCTGCTCCATGTGTGAAGTGGACAGGGTGCCTGCTGTGAGTGTGGGTGCTGAGACCTGAGTGCCGCTCTAAAGGCCTGTGTTTGGTCCCTCTAGGACCACTTCTCACTCTCCCGATGGGCAGCAGGATCTCCCTTAGCTCAGCATCTCCACTTTGGCCTGAGCTCAGAATGCAATGAGGACCTAAGAGAGGGCTAAACCTTGTGTATGTGGGGGAGACAGCATGCATGTGTACATGTGTGCTCTGTGTATGTGTGTGTGTGTATGCGCACATGTACATGCAGCTGTAGTTCTAGAGTTGATGGGCTAGACAGGAAATGGGATGAGGAGGGCTGGTTCTCCCTGTCCCTCCACCTGCTATGCTCTACTTCCATCAGGATATGGACTCCTTAAGAGCAATGGCCGCATCTCTTAGCTCAGTCTCTCATACTCCCAACTCATAGTCAGGCACATGGTGGATATTCAGCAAAGGAGCAAGGGCTTTCAGGATGGAGGGAAGGTAGACAAATCCACCCACCATGGCTCAGGCGTGGCCCGGACTCAGTAGGGTAGCAGGTCCTGACTCACATAAAGGTACACCACAGGGCACCTCAGGGCTGGCCAGTGAAGGTACTGCAGATGGCATATCCCTTAGGATTCCCACTGTCTCTCTTTTTCATAAATGATCATTCGGCCGGGCATGGTGGCGCATGCTTGTAATCCTAGCATTTGGGAGGCTGAGATGGGAGGATCTTAGGTTTGTGGCCTGCCTCAGCTACTTAGTGAGGCCCTCTGCAACTTAGTGAGACCCTGTTTAAAAATAAAAAAAAAATAAAATAAGAAATAGGGCTGGGAGGTATATCTTTGATGTAGAATGCCCCTGGGTTCCATCCCCAGTACTGCAAGAAAAAAAAAAAAAAAAAACAACAGATCATTCCTTAGAAAATCAAATTAAAATAGAATGGAAAGAGCAAAGAATAAATCACAGAGCTGTCTTAATTATGCCCAGGTTTGACCCAAACTGTGGCAAAGCATCCCCAGGCACCACTTGGAAGTCTTCTATTCTGAGCCCCACACTCTAGGGACTCATCTCTCCTCATCCCCAGCACAGCATCCGCGAGCCGCACCACTGTCAAATACAAGCACAGCCATCCTGCATAATTTAGGATCCACTATGAACCTCCTCATGATGCCGATTACAACACACCAATTAAAAAAGACAACAATGGCATTTTTTGTGTGGTATTGGGAATGGAACCCAGGGGCATTCTACCTCTAAGCTACACCTCCAGCCCTATTTTATTTTGTTTTATTTTATTTTGAAACAGAGTCTCACCCAGTTGCATTGCTCCTCACTAAGTTGCTTAGGCCGACTGAAAACCTGAGATCCTCCTGTCTCTGCTCCCCCAAGTACTGGGATTACAAGCATGTGCCATCATGCATGGCTCAATTATGACATTTTAAAAATATGATTCCCAAATCATTTAAATATCATATTTTGGGGGTTTTCTCCACGCATACCCTAAGCTTATTGGTGGTATAATCTTGACAGCCTTAAAAGCACCCAGGCTACCTTTTAATGCTTGACTGATTGATTGGATGAAATTTTATCATTTTCCAGGAAGAAACTTAAATATTTATATAGATTTACAGTTCGTTTTCATTCTTGACTTCATGGATTTTATTTTGAGTCAATCATGCCCAGTAATCATGTTTTCTCGAGTTTGGAAATTGGCCAGTGCCTGTAGGCTTGCGTAATATCAGTGCTTATTTGGCTGTCTTTGCAGCAGCCCATCCACTATGCTTCCTGTCTGTGGCTCTGCAGCGAGAGGCGCTGAGTCCTCCTCCTCCATCAGGACGAAGCTAGCAGCCCCTCAGGGACTTCTCTAGTCTTTGGTTCTGTATTTTAAATTTCTGATAATCACTAATGACTTGAAGATACAAACACAGATGTCTGTTGCTACGTCTCACCTGTGTCTTTGTTGTATAATTTCTAGTGCTTTCTAGTAGAAATATTTATCTGCAAAATCTGAGACTGAATTTCAATAGTCACTTTTTGTTTGTTTGTTTGTTTGTTTGTTTCAACAGATGGGTAGCCCCAGGGGAGACCTGGCATAGGGTCTTGCTATTTTATTTTGACATAGTACAAACTCAAAATGAAAGTCCTTTTCCTGGATGATTCTGGATAATTTATGAAAGGGAGATCCAGCAAAGCCCTGCCAGGGGGCGGAGCTTGCTTGCAAGATACATCGCATTTTGAGGTTCACTTGAAGACTTCCAGAGGATGCCAGTTCCTCCTTCACTGAGCCTTTGTATTGGGCTCAGCTCAAATTTAGGGAACAACTGGGTGGTCCTTAAAGTTCCTTTCCAACTGCACTCAGCCTTTTATCCTTATTCAGCATGTAAGAGGCAATTCCCACTGCAAATGTGTTACCGTCGTAGCAGATTGAAAGTGACATCTTGAGGGATGAGTATTTGCACAATTCTGGTTGAAGCAGTCCTTACTAATTGTGCTTGTAAACACTGGGAATTGATGGGTACGTGGAACGCACCTAGAATTTCAATACGTGCTGACTCCAGATGCCAGGGCCATTACACCCCAGCTACAGGATAAAATGTGTGCTTATGCTGAACACCACCTGTGGATTTTCCCTCCCTCTCTCCTTCCCTCCCACCCTCCCTTCCTTCCTTCTTGTTTTCCTTTCTGGCCTTCCTCTCTAAGTAGTGATGGCACTGGTCTTTACTTACCAGTTGAGTCTGGACTAGCTGTAGGGAAAATCCTACGGCCTGAGTACCACCCACTCATTCCTTCATTCTTTCATCAGAAAATCACGTTTTCTCATGGAAATATATACCAAAGGTTTTACTACATATTATAACTGATATTAGAAATAAATTGTCACTCAAGGAACCAGTGATGTTCAAGACATGTGGCTACTCAGGAATCAATGTCCCTCTCAGCCCCTATCACAGGCCTCTTTGCATTGATAGTTTGGAAAGGCTTGGAGAGCACAGCTGCTTGGGGGCTTGGAACAGGGAGAGAGAGAGGGAGCCCCTTCATCCTGTCCTCCCACTTCAGCCTGACCACAGAGTGCAAGTTAGGAACTACTTTAGCCCCTTTGGGTGGCTATGATAATTCTTTATACTGGGAGATATATAAATAATAGACATATACTGCTCACAGTTCTGGGGTCTGGGAAGTCTAGGACCAAGGTGTCCACTGATCTGGTGTCCGTTGAGGACTCTGCTTCATATGTGGCACCTGATACCTGTGGCCGCACGTGATGGGAGGGAAAGGGCTCCCTCAAGCATTTTTTGTAAAGGTACAAATCCAATTCATGAAGGCTCCACCCTCATAACCAAAGCACCCCAAAGGTCCTACATTTTAGTAGCACCACACTGAAGATGATGTCAACATGAGAATTTTCAGGGGAAACCTTCAGACCATATTAGGAGCCTCATGGGTGAGGAAAAAAATTTCCAGGAATAAGAGCCAGTGTGTATGCCTTTGGAGTGTGTTTTCTAATATGAGCTTGAGGGCTTAATAGGGACTCTCCTTCAGGACTTTCTGATTGTAACATGCCATGGGAAAGGATAAATCAAGATAGTAGCTTCCTCCAACCACAAGGGACTGACTGTGTTTATGACAACAGACCTCACCGCAGTCATGGGACACCCGTCACTTGGACACATCTTCAACAGCATTCCTTTCATTGTGGGGCAGGAGGGGTCTGTGTTTCCCTTTATGTTTCAAGACTTGGGGTTGGAAGAGATCTAAGAATCCTAAGTTTGGGCTCCTCATTGGTTTGAATTAGAGTGTTTAGTTTCAAGATGAACAGATTCAACCTGAATGAACTCTAGCAGGGGGATCCCAGGAATTGTTGTTGTTTTGTCTTTGCTATGTGTGTGTGGAGGGGGGGCAACAAAACACAATATAGGCTCTCTGGAGCTTCTCTCTCCAGAAGTGCTAAGTACTTTGGATGTTATAGCTCATGACTCTTGGGCTTTAAACAGTGCCCCATGTTTCAGAACTGAAGGCTATGGTCACCAGGTGTTGCAGATGTGTGGGCCCAACTGGGGAATGACAGCCACATCTGAAAGTGTGCTGGAAGATCAAGGAATATCTTTTATTTTATCTCCAGGGTGAAGTTGGGGAGCAGGGCCTGGCGGGCCGACCTGGAGAGAAGGTCTGTTCCTTCGTGCCTTTATTCATTCATTTCTTTAATTCATGTATTCATTTTATGCATTAGGTCTTGTGTGAATTCTTCAAGTGCCACGTAGAGTCAGTCGTGTCTTTGGGAGCTCACTGCATTCATTTCACGCACTTGCTAATTTGCTCCATCAGTTTTAGCATGTTCTGTGTATCAGTCCCTGTGTTTGGCACTAGGGCTACCCCAAACCAAAATAAACTGTTCCCTGGAGGACGACTGGAAAGTGTGGTGAGAGAGGGAAGGCTGCATTAAGGAGGGACACAGGAGGGGGCGTTTCAGTCTTCAGGACTTCAGGAATGCCAGTGAAGAGGTGACACTGTAGTTGAGTCCTAAAGGCTGAGGAGGAGCTAAACACTTACCTAGTGGGAGGAGAGCTTCTGGAGAGGAACCAGCCAAGTGGATTAGAGTGTGGGGAAGCCCTTGAGGACAGAGTCCTTCTGTCCACTGCTGTCTTCATGTGACTTCTACTAGGCCCAAATATCTATGGGGGCAGAGACAGGAAGTGAAAAGCTCACAGCCCATGGCCTGTCCCACAGGAGAGTTGGCCCACTGGGGCCCAAGTTACAGAGCTGCCCTTCTGTCCTCACAGGGAGAAGCAGGCTTCCCAGGGGCTCCAGGCTTCCCAGGTGTGCGGGGAGAGAAAGGAAACCAGGTATGTATGGCTTCTTCCTACCAAGACCCCCTGCCTGTGCCCAGGAAAAGCAGCTCCCTTTGGAGTCTTAGTCCTTTGGGAGGAAGTGACTGCTTGACTGGGAGAATAGATCACTTCCCAGTGGTGATGGAAGAGGACTGGGGGGGGGGCGGAGTGCCAGAGTGTGTGCGCTGGCTCAAAGGACAGCGGCTGGAAGATGCGTCGAGAATGGGTGGGGCATCATGGATGAAACTGACCTAAGAGGGTTAGGAGGCACCACTGCCAGGGGCCAAGAGGAGAATCAGGGGCTTCACACTTCATGGGCAAGTCTCCCCTTTAGTGAGAACTCTGGGCATTTTACCAGTGAATCTAGGTGGAAGAGAAGAAGGAAAGGAGGGAGGGAGAAGGAGAGGTACAAGGAGAGGGAGAAAGAGAGAGAGGAGAGAGGAAAGAGGAGAGGAGGAGATGGGAGCAAAAGGAAACATGAATGTATGTGCATACATGTGTGCAAATACGTGTGTGTGTGTGTGTGTGTGTGTGTGTGTGTGTGTGTGTTGCCCCTTACCAAAAGAAGGCAGGATTTTTTTGGTAAGTGTGTGTTCTAACTTTTCCTTCACTACAGGGAGAAAAAGGTGAACTGGGACTTCCTGGACTGAAGGGTGACCAAGGTGTAAAGGTAGGGGCTGCTGACTCTCGCGATGGTCATCAGTTATCATTAGCTGCTGTTTCCCAGAGTTAAGAGATTTTTCTACAACGTATTTGCATGACTCTAAAGTATATTTTCAGGAAACAATAAATTAGACATAAACCTCATTTGAATGGCAGTAAAAAAGAGGATAATGGAGTCAGAAATGACATGTCCATCCAAACGTCCATCCATTCATCCTTCTGTGCCTATAATGCTTGAGGATTCCTTGAGCACCTCCCCCAGGGCAGGTGCTGTGTTTGACTAGTTCATGCTCCATCTCTCTCTGAATACAAGTACAGCTTTACAAGGTAGTTATCAGTGAGCTAAGTTTGTTGGGGTTCCAAGAGGTTGAAGAACTTGCTGAGAATTAACTTTGTGTCCCCTGACTCCTGCATCCTCCCCTGACATCATACATGAACCAGCACGTCACTGCTGCGGGATTGGCCCTAGAGCCAGCTGGAGTCCATGCCAACCCTCTCTCAATCGGGAGGACACGATTGCATGTACTGAGCCCTACTGTGTGCTCCGAAGTGTGCAGATGGGCTTCTTCAGTATCATTTCCCAACCCCCTCTGCACTGTACCTATCAGGATCAGCACACACAAAGCGGGTAACTGGAGAGAATTTAGTAAAAGGATCAATTGTAAGCTTGAGTAGCAGGAAGAGAAACCAGTAGGAGTTGGCCGTGCACTCCAAGGCGAGAAACGGAGAGGACAGAAGAGCAAGGGAAGGAGGCCCCCCCAGAGCTCCAAAGGCCTGGGGCCATAGGAAAAGAGCCAGATGGTCCCACCTGGCCACCCAGGGGAATAGGCATGGCAGCCCACTGCCCAGTACTGTCCCATGGCCTGGCACCCTCAATGTCTCATCCTGTCTCCTCTTGCCCCGGGCTCCTGCAGAATCACTGGACACCAGAGGACAAGGTCAATGAGACTGTCCGGAGGGAGGAGGGAGCCCAATAAAAGGGTGGATGAGAAGTGACCCAGAAATTGAGCACAGGTATCAGCCAGTGCATTCTGGGGATGACAAGAGCTGAGGCTCAGAAGTGGGTGATGTGTGTCTGAAACTACAGAGTCACATTCTAAGGACTCAGGTCTGCAGTCACGTCCCTTTTTAGAGGAGTACCCCCTACTCCAAATCCAGGTGGGCAGGCAGGGCAGGCAGCACCAAGCAGCCACTGCATCTACCTTGCCTCATGCCAAAGCCCCAGAAAAGCCCATGGGAACCGAAAAGCCCACTTGAATTTTTTGTTTTATTTTTTATTTTTTAATTTTTGTGATACTGAGGATGGAACCCCTGGGCATTCTACCTCTGAGTGACACCTTTAGCCCTACTTTTTATCCTTTAATTTTTTAAACAGGGCCTCACTGAGTTGCAAAGGGCCTCACTAAGTAGCTGAGGTTGTCTTTGAACTGTGATCCTCCTGTCTCAGCCTCCCAAATGCTGGGATTACAAGTGTGCGCCACCACACCTGGCTCCCAATGGAGTTTTTAGATACTTGTTTGGTGAGAGATCAGACTGATGAGCTGTAGTTACTTGAATTTCCAGGTCTTGGGGACTTGTGAGTGTGATAAGGTTTTGCTATAGGCTCTTTAGACTGGAACCCATATATGGCCTCATGCCCAGATTTGGTGAAACTTTATTGATGAGGAATAGCTGATTAGTTGGCCCATGTGGGAAACTGTCACTGAAACCATGTGTGTGGGAGCAGTTTTCCTGGGATCTTACCTGCTGGAATCACGAGAGTCTATGCAAACCACTGTTAAACTGCAGGGGATGGAACAGGGGCGAAAGGCGGGGTTTCTGTGCAGTTGAGCCTTCTGTAAGGTGTGGTTTCTTGACTTTCCTGTGCCTCACGGTAATAATTAATGAGCTATGCAATACTTTCTAGTTTAGTCCCCAATTTACAAATGAAAGAGCTAAAGGGTACTGAAGTATAATAACTTGCCCAAACTTACGGAGCTAAGCTTTGCAAACCAGAGGGTGGGAATGACCCTGGCAGCTGGACTCTTAAGCAGGTGAATTCAACCACAGTGACCCCTGTCCTTCCGATGTGATTCTAACCCAGGATGGATGCCACCCATAACCCTGTCAGCCCAGGAAAGCCACAGACACCTTCCCTGCCACTCTCTACTTAACGTAGACAGTTGAACATCCTCTGCTAGGCTGTCACTAATAAAATGACAGTGGCTGCCATGTGGTCCAGGATCTAATAGTTCTCACACTCTAAGACAAGTGAGCACGGGAAGGATCGAGGATCCCACGAGGAGCGAGCGCCTGTGGGCTGCGGCTTCTCATTCCTTCATGCTCAGCCTCTGACCAAACACACCCTTCATCCCACAGCAACTTTATGTGCGTGCATGAGAACGCGTGCATGCACACACACACACACTCAAGCCCCTCGAGCCCCCAGCCCACATGCTTGTATATGTTTGCACACAGCTTAATAGGAAGAGTGCTGCCTTACTGGTTAGAAACGTGACCCGGGCTTCTGCCTGCTGTGTGGGTCTGAGTAACTTATCTGACCTCTGTACCATGGCTGCCCCCCAAAAATGGTTCTGCAGGTACCTCTCTCCGAGGGTCACTGTACTGTGCAAATGGTGCGCTGATGGTGAGCAGTTGGGAGCAGATTTACTATGTGCAGGACGGCTTGAACAGTGTTCTTGTAAAGACCTGGCTAATCCCCAGGTCATCCTGAACAGTGTCCCTCTAGGGAACTGGCCAGTCCTCAGGACATTCTGAGCAGTGTTCCTAGGGGGACCTGGCTAACCCTAGGACAACCCTGAGAGGAACCTCTGTTGTCAGCATGTTTCCATTTCATAGATGAGGAAGCTGAGGCTCTTGGCCAGGGCTGCATGGTCAGAGCCAGCCTTGCCAGTGGAGACCTGCAGGTCGGGCTCTCTGCGGCACAGCACCGCACGCTGGGCCTGACCCAGGAAAGGTGGCAGCCCGGGAGGAGCCTGGCTTGCTGCTGCTGCAAGGCGTCTGCCCTCCCAGTGAGTGCTCTGCTGGGTTTCTGGCTCTGTCTTGCTCTTGCACTTCCTGGCTCCACTGTTAAGTCCCGCTGAGCCAGCCAGGCCCGCTGCTTTCCTGGCCTTTTCAAAAATACTATTTCTAAGTGAGAAACTCATTTCCCCAAATGCAAAAGCTTAGAGAAACCCTGAAGCCCCTTTGATGGCCTTGACAGAATCACATGCAGGCTTCCAGAGTCCTGGCTGCCTTCTGAGTCTTCCTGAGAGATATGTAGTAACAGATAATCTGGGACAAAAAAATCCAAAATTGGATGTGAAACCGACATTGTCCCCTTCCGACTGTGCCGAGCATGGTCCTACCTCTGCCATCCCCTCCCTGGGCTCCTCTTACCCTAGACCAGGAGCTTCCCTCCCCCATAGCACTTTGGAAAGTGGAGGTGGTACAGTTCATAGCCACCAAGCGTGACTGAGGGTCAACTCACAGAGAAGCAGGATTGGAACCCAGACTCAAACCCTCAGGTCCTTCTTAGCTAAGCCTGTTCCCCCAAGCCCCTTGGCCTGCCCCATCCTGCCCACCATTCCTTCTTGGCCCATGGTTCTGAGGATGGACAAAGGTAGCCTGTTGGAGACATCTCTGTCCTTCCTCCTTTTGCACCTGTTATTCATGCGGTTTCCTAAGAAACACCCTCCTGTGATCACCTGGGCCAGGAGATACATTCAGGCAAGGTGCATGCTGGGGCGTGAGCTTCACAGTGTCAGGAAGAAGTTGGGCAATGTCTGGTGACCTGGAGCAGTGCTTTCCTTGCTGAAGCTTCTGGAACTTCAGTCAGATTAAGAGAATATGGCTCAGGCATTGGCTAACTGTGTGAGTGTGGGCAGGTTAACTGAGGCTTTCATGCCTCTGTCAGTTCATCTGTGAAATGGGAATGCATGTCTGTCCATTGGGCATACCTACCAAGATGAAATTAGTTTATCCATGTGACATGCATAAACCAGCACCTAAAGTTAGGTGCTATGTAGCGATAGGAATAATGGTAGCAAATTATACAACTATTTTGTGTTTCAAGAACTGGGGAGTGAACCCAGGGGCACTCTACCATGGAGCTACATTTCTAGCTTGCTTGCTTTATTTATTTATTTATTTGGTTAATTATTACAGAACCTGGTACCAAAACCAGGGGCATTCTACCTCTGAGCTACACCCTTATCCCTATTTTACCTCTCTCTCTATGTTTTTTTTTAATTTGAGACAGGATCTCAGTAAGTTGCCAAGGCTGTCCTCAAACCTGCAATCCTCCTGTCTCAGCCTCCACAAGTACTGGAATTGCTGGTTTGTACCACCGCATGTGGCGGATACAACTATTTTTATTATCGCATTGTTGCTGACTAAGGGTGTCCTTGTCTCTGGCTAAGCTACCTTTATTCATTTCTTGGTTCCCATGATAAGTGCTTAGAAGGCTTGACATGGGCCCAGCCCCAGCCTGGTTCCAGGAGCAGATTTCGCATAGACGGCAGCCCCTGGCCCCGCATGGCTCCTGACAGTAGCAAGCTTCGGTGGTCCCATCCACTCATGGTTTCTCCTGCACAGAGCATCTTCATGACCCTGTGCCTCAGCTCCCATGTACATACTCCTGGTCTCACCCAGTCCCTAAATGGCGTATGCATTGTTATCTTACTGGTTTGCAAAGAAGAAAGAAGCCAAGAGGTAAAATCATATATGCAAGGTGGGCTTCTAGCTCAGGTGATGCAGCTCCCATGTCCTGTTGTTTACTAGAGCAGCACTGTGTCCTGGGGCAGCCTGCTTCTTCCCAGGGGCTGGGTGGGCCCGACTTCTCTAATGGACCAGGACCTCATTGTCAGGGTCCCCCTCAAGGGCACACATGTGGGGTGATTGTTGCAACGTACAGCAGCTGTGGTTGTAATCGGAGGAAGCAACCTCAGTGCCATCGACAGGAGCTGCACAGTAGATATCAGGTAATACACCTCACCCCAAAGACACAGTGGACTAACACACAGGACTTAAAGAACCTATAGCTGTACAGCTCAAGAAAGGTACTTCCTATACATCTGTTCTCTATGTCTGGAATGTTTTATAATTAGAATGCCTGTTTATATTTGTCTACCTGCCTTCCTAATGGTCTACCTAGGTATGTGCAGGGAGAGCATTTCTACCTGTTATCTGGGGCAGAGTGGTGCTGTCAGACCTGTGCTGGTATAAGCAGAGTTGATGGGGGAGTAATGATCACTTACTTGGCATTTCTTTATCTAGGGTGAAGCCGGTCCAGCAGGCCCCCCTGGCTTACCTGGAACTGTAAGTTATTCTGGTCCTTTCTACTCCTCTGAACTCCTGAGGAATTGGGAATCACCCCATTCCCAACACACATTCTCTCTCTCTCTCTCTCTCTCTCTCTCTCTCTCTCTCTCCACACTCACAAACATACCACACATGCTCGCATACACATACATGCACACACACTAGGCACACACACACACACACACACACACACACACACCACACCATACATGCTCTCTCTCTCTCTCTCACACACACATACACACCACTTAGTAATAAACATCTTCCTAGACTATGCCAATACCTGGACCCACATCTAGGTCTTATACCCAAAATATATATGCTTCTCTAAGAACCACCTTGTGCCTATTAATTTGATTTATTTAGAAAAAGCACAATTACTGTTTATGAGAACAGGTGATAGACACTGAGAAGATGTAGCCACCTGTTACACATAGGCAATCTGAGGTCCAAGGACCATAAGCCATTTGTCCAGACTCCAGTGTCAGCACCCGAGGCTGGGTTCATCTTCCTCCTCCTGCAAGGCATTGTGAGGTGCTGTTGGTTGTCAGCAAGAGCAAGGGCTGTGGGTGTGGGTGAATTGACTCTCAGAGCTTTAGTTCACCAATATTGAGGTCTTAGATATGTTGATAAGTTCCCAAAAGAGTAAATGTTCTCCTTTGTTAGAAAACATTATACCAACTATCTTATACATTGTGGTAAAAATTAACTGAAACACCGCAAAGTACTTAGCGGAGTTCCTAGTACATAATACATACTGAATATAAAGCAGTTGCTATTATTATTTATATTAATCCCAATAATTTTTAATGGGGCTTTATTTGGATTTTTGTTTTCATTTGAATGTTTCTTCCCAGCCTTGAGGTTCTCTGCTATGAGCAGATGATTTCAGGAAGGTTGTGTATGGCTTCGTGTACAGGCTGTGCCAAGCGAGTGTGTCTGGGGATGAACGGTTACTGACTAAAGCAGGGAATGACCTCAGAACAGAGGGCAGGAGAGGAGACAGCCTGAACATAGGGAAAGGCCTTCTGCTGTCAGACAAAGCATCTCACTCTGCAGTTTTGAATTTTGCTTGTTGGTTTGTTTGGTACTGGGATTTGAACCTAGGGACATTCTATCTTGGAGATACACCTTGAGCCCTTTAAAATTTTTTTGAAACAAGGTCTTTATGAGTTGTTGAGGGTGTCACTGAGTTCCTAAGTGTCTCTGTAAGCTGCTGAGGCTGTCCTGGAACTTAGGACTCTCTTGTCTCAGTCTCCTAAGTACTGGAATTTCAGGTGTTGGCCGCTATGTCCAGCTAACTCTGCAGTTTGTATCAGTGTTAAATCATTATTCCATAGCTCCATCTTCTACCCTCCCATACTCCATCATAATGAGACTCAGCTATTTTATAAAGATGCTGGAGGAATCTCAGAATCAAGACATTTAGAGCCAGACTGGGTTGTATGATATTTTTGTTTAAAAGTGAAATATCTGGTGTTAACAAGCAGACACAGAGATGAGCACTCCCCAATATCCTGGTGGGAGAGCAAGTTACCCCCAACAGGGGGGTCTCTGAGCGGTGTGTGCACACCAGGAGGTATCTGCCCTTGGGCTTGGACGGCCCATGCCTAGCCATCTATTCTAGGCAGATATTTGCATGTGTGCTTTTAACAAAGCATGTGTAAGGGTGTACATTGACATGTCCCTTATAATCATAAAAATTAGGAAACAAATTTGTATAACCATTGTCTCAGTCGACATTCTCACAGGTATAGTACAAGACAGCTTGCCGTACACCTCAGTGGAAGAAAGATTTATTTGCTCATAGTTTTTTGGACATCTTGAGGTTTCAGTTCATGTCAGGCTGGGTTACACCCATGGGGCTCAGGGAATGACAGTGGGAAACAGAAAGAGGGAGAGAGGGAGGGCTCTGCTCTCATATCATGGAGGCCAGAGCAGAGAGAGATAGAGAAAGGCTCTGCTTTCACATCATGGAGGCCAGGCCAGAGCAGAGAGAGGGAGAGAAAGAGAAACAAGGCTCTGCTCTCACGTCATGGAGGCCAGAGCAGAGAGGGAGAGAGCGAGGGCCCTGATATCACATTATGGAGGTCAGAGCAGAGATAGGGAGAGAGCGAGGGCTCTGCTCTCACATCACGGAGGCCAGAAGCCAGAGAGGACAAGCAAGGAGATTGGAAGACCTTAGGAGCAGAGTCCCTGTGGCCTTAGGGACCTGCCTTCTCCAGCCACACCCTACCTGCCTATATTACCACTCTGTAAATCCATGATAATGGATTTTTATCTACTTTACCACACTGTAAGTGCATTACCATGCATTTACACCAGTGACATTACAACCTTCAGGACTTACATCCGAACATTAATGTGTGAGCTCTTCAGTGGAGATTCTGTATCTAAGGATAGCAAACATTAGTACAGAAGTAAGTCACAGAATATCCACATTCAAAATCTTATTCTATAGAAAAACGCACACATGCATAAATATATGTATATATATTTAAATACATATACATATATATTATATAATAATATACGTATATATATATATATATATATATATATATATATAGTCACTTAGCTGTGAGACACACAAGTGGAACAAAACAAATTAAGTGAACAAAATTAACTTGTATATGATTCCATTTTGAGAGCTGGAGAACATGGGCTCGCAGCTCACCTGTGTGGATGTCGGCTCCTGACCTGACATTCACCAGCTGCCAGGGTTTCACTGGGAAGTTTATTGCTCTGTTGTCCAGTTTTATACTCATAAAGCAGGGCAAAGGCAGACGTGATTGTTTATTCCTTGCAGTTATTGTGAAGAATCCTGAGTTCATGCATCCGAACAACTGTAAATAATGTATTTTCTTTCTTTTCTGTTTTGTACTGGGGATTGGACCCAGGGGCAGTTTACCTTTGAGCCACATGCCCAGCACTATTTTCTTTTTTATATTTTGGAATAAGTTCTTGCTAAGTTGCTAGGGCTGGCCTTGAATCTGTGATCCTATCTCAGCCTCCTACATACTGAGATTACAGGTGTGTGCCACCACACCTAGCATCACTTTTACCATTTATATAACTATTAAAAATAAATATTTATATACATTCATAATTTGTGAAAACACAGAAAATGGTCGAGAAAGATGATGAACTGAAAAATGATAGTTTCTTCTGGGGAAGAGACTGGGACTGGGGACGTGGAGGGAAGGTGTCGGGAGCTACTATTCCCTTTTGAATCCAACATATCTTAGAACCAGCCCCTTGGGGCCCCTGCATCCATGCTCTTCATCCTGTGAGCTTATGCTCGAAACCAGGCACTGGAGTGGTTCCGACTGGAGAGAGCTCATGGTCTACTAAGGGAGATCAACCCTAATCATACAGTGGCCAAGATACACATGTGTTACAAATTATAGCAATTTGATCAAGGGAAAGAAAAAGGTGCAGCCAGTGAGAATAACAAAGAGCCTGGTTTACCTGATTTATATTTGAGAGGAGAAAAGGGGATCTTTGGGGCTGACATTTAAAAGGGGGTGGACCAGAGTCAAATGAAGGGGAGAGAACTGTTGAGTCCTGAGGGATGGCATTGCAGAAAGCTTTGATGCTGGAGAGAGCTGGTGCCTGGGAAGGACTCAGCAGACCGGTGGGCAGGGCAGGTGGGTGGGTGGTGGTGAGTCTGGAGGCCACACAGCAGCCGGTCAGTGGGCTCTTTGCTGAGCTCACTGCACAAGCAGAGCTCTCCATGAGCCAGGGGTGGGGCCCTTCACCTTGGTTTCCTCCGCACCTGTGTTGCTGCCTGGCTCAGAGCAGACAGCAGTAGTGGAAAAGGAGACCCTGAGGCCTGAATCCAATGCCCGAGTCCTGCTTCAATTGGCTGCATGGGTTATTCCATATGACCTCATGATACCCAAGTGGGGACTCTTGGAGGCTGACAGGAGCTATTGAAGGTCACACAGAGGGTGGGGCTAGGGCTGTGGGACATGGAACCGCTGTACTTTCCTGCCTTGGCGAACCCTCAGGGAAATAAAACAAAGGTGTGGTTCCATAATCTACAGTCACCAAGGTAAGGGACTAAGCCAGGCGTATGTCAATGCGTGAATGGATAAAGCAGTATACATACACGATAGAGTTTTACTTAGCCATAAAAAACAAAATTATGTCATCTTCAGGAAAATCAAGGATCACATGTTTTTTTCTCATATGTGCAAACTAGAGAGAAAAATAGAAAAGGGACCTCATGAAAATAGCAAAGAAACCAGGAGAGTAGTAGAAGGGGATCGGGGAAAGGGAGAGGGAGGGAAGGAGTCACATGGGGAGTCACATGTGCAAACAATGGTGTGCACATATATGAATGTATCACCTGTATCACCATAACCTCACAGACATGGACAAATGCAACACAAAAATAAAAACAAAAACAAAATATGTGATTCCAATTGTCAAAACTAATCAGAACTCAAGACACTTGGGGAAGGATCTCTCGCTTAGTAAATCTCTCAGAGACAGCACATTTTATAGTAAAAAGTCAGGCTCCATGCAGTTCTAATATATTTTTTTAATGTGTGTGACACCAGGGATAGAACCCAGGGGCGTTCTACCTCCACGGTACACCCCCAGCCCTATATTTTATTTCTTTTATTTTGAAGCAGGGTCTCATTAAGTTGCGGAGGGCCTCACTCAGTAGCCAAGGCTGGCTGCAAAGCTGGAATCCTCCTGTCTCGGCCTCCCAAGTACTGGGATCCATCTTTCTAATTTATGTTTTCTTTTCCAGATCTCCATGTTCACACCACACCCAAGAATACCAGTAAGTACCAACAGTGCCTGGGCACAGCCTGGTGCCCTCAGCCTGGCTGGTAATATCACAGAGTGGGCTGGGGCAGGGGCTGGTTTGAGTTTGACTTAACTCCTGATGCTAGTCAGCCAGACATCTGGGCTTCCAGGTCTTGTCCTTGCAACAGATGGGAACAAGTACCTGCAGGAATCGGCTCTTGTGTCTGGCAGGTCATACCCAGGACAGTGTCCGGTAGCCAAGGGCTAAGCTGCACCTCTCCGTGGACAAAGTTAATTCTTCAGCACCTGGGATATTGTAGGTTTTTAGGAGAACAGAATTACCTGAGATAGAAGAGCATTCCAGGGTTGGAGGAGGCAAAGGTGCTCTGGGAATGTTGACTGTGAAGGAGACCGTGGGTGGAAGTATGTTGAGGGGCCCCAGAGCTGAGAGGACAGTGGACAGCTCAGGACAGTGGAAGGCTGAGCCACTCTGCGCCCTCAGGGTGTGATAGAAGGAGGGAGACCTGGGTTGGCTTCTTGTAGACACTGCAACATTTAGCAGAACAACAAAAATTCATCACTGCTGCCTCTAGGAACCTCTTTCCATGGATGGCTCTTCTGAATTTAAGGGTTTACACATGTCTCTATGATGTTGGCAGCACTGAGACCAGAAAATGTACATATATATAATTTATATATTTAAAAATATATGTTTCTATGGTTTTTGAAGTATTGGGGGTGGAACCCAGGGACATTCTACCTCTGAGCTACACCCCAGCCCTATTCTTTATTCTTTATATTGAAACAGGGTCTCACTGAGTTGCAAAGGGTCTTGCTAAGTAGTTGAGGCTGTCTGTGAACCTCAATCCTCCTGTCTCAGCCTCCTAAATGCTAGAATACAAGCATGTGCCAACATGCCCAAATTTATATATGTTTACATATATTTATAAATATATATGTGTATGTATATATACATATATATACATATTGCACACACACATATATATAATTTTGGTACTGAAGATTGAACCCATTAGTGTTCTATTCATGCTACACCCCATCCCTTTTTATTTTTTATTTTAAAACAGGGCTTCACTAAGTAGCTGAGGCTGGCCTTGAACCTGCAATCCTCTTGTCTCAGCCTCCCAAGTACTGGGATTATAGACGTGTACCACCACACTAGGTATTGATTCTCTTGTGGTTCTTCTGTTCTTGGGATGTCTCCTGCTGTTCCACAGCACATGACAGCCAAGAGGCTAGAATGGGAACGTCCACATCTCAGCTGTTACTGTCTTTATTTTCTTAGTAATGAGTAGATGCAATTTTAAAAGCTTAAAAGCATCTTGTATGTGATGGAAAAGAATGGTGCAGGTGGAGGGGTTGAGCCGGGTGCTGAAAGCTATACAGGGAGTGAAGGAAGAATGTGGCCTCTGGAGGAGAACCAGGGAGGAGGTTCTGGTGGCTGGGGCGCCGTCAGGAAGCATGGGCTTGAGAAGCTCCTGGAGGTGTCTTCTCAGCCCTAAAGACCTGAGTGGAGTGACTGTCTCTGCCTGTTTGGTTTCAAGGCTCACACCCCATATAGAGACAGGATCCCCATCTTCTCCTAGGAACCCTCACGTATTGCCTACCCGCTTCTACATCTTTGGGTCTCACCTCCCCAATGTTCATGAAACATTGAGATTAAAACTGAGATTAACACTGAGATTAAAACTAGCCTGCATATCCACCCTATTGTTTTTACGGGTCTGGGGATGGAACCTAGGGGCATTCTACCTCCAAGCTACAGCCCCTGCCCTATTTTTATTCTTTAATTTTTGAAACAGGGTCTCACTAAATTATGGAGTGCTTCACTAAGTAGCTGAGGCTGCCCGCGAACTGTGATCCTCTGGTCTCAGACTCCCAAATGCTGGGGTCATAAGTGTGCAGCACCATGCCCGGCTTCCACCCTATTCTTAAAGGGATTGATTCATACACAGACAGTTTCCTGAATTTTCCACTGGGAAGGCACCTAAAGGAAAAAGAGAGAGTGGACCGACTACTCTACCTTCACCTTGGAGTCCCCAGAGGTGGCATCCTTTCTGCACAATGCACAGTTTTGTGAGAACCAGGAAGCCATTCACGGGATCAAAGCAAAGACATTCTTTATTCTAAAGAAAAGTTTCAATGCAGGCAATTGCAGGACTCGCTCTGGGACTGGCTCGGTTGCCATGACAACCTATGTCCCTATGGATGGGTTTGGAAAGCATTTTTCTGTTTGACTTCTTCCTGCTCTCCCCAGATGTATGCCATCGAGTCCCTGCAGTGCAAGAAGAGGCAAGATTCTAAAGGATGTAAAAGTTGCTGCATAATTAAGAGAATAGCAAGGGAGAGATGGGGAGCAGGAGAAAGCCGGCTCCCTTCTCTCCCCCGCTCAGGATTAAGCAGGCTCCTATGAGAGGCTGGTGAGCATGCCTGGTGAGCTAGCATGATGATGGAGCTATTAGATGCTGTGTGCATCCCTGGGGTCTGGCTGCAGATAACAGCTGGAGTTGGACATCATTCCTTACCTGCAGGAAGGATGGATAGGTAGCTGCAGGTGTGGAGAAATTACAGTGGAGAAGTTCAGAAGTGACCATGCCAGGAAGACTCCGGGGCTTGATGAGTCCACCCCCTCACTCTGCAGAGAGGACTGAGAGCTCCAAACACCAGCGATGATGTTTGACTTGGGCAAGGTCACCTGGGGGCAGTAGAGAAAAGAAGCCAGCCATGTTCCTGCATTTGACCACTACTCAAATAGTACCTCTTATATACCCACAGCAAAGAAGCTGCCTCTGACTCCCATGTGCCGGGGCAGGAACGTCTTGAGCATCTTGCCTGCCGAGTCCCTAGGCCTTCTCCTCTGGCCTAAATTCCCACGGGTCCCCTACTGTCTTCCTGCCACCTGCCACCTGACCCCTACACTGGCAGAAGGAGAAGATGGAACCTTCTCAACCATGTGTCCCCTGATAGCACCCCTGCTACCCTTCTGTCTTTACGGTTGGTTGTGTTGCCATGGACTGGAGGACCAGCCAGGGTTTCCTAAGTCCTCACCAAGAGATGTCCTAGGAGGGAAGCAGGCTGGAAATCACAGCCTAGCTCCTGGTGGATGGCACCGGGCACGTCCCCTCTGAGCTGTTGGCCCAGAGAGTTTAGGAGAGGGAAGGAACTAGCTTCTGTCGAAACCTCCTCATTGCTGGGTACCTGAGACACTGCGAAAACAATCTTATTCACCCCAAGCCACAGTGGAGTGGACCATGTAGACTCCACTCAGTAGGCAGTGCTGAGAGAGGGAGGAAGGCAGTCTAGGGCCATGCATGGGGCAGGCTGGAAGAGGAGGGCAGGCAAGATTCTGCGGCAAGGTCTCCACAGAATTTGCCTGTGCGCTGGCAGAAAACCATCAATGGGAATGCACTTCTGTGCTTGTGTTCCCGCCAAATAAAGTTCTCAGGCCAGCCAGGCGTGGTGGCACATGCTTGTAATCCCTGCACTTGGGAGGCTGAGACAGGAGGATCGCGCAGGTTCGAAGCCAGCTGTGCTGGCTTAGGAGACCCTGTTTCCAAAATTTAAAAAAATATATAAAATTATACATACATATATATATATATATATATATATATATATATATATATATATAATAGGTCTGGGAGTGTAGCCGGGAGGTAGAAGGGTTTCCAAAAGTTCTCAGGCCAGCTCACCCCAGACTCTAATTTGACCTTAGACTCTGCCTCAAGATGCATCCAGACACCTCTTCAGACCACCTGGTCTTGGAAGCCTCTGCTTGCAGACTCTCTACCTTTGCAGACTCACTTGTGTAGAAATAACCTTTGGGAGCCGGATGGCCAGCGGATCTTATTTGCAGAGCTGGACGTGGCCCTTGTGCCAAGCTGAGTGGTGGGGCATGTGCTCTAAGGAAGGGGGTTCATACTCTAGTGGTCTGTACCATGCGCTTCTCACCAACAGGGAGAACAGGGGCCCAAAGGAGAGAAGGGCGACCCTGGCGTGCCTGGGGAGCAGGTGAGTGCTTCTGCCTGTGGGGTCCCTTCCTCATTCCCTCCCACCACGGTGTGGATGTCAGGGGAGACCAGGCCTCCAAGCCCACCCCCCCTCCGGGCTTAGGTCTTAACTGCACTTCCAGGATCCCCGCTGAGCCAAATGTATCCCTCTTCCCTTTCCCTGGCCTCTGTGGGTCTCAAATGATACTCACTGCAGTGTCCAGTGCCTTCCTCAGAGCACTAGGGTGATGAGCTTCTCCATGTATGGACTGTTTCATTGCAGGGACCTCAGGGACTTCCTGGAGCATCAGGCTCCCAGGGACCCACTGGACCTCCGGTAAGAAAGCCCCCTCTCCCCTGGTTGGCTCTGAGACTAGGGAATCCCAGTCTCATTCTTTTCATCCTGCCCAGGCCTTCTCGCCTGGCATCTGAAATGACCACCAGGGGGCGCTGTGGAAAGATGTTGTAGGGACTGAGGAGCATCCCAGGGCCTTGTTCCAGTGCCTCACAAACGGTCTCCAAAAACAGCCAGGCCCTGGGTCCAGGCCCTGCCTCAGGAACTCTGGCTGTTGCTGTCCTGTCACTAAAGGGTTGGCTGAGGCAAGCTCTGGGTTCCGCAGATTCAGGGCGCTCTGGAGAGAGGTGCGCCCAGTGGAGCCAGCAACTCCCAGCTCACTAAGCAATTTCAGACACAGGAAATCCACTTCCTTCGCCAGCCCATGTCTGGCAGCCTTGATATAAATGGCACCTGAGTATTAGCCAAGTGTTGTTGTTGTTGTTGTTGTTGTTGTTGTTATTTTTCCAGGTTTGCTTTCTTTTCTTCACTAGATCTTTTCTGGGCAGATGCTTGTATCTGGGGGACTCTGCACTAGATATAAATTGTACTGGAAGGAAGAGCCTATTATAGTGGCCTCAAAAATTTCCTGGGGCCACTTGCTGGCTGCGCCCTATTCCTCCTGCTCCTCTGAGCCTCCTTTATGTAAAGGGTCAGCGCTGATACCTAGGGCACCCTAGGGACGATGGTGAGGGTGGATACAGTTATGATATGACAAATTCCTGAAAGGGACAGGAATTTCTGTGCCTTTTCAACCCACATCCTGTCCCTTCAGTTTGAACCAGAAGATTCCAAGGAGCCAGAGTTGGCTGAGGTTTTCCAGCCATGAGGGTGACGACTGCTTTGCCTAAGTACTGCAATCTCTTACTCCCCTTCAATTTCCTGCACAGGGTGCCAAAGGACAAGATGGTGTACAGGGTGTCCCAGGAGCAGCCGGAAACCCGGTGAGTCCTTGTGTCCCTCCTGTATGCATCCCAGGAGGGGAAGCTGGCTTGGTGCCTATCATGTGGCTCCAGCTCTGGGCTAACTAGGTGGTACAGGGCCAAGAAAGCAGGCCAGGCTTGAGGAATTGTCCAGGCCCAGAGGCCTTTTTTTGGTGGTACTGGGGTTGCTGGAAACCCTTCTACCTTCTACATCCTCCCAGACCTATTTTTATATTTTTATTTGGAAACAGGGTCTCTTAAGCCAGCAAGGCTGGCTTCGAACCTGCGTGATCCTCCTGTCTCTGCCTCCCAAGCGCAGGGATTACAAGTGTGCGCCACCACGCCCGGCCCCAGAGGCCTTTTGACAGCGAGCACAGAGAGATGATGTGGCCTCCATACTGGTCCTGGGGTTTCAGGGCTTTGTTCTACAAAACCCACAAAAGAATTCTTCCATATGCACATGGATCTCTCTCACATACGCATACACACACACACACACACACACACACACACACACACACACACCTTGCCTGCAGCTTCTGAGCCCTCTTGCTGCCACTCCTGGCTTGCCTGTCCTTGGGGCCAGGATCCTCAGTCCAGGTGATTTTGGTCTCACAGGGGTTAGCACTGGGCCCTGGGGTTGAAGAGAGTCCTGTGGCTTGCTGCAGCTCTATAGCACTCAGGCCTTCAACATGGGCCAACCCTATTGTGTGTCTGTTCTCCAAGCTATGTTCATGCCCTTCAGTTGACCTCCTTCATTATACAGAGCCTTTTCCCTAAGACTCAACTCTGAGAAGTTTGGTTCATACTCAGTTCTCCCTCCACACGTGGCCAAAGACAAACCCAACCTAAGATCCTTGTGCATGACGAGTGTTCTTCTCTGCCCACTTCTGCCCTCCACACACCTTCACTGTCTCTATGCCTGGGCTGAAGGACTCCAGAGGTTCCTCCCGCTCCTCCTCTGTGCCAGGTGCCCACTCATTTGCACCTTGTCTAGTTGGGAGGCCATAGAGCTCAGGAGGAGGTGGCTTGGAATACCTGTAGAGGGATCTCAGGTTAGGGTAGTACCAGCAACTCAACTTTTTTTTTCTGTAAATGTTTATTTATATTTTATTTTATTTTTTATTTTATTGAAAATGGTATTCATTTAAATTGTCCTTGGTGCCCTCATCCCTCCCCAGTTTCCCTCCACCCTCAACAATGAGTGTCCACATTAACCATGCTGTATTCATAATTTTACACATATCCGGATGTAACTCCTGCATTCATCTACCTCAGCCTTCTTCCTCTCCTATCAGAGCAACTCATCTTTGAATGTGGGGGAGGATTGGAGAATGACACGGGACAGCTATTTACCATCAATTCATTGGGACTTTGTAAACTTCTGTTTCTGAATAGGGTGCTCCTGGACTTGCAGGTCCCCCTGGTCCCAGTGGCCCCCCAGGAAGTGTGGTGAGTAATGTCTACCTTCAGATCCTCCCACTATGTTAACTGTTCCATTTTCCCTGAAGCCCCAGGGCACAGGCATCATTACCCTGTCTAAAAGGGAGAATTAATGACCTGCCAAACTCACCCCAAAATTAACCAACCTGAGTCTTTAGGTAAGCCTTTAACTCTCCTGGCAGTGAGTGAAATTGTTATAACTGCAGAAAGTCTGTGATTTGTTGATGTTGGAATCAACATCTCAAGCCTTAGGAGATCTAGCTCCCGATCTTCCACTGGCAGGCTCTTAGGCCTTTGCATGCCAGCTCTGGGGGTAACAGAATGTGCCAGGTGACTTGTGTAGGATGTCCCAGGCACCGTTCACACCTGATAGTTCATTGCATGCTCACAGCAGCCCTATTAGGTGGATATCATTACCAACCCCATTACACACAGAGGAAACCTGAGGCACCAGGAGCCTAAGTCGTGAGGTAGGCCGTTGCGGAAGATGCTACTGGAACCTGGCCAGTGGGGCCTCACCCTCCCCAGAGTACATGTGTGTACTCCCAGCAGGCAATGCTGCTGTCCTTTGAGCATTTTCTCTGGCGATAGGGAGCACATCTTCCAGCCACTTGAACAAGCATTAATGCCTGAGAAACAGCCTTGAGCTAGTATTGAATACTACCCTTAGGTGGAGTGACTCTACAGGGTGTCTTGAGTGGACTCCAGAGTCCCCATCAGGGAGCTCCAGGTGCTCCCTGATGTCTCAAGGGCCCATTGTCCTCCTTACTTCCTCAGTCTCTCCTGGAGTGTCTGTAGAATGCCTGACCTCAAACCTCTGCTCTACGTGAGCTTCTGGGGACTCCACATGGCTTATGGGCCTGAGTCCTTTAGGTCATATGTGTTAACCTTCACTGGGAACCACGAGCTATCAAGAAGTTCATGAGAATTATCTTCCTTTATTCAGGGAACCCCCGGCCTCAGAGGCCCACCTGGGAAAGACGGGGAGCGTGGCGAGAAGGTAAGTCCAGAGGGGTCTCAGCTCACGGCATCTACGCTCAGCTTCTGAGGGGCAGTGGAGGCAGACCTCACACTGGTCAGCCCTGGCTAAGACCCAGGAATCAGAGGGACTTTGAAAGAGGAGAGAAAGGGTGTCCTGTGCCAACTCATCATCTCTTTTACCCCTCACAACAGACCCCTGGATCAGGTGAATGTCCCTTTGACAAATGTGGAGACTGTCTCTGAGAGGTTAATTAATTCCCCTACATCTCAAAGCCAATGGGCTGTCTGACTCCAAATCCTGCTCTCTCTCAATTCCACCCCCCAGTTCATCCATCTGGCACGTCTCTCCGATCTAGCACTTTCAGAAATTATGAGTGATGCTGAGACAGAGCTTAGGGAATCCAGAGTGCTCACTTGAATGACTCATGGGCTTCAGACTGGGCTGAAACCCACTTCCATGTCCTAGCGCACTGGACCTAAACTAGCGTGACAGCACTGGCCTTCAACTGGGTGCAGTCCCACCTCCCCAGCATGTCTGGTGAACACCATGAGGAACGACTGCTACTGGCATCTGGTAGATAGAGACCAGGATTCTGCTATAATCCCTCATGCACAGGACAGCTGTCCATCACACACACACACACACACACACACACACACACACACACACACACACACACACACAAACGCAGAAGTCATCAACCCTGAATGTCAGTAATGCCAAAGCTGAGAAACCTGAGCTACACGAAGGGCACCCTCTTTGCACCTGAGCCTGCTCAGCTGTAAAGGAGGGTGTCAACAGGCACATCAATCCCAGGCTACGGGGGTTGGCTGGAGAGCCAGGGAGGCAGGCGCAAGGACTCGGCAGACAACAATGATGAGGGCAGGGTGGTAGCATGTCCCCCCCAAAATACCTCAGCAGGTGGCTTAGCAAGTGCCTCGATGTGTCTTTTACTACTAAGAGATTATCCCCAGAAGCCTCTCCCAGCACACAAGAGCATGGATTCTTTCTGAAAATTTCTTTAAGCCTTATTTTCCTGGAACCTTTTCAAAGAGTGATCACTTTATCTTATATTTTTGTAAAACTTAAGAAGAGCAGATCCAGTTTGCATTTTGGAAAAAGGCCCAACTTAAAAATACACATTTAGAGAAAAATAGGTGAAGAATGAGCACCCATCCTGTAAAAGGATGGGTGGTCAACGTTAGTTGCTCTCATGCTCAACCATAACTCTTATGTGAGGTGAGTGCTAATATTTGAAAGATAATGCCATGTTAAACTGCAGTAATAAAAGAAGAGCACTCGCATTAAATAAAGAAAAATGCCAGCCTTATGCTATTCTTTGATTGTGCTATGTCTGAAGGGCTTCACATTATAATTAAGACACTGAGAACTAAAAGAGTGTCTAAGATGTTAAGGATAAGACGAGGGCTAATTGAACGCTCAGAGGCCAGAAATTCAGTGTGCTGTGGCGACATTGAACCCCTAGAGGGAGCCAAATGCCTTTTCTTGGTTGAGGCGAAGCCCAGGCTGAGGCTGAGTGAGAGCCCAGGAATTATTTGAAAGAAAACCTCTAGCACTTCTCTTTCACAGTGTCCAGTGGCTGATGTGGGGCTGGGAAGCCGATGCTGCCTTAGGCATAGAGAGATCTTCGTTCCTTTTTTTTTTTGTGATCCTTGAATCATTTTACTCACTTCTTCTCCATCAGAGAAAGTCTGAGTGAGACAGTCAGACTGCAGTAACAGAGAGACCTTTCTGAAAGAAGGTGCCCCTCTGCTTCATGGATTTGGACCCAACATTCCACATGCTGGTCACTCATATATTCTGAGATTAAGAAAGATCAGCATTGGCCTGGCACAAACCCAGCCAGCGCAGCTCCCAGGACAGCTCCTGGGTCTCCCTCCCACTTTGGGGCTTCAAGCTCTATGCCTATTGTTGAACACCTGAATGGGAAGAGAGGTTAGATTTTGCCTACAGAGCTCCAGGAGCAAGTTGAGTGTCAACTACTGAGAAGACAGAGAAAGGGCTCGGGCTCATGTAATTGAGCTTATGCAGTTGAGCTCTCTTCCACAGGAAGGCAAGCCTGGAGCTTCCTGCTGCCAGAGGGGCTCAAGCAAAACTGAGAAGCATGCCAATGGGTCCCCCAACTGGCTGGAAGGTGGAACTGGGTAGTCGCTGATGCCTTTTCTGTTTCAGTGTTTCACACTGCCTTAATTAGCCAGCGCTGCCATAACAAAGTATCACCAAGTGAGTGACTTCAACAACAGAGATTTACTGGCTAATAGTGCTGGGGACCAGACGTCCAAATTCAAGGCATCTGCAGGGTTGGTTCCCACCAAGGGCTGTGAAGGTCTGTTCCAGGCCTGTCCTTGCCAGTGTCCATCTTCTCCATGGGACTTCACCTCACCTTCCTCCTGCATCTGTGTCCAAGTGTGTCCTTCCTAACACCAGTCACTCCAAGGAGGCTCGGTGAGGGTTGTACTCCAGTAGGAACTTATCCTAGCCTAGCTATATCCTAAAAGCCCCTATTTCCACATCAAGGCATCAGGGATTAGGACTTCAAAATGTGCATTTGGCAGGAATAAATTTCAACCTATGCCATATGCCTATATGGTATAGTCCATGTTTCTGTTCCCCAAAGGGAGGGGCTTTATACAATTCTCAGGGAAGACACCGGAAGTCTACCCACTCAGGGTAGTTTGGCATTGCAAAGCTAAGCTCTGCATAACACTGGTCCTGGAAAAATGTCCATTTTTATCTTCAGGGAACAGCAGGAGAAGAAGGGAGCCCAGGACCAACTGGCCCCAGGGGTGATCCCGGTGCTCCGGGGCTGCCTGGGCCACCAGGACAAGGCAAGGATGGCGAGCCGGTGAGTGGCAGGTGTTGTGGGGGTTCTGTGCCTGGGGAACCAGGCTGAAATTGGAAAAGAAACAAAGGTAAATAAGAGATGCACTGCAAAATTTTGCATAAATGGAGTCGTAGCTAATGTACGTGGCCTGATTGAGAAATAGGTGCTCTTTGAGCAAACAGCATGGTCCTCTACCCTTTTCCAGAGGGCATATATCCAAGATGACCCATAGATGCTCAAAACCATATATACTAACAAATCCTATGTATTGTGTGCTACATTATACATATGTACCTATTATAAAGTTTAACTTATAAATTAAGTACAGTAAGTAATTAACAATAATAACAAAACAATTTTAACAATATCCTATATTCAGAGTTATTTCAAACATAGGGATTGTTATTTCTGAAAATTTTCTTCAATATTTTTAGACTGCGGTTGGCCATAGATACCTAAAATTTTGGAAAGCAGAATTTGGCTGTGCATGGTGTTATATACTTGTAACCACAGTACTTGGGAGGCTAGAATAGGATTATTAAAGGTTCAAAGGAAGCCTCAGCAACTTAGGGAGACCCTTAACAATTCAGTGAAACCCTGGTTCAAAAAAAATAGGGCTGGGACTCTAATTTAGAGGTAGAATGCCCCCTATATTCAATCCCTGGTACAAAATCTCACTACAAATGGAAGTGGGCCAAGATGGATCAGATGGTCATAAATGACAGGAAGACAATCCTGCAAACAAGTCCCCATAGGTTGCACCAATCATGGGTTGTGCATACAGAGAATTCTCTCTGGTGCTTTCTGGCTCTTTTACCTTCAGAGTTAAAATTGTGGTTTTAGTTGTGGCTGTGAGTGTTTCCTCATCATCTCCCTCACACTGTTCCTCTCACCAGGGACCACGTGGATCACCCGGAGCACCAGGACCCCTAGGAATCAAGGCAAGTTTCTGTCTGAACAAACTGTGGCTGGAGAGGGACCCTGCACGTTGCTCTCATGAGCATCTCTGGTCCCCTCAATTCACTCTCTGCTTGTCACATCCCATTTCACTAAGGGCCTGCCACTCTTGGCTGCTATCTTGAAAGTTGTGGCCACACAGTCCCTGCTTAATAAATACTTGCTGATTGACTGATATTGCAAGAGACACTGACTTTCAATGGGCCAAGCAATCGATCTTAGTAGTGTGTATTATTAGTCTGCCTTTGGTAAACAGTGATCCCGGAACTTCAGAGGCTGACTGCTCAGTGGCATTGAGTCTAACGGGAGGCTTGGCGCTGGGGAGTTCTGAACCCTGGGGCCCTTTGGGGACTTGCATTCCAAGCCAGAGGCTCTTCCATCCTTCAGTGTCTCACCATTTTCTCCAAATCCTTGGCATGCAGTATAAATTCAGGTAAATAATGAAGAACCGGGGGTGGGGAGAGGTGAAGAATGTCTGACCCAGGCAGCCCCGAGGGTAATACTTATGTGCATACCCTCTAGGAACCTCGTGGCAGGGAAGGACAGGATTCTCATCCAGTTGTGCTGTGAAATTATCAGTCTCTTTCTCAATGCACTGGAGACCCCAGTTCAGAGAGAGTGACATTTCCCCTGAGGGTCTCTCTCGAGGGAACTTTGCTGAGTGGGCAGGGTGTTCCCTGAGTCACCTGTGCAGGGACTCATTCATTCATTTGCTTGTTTATGCAGCAAAGACCCATGTATTTGTCATTTAATCCACTGTACAGCTTCCTGTCCCGGGTCAGATTTCAGGGCAGACTGTCAGAGGACACGGTACCCATGATATAATCCTGGGCTCCCAAGAGCTTGTGGTCTAGAGGGGGAAATGGATGGAGAGGCAGCGGTGGAAGATGCATGTTGGGGGAGATAGAAACTTGGGCACAGTGAGCTCAGAGGAGGCCCCATTGCCTAGCCTGGCTTGATCACAGCTGGCTGCGTAGAGGAGGCAGTGTTTGTCCTACTCTTAAAGTGGACATAGCAGCTGGCAGAGGAAGAAGGTGAGGAAGCAGCCCTTGGCTGGGTCACGAACATGGGCAGAGACACTGAGGTACAGGATAGAGTATGTCCAGCAAGGAGCCTGGACCCTGAACACACCCACATCCAGGGAGAATTAGAAAACCAACTCTAAAGCACAAGCTTTGAAGAAGGTGGGTCAAACGCTTCATGACTGACATTGGCATGCTTAGACTCTTGAAACCTGATGTGCATAGTAAAATCACAAAAATTACAAATATTACTGTGAAATTGTGTTACTTCTTTCCACTTATACATGTTTAAGAAAACAATTTTTATTTAAAAGCTCTTCTCCTCTGCCTTCAATGCAATAACTATGCCACCCTGAAGCCTCTTTCTGAGTCAACTAGAACTTTCCCCATAGCATGGTACCTTCCATCCCAGCTAGTGTTTTAAAATTCAGGATACGATGCTGTTACAGGAGGTTTTATTCCAGGCCCCGGAGACCAATTACCTAACAGGGAGACCTTTTGTTCCTCTTTATTTCTTTGATTCTGTAGCTGTAGCTTTGGGATCTCAGCAACATTACCAGAATGGTTTGCTTTTAAAATTGTATGCGAGAGGCTTGTTCAAATGCTATCCAGCGTAGGAAAGCTTGCAGCTCTAAAAATCACCGTGATATCTTTATTAAGCTCCTTGAGTTCGCGATTTTTCTTCCTCGCATGCTGGCGACCTCTGTATACATCCTTACCCTGCACTAATTGAGATCATAGTATGCTAATGCGCTTTCCTCTAAATGAGGCTCTATTGTTTCTGATCACATTTTTAATGACACTATTTGTATGATGTAAGCATATGGCAGCCTCCTATTTTCCAAGGAGGTGGGGGGAGATAATAAGTTTACTTGATATTGGGGGCATGCAGAATGGTTCATATGCACAGGACAGCACAGGAAGCAGGCCCCAGGCTCTGTAGGGCTTTGTGGAATTTGTAACCTCCTGGGCATGTCAGAGGGTCCTTGCTGTGCAGAGAGCCCAACCAAGTCTAACCTGCAGGGCCACAGAGCTCCCACTTCTAATCCTTTAGAAGAGGAGGACCTTTGGAACCTAGAAGACATTGGCAATCTCTTACAAGAAGAACAAAAAGCATGATGGGAGAGCAGCAAAATGGTTCTCTGCCATAATTATTTATGATCATTTATTTTGCAGTGGGAGATGCTTTTCTTTATTCCTTTTATTCTGCAGCTGTGTTATGGTAATCTCAGGGACACAGCCACAGTGCATTGTTACCTTTCCC
Organism: Muscardinus avellanarius; assembly: GCF_963383645.1. Classification (NCBI taxonomy): domain Eukaryota; kingdom Metazoa; phylum Chordata; class Mammalia; order Rodentia; family Gliridae; genus Muscardinus; species Muscardinus avellanarius. The sequence goes on from NC_137789.1 coordinate 4,744,595, forward strand.
GGGCAGAGTCTGGGGAAAAGCCAATGATATTCTACCAATAGAATAGTTTCCTAGTGTACTGCTTTCACCGCTACATGCTCAATAAATATTTATGATTCTTATTCAGTCACCCCATGGGTTCTGCTTTAGGGATGCAGCAAAAGGTGGATATCTAGAGAGACCATATCTAATCTGCATGGATTTTGTTGGAGAAAGCCCCAGGGGCAGCGAGTTGGGGGTAGTTAAGGTTAGAGGGGAAGGCTGAGACCCCACAGTGGGGAGCGTGGAGACCCCTGACCCGGTCCAGTTGACAAACCAGTTTTGGCTCCAGGGGACTCAGGGTAAATCATGCTGTCCTTTGGACAAATGATTCTCACTGTTCAAAGTGTGAGACTTTTCCAGGTGTGATGGCACATGCTTGTAATCCCAGTACCTAAGAGACTCAGACAGGAGTATCGCAGGTTTCAGACCAGCCTCAGTAAGTTAGCAAGATTCTCAGCAAGCTAAGCAAGAACCTGTTTCAGAACAACAAAAAAACATAAAAAATAAACATAAAAAGGGCTGAGAGTGTAGGACATAGAAAATCCCTGGGTTCAGTCCTTAGTGCCAAAAATACATACATAATACATACATACATACATACATACATACATACATACATGCAATGTGAAACTTTGAAACTCTAAACAGATGATCCATTCCAATGCCAATGCTATATACATTTGCAAATTAAACCTGGGTTTAGAAATTATGGTTTTCATGGTCAAAGTATTCGAAACTTAAGTGGGAATTTAGGGACATCATTAGCTGGAGAATGGGTTGTTGAGGAGGAAGGAGGGAGGTGGGTAAGGAAAGAAGAGAGGAGAGATGGAGGAGCTCCCAGAGCATGCCCTCAGCCTGCCTTGCTGGGTGCTGTCCCAGGTGCTGAAGTGTGCCCCTTAGGGAATTGAGAGAGGGCGCTATTGGAAGGCTTTGTTGGCATGCACTCAGCCCTTCCTGATTACTTATAACTGCAGGAGACTTTTAAGGACATCTTTTTATCTCTTATGTGACACTTGTTTCCAGCATACTGAATAGGTCTGGGCCTCATACAGAGCTAGGTGAGAATCCCAGCTCAGCCCCCTCTAAGACAGATGACTGGAAGGCAGGAGGCTTTGTCTTTCTGAGACTCTGTGTTCCTTTCTTGTATAAGAGTGAAGAGCATTTGACACAGGAGGGAACCTAGAAAGATAAATGGTCTCATGGCACACGTTGTTGCTCTGTGCATGTGATTCTCCTTCCAGAAACCCCCAAACTTGCTCACACATTTCTTCCCTGGGCTTTGTTTTGGAGACTATATAGTGCATATGCCCTTTGTTTCTTACTCATTAGTCTGCTTTCTTTTGCTGACGGGGCATTAGGTCTTTTACTGTGTTCATGGGTCCATTTATAAAAGTATCTGTTCATTTGGCTGTAAAGCATCTTCTACAGAGAATTTATAATCTCACAATAGACCACACATACCAGAAATAGTCAGATCTGGACACTGTGTAGAAAAAAAGCAGCCAGTGACTCAGTGCTGCTAGAACTGCCTGGGAGAGGCCTTTGGTCACCCTCCTTCCTCTGGAGGAAGCATATTTTGGCTAAAGGCAGAATTTAGTGTCTGTACAATGTGACTGATAGATAACTACTTGTCCCTGCATTTAGAAAGTGGCCATTAAAGGCTGCCTCAAGTGTCACTCCCAAAGTTAGACACTGTGCTTACACAGGTGCACAGATATTGGAACTACCATGGGTTCTGACTCATTTCGGGTTCTCAACAATGGATGCACAAATGAATGGGGAAGCTCTATTTTCAAACTGCTTACAGAGAAGTTAATAGGTGAAATGGACAAGTGAACAATAAGAGGACAATGTGTTGAGGATATTTCAGATGTGTGTGGATAACTGAGAAAGCAGGGGGGAGGGAAGTCTGAGACGTCTTTGTGAAATGAAATGGCTGAGCTAAGTCAGTGATGAATGGGAAGAGGGGACCTAGACCACGGATGGAGGAGCATCCCTAGCCAAGGCAACGCACATGTAAGAAACAGAAGAATAAACAAATAGCACCAAAGAATCAGATTAGGGTGTGGGTGTGACTTGACTCACAGGGAATAGGGTTTGTGATGTGCATGGTGTATGGTCTTGGAAGGGAAGGGAAATATACTTGAAAGAGAGAATAATAACAGGAAGTCTTTGTAGTCAAAAATTTTAAAGTAAAAACAAGGTGTAAGGGGATATGGATTTCTTTAATATTTATTAATTTTCTTTTTTAATTGTTAATTTCCTGTGTTCTCACTCTGCTGATAGAGTGATAATGTGTTAATCATAAAGCTCAGTGTATTATTCAAATTTGCATATGGTAATTTACATTTCAAGTAAGTCCTCATAAAATGCATGAGAATTTGGTAGACTTAATTTTTCGTTAATAAGATCCTACGTTGCAGAGAGGTTATGAGACATACCCAGGAACACCGGAAAAGGCTGACATTGTCCAGAGCCCAGTCCTGGATTCACTTGATCACCAGGTTGAAACCTTCCAACCCAACATTCTTCAAAATTGCAGTGAACTGGGACAGATGAATTGTAGATAATTTCTTTACACTTGTTTCCATATTTATCTTATCTTTTGATCTCCTCCTTTCTTCACCCTCTAATACAGGCTAACTGATTATCTAGTGATCCTGAGAATCTTTTCCCCAGAGCCATTCATATCATAGATAAAAAACCAGAATGAACTAATTGAGAATTAAAAAAATAACTATAGAAAGAACTATTGTAAGAGTTAGGGAGGGCAAGGGATGCTGTAGCTCCCATGGCCCAGCAGTTGGCATGGCCGGGCACCCAGGGCCCAGGAGATGCAGGAGAAGAAATGGTGTTAAAATGGAGCCTAAAGAGGGATTCGGATCTTGGCTCTTGTCTTTTGTGAGAATTTTGCTAACCTGGTTCCTCCTCGTCCCTGTGAACAATACTTTGCTTCAAAACCTAGCATTGAGTCCTAACAGTAAATGGGCCTGATGACTGAGTCATTTTGGGGGCTGGGTGCTCAGATCTCTGCTTGTAATGAACACACAATATCAGTTGAATGAATATATAACTCATGTACTCATCTAAGCAGCAGCCATGCTGCAGGAAAAGCAACTCATCTTAGAAACATTACTTCCCTTAGAGGCCTAAAATGCTAACTTTTCCATTTGAAATGATGAATAAGAGGATGGGCTGCTTATTAAGGAGATTTTACAAAATGCTTCAAGACATAAATCTTAATGAACCATTATGCCTCATAGGTCACTGGATTCTATTTGAAATCAGTTTGTGACACATCTTTGGCTCTTTGGCTTTTCATAATGGTCTTCTGAGTCTGTTTTCTGTTGTTCTACTAGTCAACTCATCCCAGGGACACTGAGTAACTTTATAAAGGTCATTTGCCCTCCCTGTCTCAGGTTTGGCTGCACTTTAACTTATCTAATAAGTGTGGGCAGGCATTGCCTTGCATGGAATTGTTGAGGCTATGTATGCTTTGGTTCAAATTTAATTTGGATTGTGTAAAGATAGTAATGTGCAAGCTACATATGATAATATTTATTGTGGGGCTTGCAGAAGCACCACAAGCAAACTCATTAATAGTTATGCAACAAAAATGTGTGAATACTCACACAAAGCAGGATGACCAGAGACCATAAACAGACTGTCGGCACATGTCACCTTTTGCCACTATTACATTGGAATCAACACTCATTTTCAGACATTAGGGATGCTAAAATTCTGAAATTTGTGACTTCAATATGAAATTTCAAAAAAAAATTCCTTTCTTTTCGCAGGAAATGGCAAACAGATTTTCTTCCCTTTTTCTTGTCTCTTCTCCTTTTTCTTTTCCCAACAAGTCCAGCATAGCTGGAGGTTGAGAACAGTGGCAAGAGCAGGCTGCAGCTGAGTGTATGTCAAGTAATGTGCCAGTGGTTCTAGGCTCAGTATCATTCAGTGAGCGAGACACACACTGGTATGTCAGCACCTCTGCACTACTTCTGATAGGTGAAAGCATTTCAGCTCAGGGCTCTTGTCACTTTCTTAAGTCAGCTGTTCATCAATGTTGGAGCCAGGACTTAAATCTATACCTCTGATACCTACATACACACTACTAACCACTATGCTTAGGGAAAAGGTCTCACCTCACCCATCCTGGGCTCTTTGCAGCTATGCCCAGAAAAGTTACCTAGGAGATGCAAGTGTTGATGGACTCTAAATATATTGATGAATTCATCTGTTGGTGGTTTTGGATCTGAGTTGAAATGTGGTTACATATATGGTTGGGATAGTGGTGTGATGAATTCAAGAAAAGCCAAGCCCAGTCAGTTTGACCTCTAATCACTGCATGGGGAGGATCACTGTGTTGTAATCACATTTGGAGCCATGTCAAGGTAGGGGAAGCATCAAGCTTGGAAAGTGGATAGTCATAGCTGTCAGCTGTGGCCCATGTGGTGGGGAACTGAGTGGGGATGGGAGCTCCTTCACTGGACTATGAAATTGTAGGCACTTGGAAGCCAGATAGTAAGAGATTTGATGGAGCGTAAGTCAGAATTCATGGACGGACATAGTTCTTCTTGTGCCCTGGCATTCTTCTTCCCAGAGCTGACCTCTCAATCTTATTTTTCTCTCCTTCTAGGGGGACCGAGGAGCACCTGGGATACCGGGTTCTCCTGGCAGCCGTGGCGACCCGGGCATTGTCATTGCTGGCCCTCCTGTGAGTTCTTATCCAGCCAACACCTCCTTCCTCTCAGCCTACCACCTGCTCCCATATGAGAATGCCCTGCAGGGACAGTGCTGTGCCAGATGGTGCAGTAGTTGGTCATTGATTCGTTGGGGGTGGACAGTGTGTGCACATTGCTGGCATTGGTATAAAACTTAGAGTACTTCTTATGAAAATGATGAGAATATAGCTTTATAAATTTTTATTAATACATTATAATTGAACATAATAGTGATATGGAAAGTGATGTAATCATGCATGCACATAGCATTATTTGGTCTGTTTCTATCTCCAAAAGACCAAGACTTCTCTGATTCAAAGAAGAGGAAACAAACCCTTAGGGCATTTTAAAAAGAAAAACCAAAGGCACATAGGTCAAAGTTTAAGAAACTGATACATAGCCAGTGATACTGGGCTGGTTGAGAAGGGGTCTGATGTGGGAAAACAATGTATTTGCTTGTATTTCAGGCCAAAAAGTGACTTAATTATCCTACTTCCTCTAATTAGTACAGGTGATAATATAAGTGAAATCATGTCTCCAAATAAAATCCATTGATTGGTCCTCAGAGATCTTTTTTATGGAATAATTTCGCATTGGTTCTTTTCATTGGTGTGAGTAAGCAAGCTCCCTAAAGGTGGTAGCTTCAAGAACTATTCAAACCTTTGAGTTATCCTTTATTCATAAGGATCAAGGAAGTCCAGGCTCTTTTTCCATTTGAGAATCACTTTCAGTGTCCTCAACCAGCCTCTTGTGAATGCCTCTAAACATAGAGAATGCGCTTTCTACAAAGCCGGTACACTTGGCTCTGAAATTTAGAAATGTTTTTCACAGATAATAGAAATTATATTATAAACTCCGTTTTGTTGAGAATAGACTTATGATCTTCTGTATCTTCCTATCATGGCTTCTTAATCTTCTCTTTGTACCACAAAGAACACATTTCTACTCTCCCTTTTACTGAATGATCACCTTTACAGTTTAAGGACAATTTTCACTCTTCTATTCAGTTCCATTCTTGCTAAAGATATCATATCGACTGAATTTATTATTTTCTTCTTGTCTTACTGTTATTTAAAAGAATCTCAAATACCAAGTCTTTTCTAAATGTCACTAATAAGCCTTGGCAATACAAACTACCCACCTGCTATCGCTGTTGTTATTATTATTGTTATCATTATTATTATTGATATTTTTGTGGTACTGGGGGTGGAACCCAGGGCCTTTTCTACCTCTGGGCTATCCTCCCAGACCTATTTTATACTTTATTTGCAAACAGGGTCTCACTACGTTGCTGAGAGCCTCACTGAGTAGCTGAGGCTGGCTTTGAACCTATGTGATCCTTCTGTCTCAGCCTCCCAAACACTGGGATTACAAGCATGCACCATCACGCCCAGCTATTATTGATATTTTAACCACATGCACAACCTTTTGTCCCTACTAAGCATAACTTGAATACAAACCAGACTGGCACATGGCTCAGTATTTACATTGTATACTTAGGAAATTCATATCATAACCATTATCTTAAAAGTAAGGCCAATTTTCATATATAACTGTCAAGGAATAAGGAAAGAAATTCAATTTATTGCCTTCTATAAGATCCACATCCCCTTTCTGGCTGATGGCGTCCCATATCCTGAGGTCATTCTTGGGTCTCTTGCTGCCTCTCCAAATTCTCCAAACTCTGTA
>NC_137789.1:4751228-4756228 GCF_963383645.1 Muscardinus avellanarius
AGAAAAGCATGCTGATTAGTTAATCTTAGGAGCATTTTAGATAAGACTCTCCATCTTCTTTGGCCACCCCTGGGGACACAGGTTTTTGCCAATATTTACCTAGGGTTGAGCTTCCAAACCTTGCCCCAAAGGTGACTCTCAGGACAGGTGCAGGGCTTCATTCATAGGACTCTAGTCTCATGCTGACCATGGACACATCTAGGTAGGTGCCCTGGGATGCAAAGGAGGGGGTGCAGTAGCCATACAATGATCACCTCCTTCCTTTTCCAGGGCTTCCATTTTTCTCTGTGTAAAACCAAGAGCTGTGTATGTACAAGTTGTCATTTAGATGAAAACCTGGGATTTCTTCTATTGATGGGCAGAGGATCAATTTTTAAATATGTTTCTACTATCACTTCTGGTTGGGAGCTCTCCTTTCTAAATGGAACAGGCTTTCTGCCATTTCTAATAACAGTTCCTCCAGCATATGTAAAGTGGACCAAGCTCTGCCAGGACACCTGCCATTATTTTGCCTGATCTTTGTTATAGTCTGTGATTAGACACCATTATTCTGTCCTGATTACAGAGGAGGAAACTGAGGCTTGGAGAGGTTCAGACACTTGGCTGGGTTACATCTAGGGAGAAGAACAGCTTTTGGAACTGAGTTGTTCTTAACTCTGAGGCTGTGAATCGTAAATAGCTTCTGCCATCCCTGTAGACCAAGGCACATGCCTCATGCCCTGGAAGGGAGCTTTGCAACCCTGGCTGATTTTCCCTGTACATAGTCAAAGCTACCATGAGATCTTTTTATTTGTTTATTTGTTTATTTTTGTCTAGGACAGGGAGAGCCGTATCCCACCTGGGCACAGGCCCCTGCACCTGTGGCCTCTGCTCCATCAGCTGCCACACCAGGCACTCACCCAGTGCTATGTCTCCACCCCATGCACCCCACTCTGCTGTCATCTTCCTCCATTGTTCCTAGATTGTCAAGGTTGTCACCCTGGTCTACAGCAAACCCCTGACCTCCCTTCTGTTCCCTCCACCCTCTCCATTCCATAGCCACAGCTCTATTCCTAGAGCCTGGACCTGAGCCCATCTCTTGCCTATTCAGATGCCTCCAGGCCTCTCCCAAGAACAGAACCTGGAACCTGTGAAGTCCCTCCTGCATTCTATTCCTCTGTGCAGCAACCTTACTGTTCCTTCTGGGCATTGAACTTCCCTCTCCCAGGGACACCTTTGCTCTCTTCTTCACAGTGAAGGCCACCAGCTTCAAACCTCTTCTCTGTTGCCCTCTGTATAAAGATTATCCCAATTCTCGGAGCGGGGGGCAATACCAGTACTCCTGGCATCTCAGACCCTGGCCCATGAAGCTCTTAGAAGCTCTCAAGAGAGGGCTTTTCCTCATGTTCCCTGAATTAGTGCATCTGCCACAGTATGTAGCACAGGCCTGTTACATCAAAGGCAATCAGGAAACAGATCGTGGGGAATAAAAAGCGCTTTTTTTTCTGATATATGCCTATGGGAGGAGGAAGAGTGAGATTTATTGACTTTGTAAAGAAGGAAAACTATTTTTAATACCACATTATAGCAGACAAACATAAAAAAAGCTACTTGTGACATCTAAAACTCCTTGGGGCTTTCACTAACTATTGTTGTCAGCAAATAATGCATGTATACATATATGTATGTATTTATGTGTGTTATATATGCATGTATTTGTGTATGTAGGTACAGATGCACACAAAACCACATGTCTATTTAAGACAGAGATATGTTCTACATTGCTAGGCAATTTGTCATTGTGAAAACACCATGCAGTGAGCTCACCAAACTAAGGTGCCTGTGATGTCACTAAACAACAGAATCTCATGGGACTGTCATTGTCTATGCAGTCTGTCATTGGCCAAATTACTATTATGTGGTCTAAATACACTTTTATAGTGGAGGATTTCAGATTTGTCCAAAGTAAGCAGAATCGTAAACTGAACCCACATATGGCCGTACAGACTCCCAGTCAGGACACTGTCTTCCTTTACCCAAAAGTTTTTCAGAGTCTGTTTCAGACATCTCAGCATTTTATCTGTAAAGATTTCAGCATATATTTCTAATTGTTTTTAAACACTTTTCTAAGTGTATACCAGACACGCATCATTTTGTCTATAAATATTTTAGTATATATTTGTAAAAGAAAAAAATCTCTTTAAAAGTAACCATATCTTTATTATCTCATGCCCCACTACACTTATAACCTCACCTAGTACCTAGTATTCAGTCCCTGCTCATATTTCTAATAGTCTCCTAAATGCCAGACCTGGAAAGTTTTCTCTTTTTTGAATTAAGAGCCAAGCAAAGCTAAAAATAGCAATGGTGGATCTTTAGAACAACTTTTGACTGATATCTCAGTGTCCCCTTTATTCTATTTTGTTATTTTTGAAATCAATTTACTGATAAAAATCAAGTTTAATTTTTGGCTTTAGAGAATTTCCCACAGCATGAGGTTTGCTAATTTAATAGTTTATCATGTTCCTCTGCTCTTTAGCTCTAATTATCTGATACTCAAATCTAGATGCTTGATTAGATTTGGGTTTGGTGATCTGTCAAGACTTCACAGGTGGTGTATTCTTCCATCATGAGGCATGCCATGTCTGGCGCATTCTCTATTTGTGATGTTTGCACCTTTTGATGTCCAGAGCTTCCACCAGTCAGCACATCAGGGCTTGCAAATGGGTGCTATTCTAGTTCTATCAAGTCTTCCTTCTTCATTAGCTTTAAAGTGCTGTATAGAGAGAGCTCCCTCATTTATCATCTGTCTACCCAGTATATACTGCATATGGAAAGGAGAATATAAAAGTTTTACCATTAATGGTTTTCAAATAATGATTCAGTTTCCTGACTTCTTGCAGAAAGTTGAGTTAGGTGTTATCTTATGCTAATAGGAGCCTATTTTCCGGGAATGATGGTGCACGCTTGTAATCTCAGCATTTGGGAGGGTGAGACAGGAGGATTGTGGTTCATGGGCAGCCTCAGCTACTACTTAGTGAGTCCATTTGCAACTCAGTGAGACCCCGTTTCAAAATAAATAATAAAAAATAGGAGCCGGGCTTGGTGGCGCACGCTTGTAATCCCTGCGCTTGGGAGGCGGAGACAGGAGGATTGTGCAGGTTCGTAGCCAGCTGCACTGGTTTAAGAGACCCTGTTTCAAAAAATATAATATAGGTCTGGGAGTGTGGCCTGGAGGTAGAAGGGCTTCCAGGAACCCCAGTACCACCAAAAAAATAAATAAATAAATAAAATAAAATAAAATAAAGCTGCGGGTGTCGCTCGGAGATAGAATGCCCTGGGTTCCACCCCCAGTACCACAAATAAATAAATAAATAATAATAATAATAATAATAATAATAATAATAATAACCTATTCATTGTGAAGCTCGGTGCTTCTTGACATAGGCTCTCAGTCTCTGAGTGTGTCCTTGTACTCTCAAATGACAAGATGTTTTAAGCTGGCGGAGTAGATTCTTTGTCCAGCTTTCCGACCAGTAATTTACTCAGAGTCACCATCCCTTTTGGTAAAAACTGGTAAAGTGGCTTTGCAACAAAGAAACCAGAGGGCATATTCTTGGAATAGAGGTCTGTGATTGTCAAAGTCACATTTAGGCTTCAGGTTTAGGAACTATATTACAAAGTCATTATATAAGCTAGTATAATGCACACACTTATAGTCCCAGTACTTGGGAGGCTGAAACAGAAGAATTGCAGGTTTGAGACCAGCCACAGCAAATTAGAGAGACACTGTTTCAAAAGAAACATATATATTTTTTAAACGAGCTGAGGTAGAGCTTGGAGGAAAAATGCTCCTGGTTTATTGCCCACTACCAACACACAGACAAAAGGAGGAAGAGGAGGAGAAGGAAGAAGAGGAGACGGAAGAAGAGGAGGAGAAATAGGAAGAGGAGGAGATTCTACAATCTTCCTTCTCCACATTATTTTTTATTCATTAAAAATAGATAAAATAGTCGGGTGTGGGGGCGCACGCTTGTAATCCCCGCGCTTGGGAGGCAGAGACAGGAGGATTGCGCAGGTTCGAAGCCAGCCGCACGCGCTGGCTTAGGAGACCCTGTTTCTAAATAAAAATATAAAATAGGTCTGGGAGTGTAGCCCGGAGGTAGAAGGGCTTCCAGGAACCCCAGTGCCACCAAAAAAAAAAAAATATATATATATATATATATAAATATATATATATATATATATATATATATATATATATATATATATATATAAAATAGCTACAGGAATGGGAAGACTTGAATTGAAGACCTTGGGATCCAAAATCTACTCTTCAAAGTGGATTTTATATGAAATGACAAAAAGGAATCCAGAGCCTAGTTTAGTGAGCAGTTTAAATGTTTGAGGTGAGGCCGGGCGTGGTGGCGCACGCTTGTAATCCCTGTGCTTGGGAGGCGGAGACAGGAGGATTGCGCAGGTTCGAAGCCAGCCACGCTGGCGTAAGAGACCCTGTTTCCGAATAAAAAATAAAAATAGGTCTGGGAGTGTAGCCCGGAGGTAGAAAGGCTTCCAGGAACCCCAGAGTAATGCTACAATGACATGCCAGCATTCCCCAGGCCAATGATAAACGGTCCCTTACCTATTTTCATTGAAGAGTATATACATAGCCACATTGAGGACTGCTTTAAGATGAGCAAAATTCAAATGCATATATGTTGGTCCAAGTGTATTCTTAATTGACAATTTGACCATGAATGCCTTGCAATGAATAGAGAAACTGCCTCTGAGACTCACAGAGTAAAGGTCTGACTCTCAGCCCATAATTTCACCCACTAGGCTTTGGCCAAGTTTTTTTTAATGGCTATTAGCTCATTTTTCCCATCTGTAGCAAAAGGATGTTGGTGATACCTGCATGCAGGCTTCTGCGAGCGGTTAGAGTGAAGCTATATGTAACGTAGCTAGGACCTCTCCTGGAATGCTGTTTTAGCCAATATTCTCACACGTGTGCCTCAATAAGC